>NC_139624.1:8533106-8573106 GCF_964638095.1 Poromitra crassiceps | reverse complement strand
AGCTGGAGTCGTCTGTTCCCGCAGCAAGCCTGAAGTCTACACAACTACTGAAGGCAAGGTGATTGTTGAGGAGGAATTCCTGAATGTCCTTGTCATCAAGATGAGAACTCTGAGCCATGAGGACATTGTTTTGTTGGCCACGAACAATTTCAATTCAGAATGGATTGAGTCATCTAAGAAGCTTCTGTTTGAGCTGTGTCCCAACACTACACTGAGATGTGTCAGCCACAAAGGCCCACAAAAGGACATAAACAATGTTCAAAGCCTGTTTGAAGGTACTGAATGAAGTGGGGGAAGATATACCTCGCTTTGTTTCCTACTATCTGGATGCACTTCCTCCAATCTCATATGATCACATTGTCGTCTCAGCACAAGTGGGGCGGCTTTAGCTCAGGAGGTAGAGCGGGTCGGCCAATGACGCAAGGGTTGGCGGTTCGATCCCCGCTCCCTCCCAGCTGCTGTCGTTGTGTCCTTGGGCAAGACACTTAACCCTCCTTGCTCCCGATGGTGTGTAGGCACCCTGCGTGGCAGCCTGCCGCCATCGGTGTATGAATGGGTGAATGTAGACTATCTACTGATTGTAAAGCGCTTTGGATAAAAGCGCTATATAAATGCAGGCCATTTACCATTTACCAGGCCATTTCAGCACTGCTGGGGAGAATGGAGCAGTTAAGCAAGGACATATGCGGTGTAAAGAGCGTCCTTGAGGCTCAAACGCTTGTCTGTGAAAATCTGCAGGCGGAGAACCTAGCCCCTTGGCAACCGTCTGTCTGCTGTTGAAAGCCCTGCAGGAGCTACTAGCCTGGCCCAGGAATCTGCTGCTGAGGGGCGAGCTGCTGCTGGGAAGGCTAGCCTGGTTGTGGCCACCGCTGCACCCTCATCACATCCACCCACACATGCGTCCACATCACAACCACCTCCACTTACACCAGAGTGGAGCTCTGTGGTGAAGAAGCGAGGACGGCACAAAAAGAAGGCATCTGAACAGGTAGGCCCACAGCCAGATCCCCGGGCCAGCCAAGTGCCATTGAAACGAGAGAGAAGGAAAACTGTGGGCATAGTGGGTACTGGTAGGACCAATAACATCCAAGTAATCAGTACGAAACGGGTAAACATATTTGCCACTAAGTTTGCCCCCGACCTAGACGCTAACACTCTCAGTGCATATCTGAAGGAGAGACTGGGCCGGGATGTCTTATGTCGCAAGATTGAGACTGAGCAGTCCAGATTCAGCTCCTTCCAAGTCACTGCGGAATGCGAGGATGTAGCTGAAATGTACGAACCGGACCTGTGGCCTGCTGGGACTTTTGTCAGATGCTTATTTGAGTCAAGAAAGCCCAGAGACACCTTAACTAGTGGGCCTGATCCCAGCGCTCGACGTGGAGGGGGAAACCCCACCACCCGACATGACTGAATCAGGGAAGATTCGAGTTGTGTCTTACAACACGCGTGGCCTGCGGTTTGGGCACGGTGAGAGTGACAAGGCGAGAAGGTTGGTGGTTGACAAACTGTTAGAAGAATGTGACATTGTGTGCTTTCAAGAGACTTGGCTAGCTAAGCAAGATCTTGAAAAGCTCAACACACTTCACAATAACTTTCACGGTGTTGGTGAATCCACGACTGACCTCCGTGACAAAATAGTCCAAGGCAGAATACCCGGGGGTGTAGCGATTCTGTGGAACTGCAAACTTGACCCTGTAGTGACAGTAATTAGGCTTGGTGTCGATTGGGCTATTGGCATTGAGATCAAGTGCTCTGACAGAATATTCATTATCCTGAACGTTTACATGCCTTACGAGTCATATGAAAATGAAGATGATTTTTGTTTTAGACTGGCCTTTTTAAATTATTTTATTGAGGAGAGTGGGTCATCTTGTGTGTTTTTAGTGGGAGATTTTAATGAAGACATCTGTGACAATAGTTCCCTGTTTGCTAATCAGTTGGTGCAGTTCTAATAATTTAATTTGATCAAGTAAAATGTTTTTACCTGTTAACAGTTACACATATGTCAGTGATGCATGGCACACAGTGTCATGGCTGGACCACTGCATCAGCACAGCAGACGCGCATGCCTCCCTTGAGGACATTAAGATTGATCATGATTTGGCCACAACTGATCATATACCGGTTGTAATGTCTCTAGTTGTTAACAACATACCAGCAATATCTGGGGAAGGAAACAGAGTTCGTGCAGGGAAGTTGGACTGGTCCAGCTTAACTGCTGAGGACTTGAGACACTACACTGCTCAGTCTGACATGCTGCTCAATTCTATTGATTTACCTCGTGAAGCAGTTCTATGTTGTGATGTAAACTGTAAAGATGAGAAACACGGTAATGACCTGTGCTCTATGTATGATTTTATAATTGAATGTCTTAATGTCTCCAGTAAACCTCTGTGTAAAAGCAACAACAGGGTTGCTGCACACCATGTAACGCTACGTTCACACAGGGCACCTACGCCTTGCCTTGCCTCAACCCACGGACCTTGAGCTGCACGTGAACCTATCACACGCTTTTGCGATCACACTGCACGCCTATTCCACGCTGAACCTGAGCCAAGTTACAAGCGGCTCTCCTCTCTCCCGAGTGTTTTTTTTGTCACGTGTGGTAGGTAAAATAAATCGGATATATTTAATGTGCTATTGATGCTGGATATGTATAACCAGGTCTCCTTCTTGGGTGCTGTCATAGAGAACTGGGTGCTGTTGTACTAAGTGGATTCACTTTTCATTGTCCATCTTGCTTCTTCGGTCGCTATTCTCTCTCCTGAAGATTTGTTTACCGACGGGGAGAAAGCCCCACGTGATAGCCACCAATCACTCTCTCTCTCTCTCTCTCTGCTCAACACTGTTGTAGTAACACCATTTTATTTTGAAATTCAGTTGACTTTGCCATTTCCCACAGATATTGTCGCGTTTTTCCTTCATGGCTTGACAGAAGAAGTCTGCCTTCACGCGCCTAGTCGGCTTGAAAATAGAACTCATGCCTAAACGATAAAATCGGCGCAGCTCAGGCGGGGCGTGGGTACATGCAAGGTTCACGTTGAGGCGCCCTGTGTACACAGCCTCATTGACTAAAAAGGACGCCTATTTAAAAGCGTGGGTAAAGGCAAGGCGTAGGCAAGGCTTGGGTGCCCTGTTTGAACTTAGCATAAAACCTGGGTGGAATGAGCATGTAGCAGAACTACACACTGTAGCCAGAGAAGCCTTTAAAATGTGGGTGGAGGCTGGTAAGGTGAGACAGGGGCCTCTGTTTCAGCAGAAAAAACTTTCAAATGCGAGGTGTAAATATGCTGTCCGCTTCATTAGTAGGAAGGAGGCATCCATGAGGGCTGACTCCCTCGCTAGGAAGCTGGGCAACAGCATGAGGGCTGACTCCCTCGCTAGGAAGCTGGGCAACAGCAACTATCATGATTTCTGGAAAGAGGTGAGAGTCATGAATAACTGTACAGCTCCTTTACCATCTAACATAGACGGGGTTTCTGGCTCAGATAAAATTGCTGAACTATGGAAAGAGCACTACTATGATCTTTTTAACTGTGTTAAAAGTGAAAAAGTTAAAAGTTTATGGCTGGAGATGTCGACCCCTCCGAGGATTTAAACATCAGCTCAGAGATGATGGTTCACAATGCCATTTTTAATCTTGAAAACAACAAGGCATGTGGTACTGATCACATCTCCGCAGAGCATTTCAAGTTTGTCAGTCGCAAGTCATTCCTCTGCTGGCCCTCTGCCTCTCAGGGTTTGTTAAACATGGCCTTCTGCCAGAATCCATGTTAACAGTTTTACTTGTGCCTGTTATTAAGGACAAGGCTGGTCAAATTAATAGTAAAGAGAATTATAGACCAATTGCTCTAGCCAGCATACTCTCTAAAGTACTGGAGAGAATTTTACTGGAGAGAATTGAAATGTATCTTCTTACCACTGATAATCAGTATGGTTTTAAACGCAAACATGGAACGGACATGTGTATTTTTGCTTTGAAAGAATTAATAACTAAGTACAGGAGCCAAAACTCAACAATGTTTACTTGTTTTATAGATGCCTCCAAGGCCTTTGAGAGAGTCAACCATAACATACTTTTTAATAAATTGTCGAACTGTGGAGTTCCAAGGTTCATCCTTAGAATTTTTGCATTCTGGTATGCGCATCAGAAAATGCAGGTGTCTTGGGGGAACTCTGTGTCTTCTCAGTTTACCGTGGGTAACGGGGTGAGACAGGGGGGAATCCTTTCTCCCTTTTTTATAATGTTTATATGGGTGACTTGTCCAAACGTCTAAATATGTGCAATACTGGCTCCCTTGTTGGTGAATCTATCTTTAATCACCTTATGTATGCGGATGATTTAGTTGTGTTCTCGCCGTATAGTGCCGGCTTACAACAGCTGCTTAACATAATGTTCTCTCTGTGGGGCAGAATGTGACATCCTTTACAATGCCAAGAAGAGTAACATTATGATTGTATGTAAAGAAGAGCGCAAGTGAATTTCTCCCCAGTTTTATTTGAGTGGCAACGTCCTTGCAGTGTGCCACCAGATTAAATATCTCGGCCATTGTATCACTGATGATCTGTCTGATGATGATAATGATAATATGAGACAGCGATGTAAACTGTACGCCCAGGCAAACATGTTGATATGTAAATTCCATACAGCTGATGTCAAAGTGTCACTGTTCAGAATGTACTGTACGCCACTGTACACTGCTCACCTGTGGGGCAGCTACAGAAAAAGCAGCATGAAAAAACGTAATGTGGCTTATAATGATGCTCTACGACTGCTCTTGCGTGTCCCTCGTTGGCATAGTGCCAGTCAGCTGTTTGTCACTATGGGTATACCGACACTATATGCACTTTTGAGAAATCTCATGTACAGATTTATGTGTCGATTAGATGCCTCTGTGAACAGGGTTATTGTGGCCTTATCCAATCCTGCATTAAGCAACGCCAGGTTCTATTCTCCTTTGTGGCGACATTGGAGAAAGAGCCTCTATGTTTTATGATGCCTTGTATTTATTTTAGTGTCGTCCTTATGCATTTATAATGTATATTTATGTATTTATGTCTTGTATTGTTTTATATGGACATGCGCTTGTGTCTGAAATAAAGTTTGAATTGAATAGAAAAATTCATGTAAATCCACTGCCTATTTAACGCCTATTTAACTTATTCTGTAAATCTCATGTAAATTCAACGTAAATTCATATTTATTATCCACAGAACACTTCACCACTCATGTACATATTGTATATATTTACTCGATTTGATTGCACTTGCAACTTGTGATTGTTTTTAGTTATCTTCCTACTTCTTATCTCTGTATATTGATGTAACCGCTACGCTGCATACAGACACTAAGACAAATTCCTCGTATGTAACTTGCATACTGTGACAATAAAAGTGATTCTGATTCTGATTCTGATAACAGTGCAGACACCCTGGAAACGGATCTGACGCGGTAGCGAGGTGAAGTTTAATTTCAGCGTCCAACACTGGCGGTGACGCGGCGCGGTGCGACGTGGCTCATGGCCTACAGCGGGGCTTTCCGCGTCTGGTATGTTTTTGAAGCGAGCTGCGACCTGCCGCGTGCAGCCAGGCATGAAGTCAGTGCGAGTTGTGACCGGCGCGGAGCAAAACAGCGCTTGTGGTGTGAATGGCCGGGCTCCTGCTCGACGCTTCTGTGACACGCTGCGTCGCTTCCATTTCCCGTGTTTCTGCGCCGTAAACATAATATCCATTACGGTCTCATTGGTGGCATCGAAAAAGCATGAGAAAAAGTGTGTTAAAAAGTGACGGTTAAAAAGTGCCATGACAAAGCAGGGGAATTTGACACCCTGGGATGAGAACGTGTTGGAAAATGATATAAAGACTTTTGTAAGCTGAAACAAACTTTTCACCATTTGAATCATGAGCTTATAGATTCAGATAAATATATATAGGCTATGTAAAATGACAAAAAAGAGAAGGGTGTAAGACTGTATACATGACTGTGTAAATGGTAAATGGACTGCATTTATATAGCGTTTTTATCCAAAGCGCTTTACAATGTGCCTACATTCACCCATTCACACACTGAAGGCGGCATTTTGCAGAAGAAAATTCAACATTTATTTATGAACAGCTGACCTGGGGTCACGTCAGGGAATGTAAGATTTCCTGATGAATGGTCATCTCACTGTAACCCTTGTGCTATAACTCACTATGCCAGACATCTCGTTGTCAGAAAAGGCTCCTGTATGTCTCTGGAATATCTATGGACACTCTAACTTAAAGGGTTAGTTGTGATTTTTTTTGACGTGGGGTTGTATGAGGGACTTGCTGACAGTCAGTGGACTACATGCAGTAGAATGCAGCCGGCGCGGTCCCAGTTTGGAGAAATGGAGACCGGCCACACCAGACAATAGAGAGCCGCAGGAACGAGTCCGGAAATCATCGATGCTAACAGTCCTGGTTCTGTTTTCGCCTATGGGAGTTTTGAATGGGTTTTTGGCGCGATGCTTCTAATAATCTCTCTGGGCAACGCTGGCTTAATCAAACGCGAACCAGTGTTTAGTAATATCATCTTCACACACGAGGACCACTTTTATGAGTTGTGAAGCTTTTACGTGCCGTTAAAAGGGCGGCTAGCTAGCAAACGACTAAATGAGACTACACTGTTGAGTCGATGGGGATATATACGTCAATAACGTCACCACTTCAAAGGACGAACACGGAAATTCTCTTTCCCTCACCTGGTTCAGCCCTGTTCAGCCGGGGGTAATCAGTGCACACATCAACAACAGTCCAGGTTGAGTGCTGACGTGACGTGGAAGCCTATGCGACAGTGTGTAGTTCTGGATTAGCTTAGCTCGAGCTTTTTACTTCTAGGGCTCGCATTTACGCTACAAAACTCATGAAAGTGGTCCTCATGTGTGAAGATTATCCGACTGAACTCTGGTTCGCGTTTGATTAATCTTGCCTTGCCCAGAGACCTTATTTGAAGCATCACACCAAAAATCCCCTAGACAGAAACAGTGAAGAACCAGGAAGTCCAGGACTTGCGTTCTGACTACACAAATACGTCATCCCTGCGGCTCTCTATAGAGCTGAATTCTTCACTGTAGCGGGTTGTGCAGCAGCCCCACTACTGCCACACCTGGCTACAGTGCAGATTTCAGCTAAAAATTACGTCTTTTCAAGTCAACTTGGCATCTCAGGGCTTGTTGAGACTTGGATTACGCCAGGTGAACAGTATGACCAAATTGTATGTTGTTGTTTTTTTATGTTTTTGCTCGAGACTTTGTCCACAGC
The DNA here is from genome assembly GCF_964638095.1 of Poromitra crassiceps. NCBI lineage: Eukaryota > Metazoa > Chordata > Actinopteri > Beryciformes > Melamphaidae > Poromitra > Poromitra crassiceps. The sequence continues at coordinate 8,565,819 of NC_139624.1, read as the reverse complement.
AACAGACACTACTTGCCTGATGGGGCAGGTCTCCATTTCTCTGCCGGCTGCAATCTACTGCATGTAGTGCAATGACTGTCGGCAAGTACCTCATACAACCCCACATCAAAAAATCGGAACTATCCCTTTAAGACACGTGTTGCCTTAACTCTGCATCTGTGACCTACCTATGAAAAGGTACCGTTAACATGATTTGCTCTGAGCTCTCAACTGAGTCTGAGCTCTGAGTCCCCGGATGGAAAACAGAGCAATGGATGGATGGCAGAGGTAAATTACAGCGGGTCACATTCATGTCACTATCATATGATGAGGATACATATATATATATATATATATATATATATATATATATATATATATATGTATATATATATACATATATTCATGTCACTATCATATGATGAGGATATGAGCCACTACGTGTCAGAAAATCAGATATTTACAGGACATAAATACAGGCATTATACATGTCCTACATGTTCCTCGCTTCCAGGCCACTGCTCAGCGCATTATAGCTTCGTGTGCATCGATATAATTTAAAAAAAACTTTTTCAGGGTGAGATAAAAATCATAATTAAATAAGCTGGAAATAAGATACAGGTTTAAAAAAAAAAGAGGAATTCTCCCATAAAGTCTTATCTAATGTGTATGTGGGCTCATTGTTCAAGTGTAGATTAGTAGAATATGAACTTTGGTCGGGAAATCAAACAAAATATTCCAGTCTGAAACACGTTTATCAAACAGTGTGCAGAGCAGACACAGTGTGCAGAGCAGACACAGTGTGCAGAGCAGACACAGGGCAGTCAACAAAGACAACCTGCAGCTGAACTCTGGCTAGTCTGGTTACCGCTCGAGATAACCTTCACTTCCTGCTGGATTACTTCCTGCTTCCTGTCTGCAGGTCGATGGAAGGATGCCCGTCTGTCAGTTCCGCTGGGAGATACAGAAAGCTGAGCAAGAGTGCCACACACAACTGCAGCAACAGCCACTGTACAGTGCAGGTACACACACACACACACACACACACACACACACACACACACACACACACACACACACACACACACACACACACACACACACACACACACACATCAGACAGGTGGTCAGGACCCCTTGGCTTCACTTTTTAATGCACTGCTGGGTACCCGTTTTTCATCATCTTTTGATGCCACCGTTTTTTTTGTGTCAAGGCCACGAGACCATAACCAGCAAGTTGTATTATGCTTATTGGTTAGGCCACTAAAACAACTTGGTGAAGGTTAGACATCCCTGTCCGGGGAGAGTTGGAGACTAGCACATGCTTCCTACATATGCAGTCACCACTCCTTTTTGCCTGACAGCGAGGAGTTTCACCGACAGGACGTAGCACGTGGGAGGATTACGCTATTTGCCCCAGTCCCCCCCCCCCCCCCCAAACAAGTGCCCCGACCAACCAGAGGCGGCACTAGTGGAGCAACCAGGACGGGAATTGAAGTTGTGCATGATAGTTCTATAGAAGTCTAATTGGACTAACTCTGCACATTGAAAAATGAGGAAAAAGGGGTATGGTCGTTGAGAGTGAGAACAGGTACACTCAGAGGCATTCTTTGGAACATCCTCTAGTTCTAATGCAGACTGGATGCAGGAGAGAGAAACGTGCAGAAGCAAGAAGAATGTGTGTGTGTGTGTGTGTGTGTGTGTGTGTGTGTGTGTGTGTGTGTGTGCGTGTGTGCGCTTGCTGCCGTTTCAGGCCATGTTGCAACACTTTCACTATCAGTCATTTATTTACCTCTGACCGGTTACTCCTGCTGCTCCCGGGTCACAGAGAAGGCACACACACACACACACACACACACACACACACACACACACACACACACACACACACACACACACACACACACACACACACACACACACACACACACACACACACACACACACACGCAGGATCTTGTGTGTTCAAGTGGTTTCGCTGCCATGATAAAAGAGGGAAGGCTTTTTGTCTGTGAGGTTTGCAGCTTGTGCACATTGTGTTCTTTCCCACGCCTTTGTATAGACGTGCGTGCGTGCGTGCGTGTGGTGCCACAGAATTGAGGAAGTGTGTTCAGCTATAGCAGAAATTGTCATGAAGGAAAAATCCACCTCCAATAAACTGTTCAACACATTCCAGTTATTTAATCAATGTATGTGATTTTTTGGGTGATCCCACTTCCCTCGACCTGCCTCGTCTGCATCGACTGCAGTTACTGATTGATTCGATTTTTTTTGATTTAATTGATTTTGCACTGTAAAGACAATACATGCCAAGTGTATTTCACCTGGAGGGGAAATTAATAAAATACAATACATATCAGTGCTTGGAGAGGTAAGAAACCCTGGAAGGACTTATCGAGAACCTCATGTAAAATATATATATATTTCAAAAAAAAAAAAATTCTAATTATAACCAAGGAGATAGTACAAATAATAATACATAGATAGTACAAAATAAAAAATAAAACAAAATAAACAAACTTAATTGAGCAATACATCAAAAGAAATAAAAATTACAATGGCAACAGAATTTTTTTTTAGCACAATTCCATTGAGCACAGATGTTCTTTTAGTTTTCTTTTGTAGACGGGTAGGGAGGGAGATGCAGACGACCTGCCTCGTCTGCATCGGCTGCAGTTACTGATTCACTTCTCTCGACCTGCCTCGTCTGCATCGTCTGCAGTTACTGATTCACTTCTCTCGACCTGCATCGACTGCAGTTACTGATTCACTTCCCTCGACCTGCCCCGTCTGCCTCGTCTGCAGTTACTGATTCACTTCCCTCGACCTGCCTCGTCTGCCTCGTCTGCAGTTACTGATTCACTTCCCTCGACCTGCCTCGTCTGCATCGACTGCAGTTACTGATTCACTTCCCTCGACCTGCCTCGTCTGCATCGGCTGCAGTTACTGATTCACTTCCCTCGACCTGCCTCGTCTGCATTGTCTGCAGTTACTGATTCACTTCCCTCGACCTGCCCCGTCTGCCTCGTCTGCAGTTACTGATTCACTTCTCTCGACCTGCCTCGTCTGCATCGACTGCAGTTACTGATTCACTTCCCTCGACCTGCCCCGTCTGCCTCGTCTGCAGTTACTGATTCACTTCCCTCGACCTGCCTCGTCTGCATCGGCTGCAGTTACTGATTCACTTCCCTCGACCTGCCTCGTCTGCATCGTCTGCAGTTACTGATTCACTTCCCTCGACCTGCCCCGTCTGCCTCGTCTGCAGTTACTGATTCACTTCTCTCGACCTGCCTCGTCTGCATCGACTGCAGTTACTGATTCACTTCCCTCGACCTGCCCCGTCTGCCTCGTCTGCAGTTACTGATTCACTTCCCTCGACCTGCCTCGTCTGCATCGGCTGCAGTTACTGATTCACTTCCCTCGACCTGCCTCGTCTGCATCGTCTGCAGTTACTGATTCACTTCCCTCGACCTGCCCCGTCTGCCTCGTCTGCAGTTACTGATTCACTTCTCTCGACCTGCCTCGTCTGCATCGACTGCAGTTACTGATTCACTTCCCTCGACCTGCCCCGTCTGCCTCGTCTGCAGTTACTGATTCACTTCCCTCGACCTGCCTCGTCTGCATCGTCTGCAGTTACTGATTCACTTCCCTCGACCTGCCTCGTCTGCATCGTCTGCAGTTACTGATTCACTTCCCTCGACCTGCCTCGTCTGCATCGACCTGCCTCGTCTGCCTCGTCTGCATCGACCTGCCTCGTCTGCATCGACCTGCCTCGTCTGCCTCGTCTGCATCGACCTGCCTCGTCTGCCTCGTCTGCATCGACCTGCCTCGTCTGCCTCGTCTGCATCGACCTGCCTCGTCTGCCTCGTCTGCCCCGTCTGCATCGACCTGCCTCGTCTGCCTCGTCTGCACTTACTGATTCTACGTTTCTCAGAATGCCTTGTGACAACACCCGGAGGAGGGGCGCTCAAGTTGCTTTCAGTTCAAGGGCTGAAAAAAATTGAGCTAATGTGGAAGTGCCTTAAACCTGCAATCTTTCTAATGACCAGCAGGGGGTGACTCCACTGGCTGCACCTCTGTGGGAAACCCCTGGTCTCACGCTAGCTGCTTCTGGCTCCAATAGACCCTTCTCACGGGGGCCATTTTGTGTCGAAAAGGCAGGGTAAACACAGGTGCAAGCAAAACACTAATGAGGGTTTCAAACTTCCGTGATTGGAATTTGCCTCAAAAAGCCTCATTAGTGTTTTGCTTGCACCTGTGTTTACCCTGCCTTTTCGACACAAAATGCCCGCGTAAAAAGGGTCTATTAAACAAGATGGCAACGGTCAAAATGCCAAACTTGAGGCTTCAAAAGCCACAAAGCAATGGGTGACGTCACAGAGGTTAGAGGTCACGGTGGCTACATCCATATCTTTATACAGTCTATGTTTCAGCTGTGTGACTACATCCATATCTTTATACAGTCTATGTTTCAGCTGTGGGCTACATCCATATCTTTATACAGTCTATGTTTCAGCTGTGTGGCTACATCCATATCTTTATACAGTCTATGTTACAGTTGTGTCGCTACATCCATATCTTTATACAGTCTATGTTTCAGCTGTGTGGCTACACCCTAACCCTAACCCTAACCCTAACTCGGTTACAGACAGCCATCTCACCGACACGCCTCAACCACCACACTCTGACACTCACTGACGCTTTCCGGCAGCTGTCGTAAAGCTGCTCAATTTCTCTTAAAGGTACAGCTACAACGGTGTATCCACATACACAAGACAGAGTGCTCCGCCCAAAAACACAAGCCGGCGGCCCAAGAGCAGTGAAACACCAGGCAAGGTGCTGGGAAGAAGAGTACTGTTACCGCGTCTTTACTATAGAAAATTAACTGCATAAAGGCGCTGGCAGCTCCAAAAAAGCTTTCTGTGGACACAGCACCCTATGGTGGATCCCCCCTGCTACATTAGCTTGATTTGTAATGCGGCTGTCTATCATGCTAGCAAATAGGCTGACGCAAAGGAAGCTATAGGCTAAGCATGATTTTTTGATACTTGTTTGTGTTTATGTGTGTGTGCGTGTGCGTGTGCGTGTGCGTGTGCGTGTGCGTGTGTGTGTGTGTGTGTGCGTGCGTGCGTGCGTGCATGTCCAGGTTGCCGTGGCGTGTGGGACAACATCTCGTGTTGGCAGGACGCGGCTGTCGGGGACGTTGTGACCCTCTCCTGCCCCTCAGCTCTCCTGCACCTGTTTGGACAAAATGGTGAGCCTGTTTGAGTTACTTGAGCCTACTGTTTGAGTTACTTGAGCCTGCTGTTTGAGTTACTTGAGCCTACTGTTTGAGTTACTTGAGCCTACTGTTTGAGTTACTTGAGTCTACTGTTTGAGGTACTTGAGTCTACTGTTTGAGTTACTTGAGCCTACTGTTTGAGTTACTTGAGCCTGCTGTTTGAGTTACTTAAGCCTGCTGTTTGAGTTCCTTGAGCCTGCTGTTTGAATTACTTGAGCCTGCTGTTTGTGTTACTTGAGCCTGCTGTTTGTGTTACTTGAGCCTGCTGTTTGAGTTACTTAAGCCTGCTGTTTGAGTTACTTGAGTCTACTGTTTGAGTTACTTGAGCCTACTGTTTGAGTTACTTGAGCCTGCTGTTTGAGTTACTTGAGCCTACTGTTTGAGTTACTTGAGCCTACTGTTTGAGTTACTTGAGTCTACTGTTTGAGGTACTTGAGTCTACTGTTTGAGTTACTTGAGCCTACTGTTTGAGTTACTTGAGCCTGCTGTTTGAGTTACTTAAGCCTGCTGTTTGAGTTCCTTGAGCCTGCTGTTTGAATTACTTGAGCCTGCTGTTTGTGTTACTTGAGCCTGCTGTTTGAGTTACTTGAGCCTGCTGTTTGAGTTACTTAAGCCTGCTGTTTGAGTTACTTGAGTCTACTGTTTGAGTTACTTGAGCCTACTGTTTGAGTTACTTGAGCCTGCTGTTTGAGTTACTTAAGCCTGCTGTTTGAGTTCCTTGAGCCTGCTGTTTGAATTACTTGAGCCTGCTGTTTGTGTTACTTGAGCCTGCTGTTTGAGTTACTTGAGCCTGCTGTTTGAGTTACTTGAGCCTACTGTTTGAGTTACTTGAGCCTACTGTTTGAGTTACTTGAGCCTGCTGTTTGAGTTCCTTGAGCCTACTGTTTGAGTTACTTAAGCCTGCTGTTTGAATTACTTGAGCCTGCTGTTTGAGTTACTTAAGCCTGCTGTTTGAGTTACTTGAGCCTGCTGTTTGAATTACTTAAGCCTGCTGTTTGAGTTACTTAAGCCTGCTGTTTGAGTTACTTAAGCCTGCTGTTTGAGTTACTTGAGCCTGCTGTTTGAATTACTTGAGCCTGCTGTTTGAGTTACTTGAGCCTGCTGTTTGAGTTACTTAAGCCTGCTGTTTGAGTTACTTAAGCCTGCTGTTTGAGTTCCTTGAGCCTGCTGTTTGAATTACTTGAGCCTGCTGTTTGAGTTACTTGCAGCTGCTGTTTGAGTTCCTTGAGCCTGCTGTTTGAATTACTTGAGCCTACTGTTTGAGTTACTTGAGCCTGCTGTTTGAGTTACTTGAGCCTGCTGTTTGAGTTACTTGAGCCTGCTGTTTGAGTTCCTTGAGCCTACTGTTTGAGTTACTTGAGCTTACTGTTTGAGTTACTTGAGCCTACTGTTTGAATTACTTGAGCCTACTGTTTGAGTTACTTGAGCCTACTGTTTGAGTTACTTGAGCCTGCTGTTTGAGTTACTTGAGCCTACTGTTTGAGTTACTTGAGCCTGCTGTTTGAATTACTTGAGCCTACTGTTTGAGTTACTTGAGCCTGCTGTTTGAGTTACTTGAGCCTGCTGTTTGAGTTACTTGAGCCTGCTGTTTGAGTTCCTTGAGCCTACTGTTTGAGTTACTTGAGCTTACTGTTTGAGTTACTTGAGCCTACTGTTTGAGTTCCTTGAGCCTACTGTTTGAATTACTTGAGCTTACTGTTTGAGTTACTTGAGCCTACTGTTTGAGTTCCTTGAGCCTACTGTTTGAGTTACTTGAGCCTGCTGTTTGAATTACTTGAGCCTACTGTTTGAGTTACTTGAGCCTGCTGTTTGAGTTACTTGAGCCTGCTGTTTGAGTTACTTGAGCCTGCTGTTTGAGTTCCTTGAGCCTACTGTTTGAGTTACTTGAGCCTACCGTTTGAGTTACTTGAGCCTACCGTTTGAGTTACTTGAGTCTACTGTTTGAGTTACTTGAGCCTACTGTTTGAGTTACTTGAGCCTACTGTTTTTAGTTCCTTGAGCCTGCTGTTTGAGTTCCTTGAGCCTGCTGTTTGAATTACTTGAGCCTGCTGTTTGTGTTACTTGAGCCTGCTGTTTGAGTTACTTAAGCCTGCTGTTTGAGTTACTTGAGTCTACTGTTTGAGTTACTTGAGCCTACTGTTTGAGTTACTTGAGCCTGCTGTTTGAGTTACTTGAGCCTACTGTTTGAGTTACTTGAGCCTACTGTTTGAGTTACTTGAGTCTACTGTTTGAGGTACTTGAGTCTACTGTTTGAGTTACTTGAGCCTACTGTTTGAGTTACTTGAGCCTGCTGTTTGAGTTACTTAAGCCTGCTGTTTGAGTTCCTTGAGCCTACTGTTTGAGTTACTTGAGCCTACCGTTTGAGTTACTTGAGCCTACCGTTTGAGTTACTTGAGCCTACCGTTTGAGTTACTTGAGCCTACCGTTTGAGTTACTTGAGCCTACTGTTTTGAGTTCCTTGAGCCTACTGTTTGAGTTCCTTGAGCTTACTGTTTGAGTTACTTGAGCCTACTGTTTTGAGTTCCTTGAGCCTGCTGTTTGAGTTACTTGAGCCTGCCGTTTGAGTTACTTGAGCCTACCGTTTGAGTTAATTGAGCCTACCGTTTGAGTTTCTTGAGCCTACTGTTTTGAGTTTCTTGAGCCTACTGTTTGAGTTCCTTGAGGCTGCTGTTTGAGTTACATGAGCCTGCCGTTTGAGTTACTTGAGCCTACCGTTTGAGTTAATTGAGCCTACCGTTTGAGTTACTTGAGCCTACCGTTTGAGTTTCTTGAGCCTACTGTTACCAACTTTCAAGAAGGTCAGACTAAGAAAGTCCTTTATACCTGAGCCCTGAGGGCACAGATAGATATGTTTAAAGAAACAAATTTACCCTCTGCCCCTTCATCAGGAGTAGCTTGGGAGGCTATGAAAGCCTTTCTTAGAGGTTATATTATACAATATGCATCCTACAGGAAAAAGGCTAACATTGCAAAACAAGTTGAATTGGATAAACAAATTAAAGTAGCAGAGAGTTCATATGCGAACGACATGACTTCCTCTAATCTTATAGCTCTGACCAGACTGAAATACGAGTTTAATTCCATTCTTACTGAAAGAGCAGAGTTTGCGTTGTTTAGAGCCAGACAGAAACACTACGAAGAGGGGGACAAAGCGGGTAGGATGCTGGCCAATTATATTAAACAAAGGGAGTCTATGAGCGCTATTCCGGCTATTAGGGCACAGGGGGGTAGTTTGGTCTCTGATGTAACTGAAATGAATAATGCATTTAGGAACTCTTAAAATGGTGAGCCTGTTTGAGTTACTTGAGCCTACTGTTTGAGTTACTTGAGCCTGCTGTTTGAGTTACTTGAGCCTACTGTTTGAGTTACTTGAGCCTACTGTTTGAGTTACTTGAGTCTACTGTTTGAGGTACTTGAGTCTACTGTTTGAGTTACTTGAGCCTACTGTTTGAGTTACTTGAGCCTGCTGTTTGAGTTACTTAAGCCTGCTGTTTGAGTTCCTTGAGCCTGCTGTTTGAATTACTTGAGCCTGCTGTTTGTGTTACTTGAGCCTGCTGTTTGAGTTACTTAAGCCTGCTGTTTGAGTTACTTGAGTCTACTGTTTGAGTTACTTGAGCCTACTGTTTGAGTTACTTGAGCCTGCTGTTTGAGTTACTTGAGCCTACTGTTTGAGTTACTTGAGCCTACTGTTTGAGTTACTTGAGTCTACTGTTTGAGGTACTTGAGTCTACTGTTTGAGTTACTTGAGCCTACTGTTTGAGTTACTTGAGCCTGCTGTTTGAGTTACTTAAGCCTGCTGTTTGAGTTCCTTGAGCCTGCTGTTTGAATTACTTGAGCCTGCTGTTTGTGTTACTTGAGCCTGCTGTTTGAGTTACTTGAGCCTGCTGTTTGAGTTACTTAAGCCTGCTGTTTGAGTTACTTGAGTCTACTGTTTGAGTTACTTGAGCCTACTGTTGGAGTTACTTGAGCCTGCTGTTTGAGTTACTTAAGCCTGCTGTTTGAGTTCCTTGAGCCTGCTGTTTGAATTACTTGAGCCTGCTGTTTGTGTTACTTGAGCCTGCTGTTTGAGTTACTTGAGCCTGCTGTTTGAGTTACTTGAGCCTACTGTTTGAGTTACTTGAGCCTACTGTTTGAGTTACTTGAGCCTGCTGTTTGAGTTCCTTGAGCCTACTGTTTGAGTTACTTAAGCCTGCTGTTTGAATTACTTGAGCCTGCTGTTTGAGTTACTTAAGCCTGCTGTTTGAGTTACTTGAGCCTGCTGTTTGAATTACTTAAGCCTGCTGTTTGAGTTACTTAAGCCTGCTGTTTGAGTTACTTAAGCCTGCTGTTTGAGTTACTTGAGCCTGCTGTTTGAATTACTTGAGCCTGCTGTTTGAGTTACTTGAGCCTGCTGTTTGAGTTACTTAAGCCTGCTGTTTGAGTTACTTAAGCCTGCTGTTTGAGTTCCTTGAGCCTGCTGTTTGAATTACTTGAGCCTGCTGTTTGAGTTACTTGCAGCTGCTGTTTGAGTTCCTTGAGCCTGCTGTTTGAATTACTTGAGCCTACTGTTTGAGTTACTTGAGCCTGCTGTTTGAGTTACTTGAGCCTGCTGTTTGAGTTACTTGAGCCTGCTGTTTGAGTTCCTTGAGCCTACTGTTTGAGTTACTTGAGCTTACTGTTTGAGTTACTTGAGCCTACTGTTTGAATTACTTGAGCCTACTGTTTGAGTTACTTGAGCCTACTGTTTGAATTACTTGAGCTTACTGTTTGAGTTACTTGAGCCTACTGTTTGAGTTCCTTGAGCCTACTGTTTGAGTTACTTGAGCCTGCTGTTTGAATTACTTGAGCCTACTGTTTGAGTTACTTGAGCCTGCTGTTTGAGTTACTTGAGCCTGCTGTTTGAGTTACTTGAGCCTGCTGTTTGAGTTCCTTGAGCCTACTGTTTGAGTTACTTGAGCCTACCGTTTGAGTTACTTGAGCCTACCGTTTGAGTTACTTGAGCCTACCGTTTGAGTTACTTGAGCCTACCGTTTGAGTTACTTGAGCCTACTGTTTTGAGTTCCTTGAGCCTACTGTTTGAGTTCCTTGAGCTTACTGTTTGAGTTACTTGAGCCTACTGTTTTGAGTTCCTTGAGCCTGCTGTTTGAGTTACTTGAGCCTGCCGTTTGAGTTACTTGAGCCTACCGTTTGAGTTAATTGAGCCTACCGTTTGAGTTTCTTGAGCCTACTGTTTTGAGTTTCTTGAGCCTACTGTTTGAGTTCCTTGAGGCTGCTGTTTGAGTTACATGAGCCTGCCGTTTGAGTTACTTGAGCCTACCGTTTGAGTTAATTGAGCCTACCGTTTGAGTTACTTGAGCCTACCGTTTGAGTTTCTTGAGCCTACTGTTACCAACTTTCAAGAAGGTCAGACTAAGAAAGTCCTTTATACCTGAGCCCTGAGGGCACAGATAGATATGTTTAAAGAAACAAATTTACCCTCTGCCCCTTCATCAGGAGTAGCTTGGGAGGCTATGAAAGCCTTTCTTAGAGGTTATATTATACAATATGCATCCTACAGGAAAAAGGCTAACATTGCAAAACAAGTTGAATTGGATAAACAAATTAAAGTAGCAGAGAGTTCATATGCGAACGACATGACTTCCTCTAATCTTATAGCTCTGACCAGACTGAAATACGAGTTTAATTCCATTCTTACTGAAAGAGCAGAGTTTGCGTTGTTTAGAGCCAGACAGAAACACTACGAAGAGGGGGACAAAGCGGGTAGGATGCTGGCCAATTATATTAAACAAAGGGAGTCTATGAGCGCTATTCCGGCTATTAGGGCACAGGGGGGTAGTTTGGTCTCTGATGTAACTGAAATGAATAATGCATTTAGGAACTCTTATATTCAACTCTATACTTCAGAATCACTTGCAGAGGATGAGGAGATAACTTTATTTTTGTTTAATATAAATCTCCCCTCTCTCTCTGAGGAGCAACGTGCTATGCTGGATGCTCCTATTATTGTAGAGGAGATTTTGGAGGTCATACATAACTTACCATTAGCTAAATCACCTGGCTTAGATGGGTTTTCAGCAGAATTCTATCACTGCTATGCTGCAGAAATAGCTCCATTATTACTTGATATGTATACTGAGTCATTAGAACGGGGTTCCCTACCCCGGACTTTGTCAGAGGCACTTATTACTTTGATTTTAAAAAAGGGAAAGACCCATTAGACTGTAAAAGTTATAGGCCTATTAGCTTAGTTGGGTGTGATGGAAAAATTCTCTCGAAGATCCTCGCTAAGAGAATGGATAAAGTTATCTCCTATCTAATACATAAAGATCAAGTCGGCTTCATTCATTCCCGCAATTATGTCGATAATGTTAGACGTCTAATTAATATAATGTGGGCTACACAGAATGAACAGATGCCTATGGCAGCCATTTCTCTTGATGCAGAACGTGCCTTTGATCGGGTAGAATGGCGTTATTTGTTTTTGACTTTGAAGTCCTTTGGCTTCGGTAATACATTTATTGATTGGATACGGTTAATATATACTCTGCCTCAAGCTGCAGTCCTGACCAATGGTATTATTTCACCTCCTTTTGAACTAGGGCGGGGGACAAGACAGGGGGATCCTTTGAGCCCTGGGCTCTTCGCCCTGGCAATAGAGCCTCTAGCTTCAGCTATTCGCCTAGACCCAGCTTTCCCTGGTATACAGATTGGTCAAGATTTGCATAAGCTGATGTTGTATGCAGATGACATTCTTCTATTTGTTTCAGATCCAGAGAGGTCCCTTTTTGCATTATTTAAGATAATAGACTCATTTTCCAAGCTCTCAGGCTATAAAGTTAACTGGCTGAAATCGGAAGCTCTTCCACTAACGGCTTATTGCCCCAAATCCTTGTTTCAGTCTGGAAACTTTAGATGGCCCACGGAGGGCATTAGATATCTGGGCATAACCTTCCCCCCTAAGCTCTCAGAGCTAATTAGTATAAATTTTGAGCCATTGCTAGGTCAATTTAAAGTAGATATAGAGAGATGGGCCCCCCTTTTAATTTCAATGTGGGGTAAGGCTAACATTGTGAAGATGACTTGTGTACCAAAGTTTAATTACCTACTTCAGGCACTGCCAATAAGGATTCCTCTGAGGTACTTTAAGCAGTTCGATAGGCTTTGTAATACATTTCTCTGGAACAATAAGCGCCCTAGAATTAACTTGCGTAGGTTACAGAGGCCAGTGGACCAGGGAGGACTAGGTATTCCAAATCTGCTTTTATACTATCAGGCTTTTGGTTTGAGGCACCTGGCCCATTGGACTCTACCTCCTGAGCGCGCTCCACCGTGGTTTTCTATGGAAAAGGCCCTCTGTGAGGCTATCCCCTCTATTTATTATATATCGGCAAAATTGCCGAAGGATGCCCAGACTCACCCAATACTCCAGCATATGCAATGGATTTGGAAAAGGTCGGCTGTAATACTAAATTTTGATCCTTTTTTGAATTTGTCTTCAGGTATCTGGCTGAACGCTAAGCTTAATATAGATAAGAAACCATTTATTTGGAAGGTCTGGGTGGATAGGGGCATCCTTGTTTTGGGGGACCTTTACCTGGGGGACAATATAAAATCATTTACTGCTTTACAACAACAGTTTGATTTACCTGAAAGCCAGGGCTGGAGGTATTGTCAAATGAGGCATCTGTTAATTCAGACATTCGGACTGCCTCCTTCCAAACCTCTGAACTCGAATACCCCCTCTTTAATTCTGGAGTTATTTGGAAGTGGACACGAAGCTTCAAAATACTATTCCATGCTTTTGACTCAATCAGATACTAAGTTTGGTTTTCTTAAAGTGGGTTGGGAAGTTGATTTGAATATGTCATTTTCTGATGAGACATGGAAAAAAATCTTAAGGAATGTAAAGAAAGTGTCTAGGGAGATTAAAACAAGACTGATCCAGTTTAAGATTATAAATAAAATCTATTGGACTCCTGTAAAGCTATTCAGAGCTAAGCTGAGGGAGAGCCCAGAGTGTTGGAGATGTAACATCACGGATGGTACTCTGGTACATCTTATGTGGGCTTGCCCTAAAGCCCATTTTTTTTGGACAGCCATTCACGAAAAAATTAAAGGGATAATTGGGCAGGATGTTCCATTCTCTTCTAGTTTGTTTATTCTTGGTGATCCTCTACCATTGCACAACCTCCCCAAGTCTGAAGCAGACTGGATCCATACAGCTCTTATGCTTGGCAGGAAAATTCTAGTTCATGAGTGGAAGTCGGCTGATTTACCCTCAGTGAATGTATGGCTCTCTCAGCTGGGGACGGTGGCAGCATACGAGAAACTCTCTCTTCGTCTCATTAACCAGTCGGAGAAATATGTTCAGAAATGGGGGAAATATTTGGATTTTGTGAATGGACTATGATGGGAAGATGTTTTATTTTATTTTATTTAAGCTGATGTTTATGCCGGGGGCTTTTGCAATAGTGTTTGTGGGCTGCTGATGTGACACTGTTTTTCTTTTCTTTTCTTAGAATAGTGGTTAGGTTTAGTTTGATTTTTGTTTTGTATGTCTTTATTTGTTTGTTATATATTTGTGGTTCTTTTGGTGTGTGGACTGTATTGTTTATGAAAATACGAATAAATAATTGATCATAAAAGAAAGTCCTTTATACATCAGTCGATCCTGAGGCTTAATCAAGAACATCGCCGAGGGTCAGTGGAGCAGTGACCAGTGCTCTCTGTGTGCCGTATGTGTGTATGTATCTTTGTGTTTTTGGTTTTGTTCTCTTTGTCATGTGTTCGTGCATGGGACTGCCGCTGTCTTGCAAGACAAATTTCAGTGTGAACTGACAATAAAGTGTATCGTATCGTATCGTATCGTATCGTATCGTATCGTATCGTATCGTACAGTACTGTTTGAGTTCCTTGAGCCTTACTGTTTGAGTTACTTGAGCCTACCGTTTGATTTCCTTGAGGCTACCGTTTGAGTTACTTGAACCAACTGTTTGAGTTACTTGAGCCTACTGTTTGAGTTACTTGAGCCTACCATTTGAGTTTCTTGAGCCTACTGTTTGAGTTACTTGAGCCTACTGTTTGAGTTACTTGAACCGTTTGAGTTAATTGAGCCTACCGTTTGAGTTACTTGAGCCTACAGTACTGTTTGAGTTCCTTGAGCCTACTGTTTGAGTTACTTGAGCCTACTGTTTGAATTACTTGAGCCTATCGTTTGAGTTACTTGAGCCTACCGTTTGAGTTACTTGAGACTACTGTTTGAGTTCCTTGAGCCTACCGTTTGAGTTTCTTGAGCCTACTGTTTGAGTTCCTTGAGCCTACTGTTTGAGTTCCTGCCGTTTGAGTTACTTGAGCCTACCATTTGAGTTACTTGTGCCTACTGTTTGAGTTACTTGAGCCTACCGTTTGTGTTACTTGAGCCTACCGTTTGAGTTACTTGAGCCTACTGTTTGAGTTCCTTGAGCCTACTGTTTGAGTTCCTTGAACCTACTGTTTGAGTTACTTGAGCCTACTGTTTGAATTCTTCAGTGTTTGAGTTACTTGAGCCTACTGTTTGTGTTACTTGAGCCTGCTCTTTGAGTTACTTGAACCTGCTGTTTGAGTTCCTTGAGCCTGCTGTTTGAGTTACTTGGGCCTACCGTTTGAGTTACTTGAGCCTACCGTTTGAGTTACTTGAGCCTACTGTTTGAGTTCCTTGAGCCTACCGTTTGAGTTTCTTGAGCCTACTGTTTGAGTTCCTTGAGCCTGCTGTTTGAGTTCCTGCCGTTTGAGTTACTTGAGCCTACCATTTGAGTTACTTGTGCCTACTGTTTGAGTTACTTGAGCCTACCGTTTGTGTTACTTGAGCCTACCGTTTGAGTTACTTGAGCCTACTGTTTGAGTTCCTTGAGCCTACTGTTTGAGTTCCTTGAACCTACTGTTTGAGTTACTTGAGCCTACTGTTTGAATTCTTCAGTGTTTGAGTTACTTGAGCCTACTGTTTGTGTTACTTGAGCCTGCTCTTTGAGTTACTTGAGCCTATCGTTTGAGTTACTTGAGCCTGCTGTTTGAGTTCCTTGAGCCTACCGTTTGAGTTTCTTGAGCCTACCGTTTGAGTTTCTTGAGCCTACTGTTTGAGTTCCTTGAGCCTGCTGTTTGAGTTCCTGCCGTTTGAGTTACTTGAGCCTACCATTTGAGTTACTTGTGCCTACCGTTTGAGTTACTTGAGCCTACCGTTTGTGTTACTTGAGCCTACTGTTTGAGTTCCTTGAGCCTACTGTTTGAGTTCCTTGAACCTACTGTTTGAGTTACTTGAGCCTACTGTTTGAATTATTCAGTGTTTGAGTTACTTGAGCCTACTGTTTGTGTTACTTGAGCCTGCTGTTTGAGTTACTTGAACCTGCTGTTTGAGTTACTTGAGCCTGCTGTTTGAGTTACTTGAGCATACTGTTTCGAGTTCCTTGAGCCTACCGTTTGAGTTACTTCCGCCTACTGTTTGAGTTCCTTGAGCCTACCGTTTGAGTTTCTTGAGCCTACTGTTTGAGTTCCTTGAGCCTGCTGTTTGAGTTTCTGCCGTTTGAGTTACTTGAGCATATCGTTTGAGTTACTTGAGCCTACTGTTTGAGTTACATGAGCCTAGTGTTTGAGTTCCTTGAGCCTACTGTTTGAGTTACTTGAGCCTACTGTTTGAGTTACATGAGCCTACTGTTTGAATTCCTTGAGTCTACTGTTTGAGTTACTTGAGCCTGCGTTTGAGTTACTTGAGCCTACTGTTTGAGTTACTTGAGCCTGCTGTTTGAGTTACTTGAGCCTACTGTTTGAGTTCCTTGAGCCTACTGTTTGAGTTACTTGAGCCTGCTGTTTGAGTTACTTGAGCCTACTGTTTGAGTTACTTGAGCCTACTGTTTGAGTTACTTGAGCCTGCTGTTTGAGTTCCTTGAGCCTACTGTTTGAGTTCCTTGAGCCTGCTGTTTGAGTTACTTGAGCCTGCTGTTTGAGTTACTTGAGCCTGCTGTTTGAGTTACTTGAGCCTACTGTTTGAGTTACTTGAGCCTGCTGTTTGAGTTACTTGAGCCTACTGTTTGAGTTACTTGAGCCTACTGTTTGAGTTACTTGAGCCTGCTGTTTGAATTCCTTGAGTCTACTGTTTGAGTTACTTGAGCCTGCTGTTTGAGTTACTTGAACCTACTGTTTGAGTTACTTGAGCCTACTGTTTGAGTTACTTGAGACTTGATGCATGAAGAGAAGACTTGAGACTTGACTCGACTTGTGTTCTGGTGACTTGGGACTTGACTCTGACTTGTACTTTGATGACTTGAAAAGGTTTCCAAAGTCTTAACTTGAGATCTTGTGTTTGTGTAAAATGACTTAGATTGAAAGTGATGAGATTTCTTGCAGCAGACGACTGAATTCCAATTCTGTTTTCTGAATTTGTATGAAATGATTAGATTGAATTGATTCAAGTTGAAACTGATTATACAAATGGAACTTATTCATTCATTGCATTGAAAAGTCCTAGAAATTTGGATCTTAAATTGATGCTGGACTCTTGATTTGCTCTGACCAAGCGGTGACCTCCAGCTTGGAAAGATGAAGCCCACGTCATGTGGAAGTCCCAAAAACTACCCCCATGTTAAAATTGCCAGCTTTACAGCAGAAATAAACATGTTTACCGCCTGCTTCAAAAAATGGTTTTGCTAATTTCACCGTTCATGACAACTGTACCAAAGAGACCCATTTATACAACTTTATACCATGGTCTGGGTGAATACTCGATTCTGATTGGCTGCAAGGTGTCCATTATTTTGTGATATTGTACAGTGATAATGTACACCTAGCTAAATGGTCTGTTCACCGTTCATATCAATGCGCCATAGTTTCAAAAGTGGTATCAAGAGAGCTGTTTGAGCTCTATACCCCCGTTAAGGGTTAATATGACACTTTTGGAACTTGAGAAAAAAATTGAGTCGGTCAAAGTAAGTATTTAAATCACCCCTGTGTGCTCAGTTTATCAAAAATAACTCTTATTTACAATTTTGATTTTCGTTTCGGAGATTTTTTAACCTCGCGTCACCAGGCTCTTCTCGGCGAGAAAGAGGAGATTTCCCTCGGCTCGTGCACGAGCGGGGGTGAGAGAGAGAGAGAGAGAGAGAGAGAGAGAGAGAGAGAGAGAGAGAGAGAACTCTCTCTGCATTTCACCACATACAGCAGCACACGCAGGGCGCTGCTCTCTCACTGTCACTTCCTGAAACTCTTCGCTCTTAAATCTTAATATACTTGGCCAATACGTATCTATCATACAAAATAAAGCAAGCTGCCAAACGGTAATGTCTTCATTTAATGTAGAACGCAAAACATCGTTAAACCCGCATTGCTGTGATAAAGTTAACGTTTGAGTCGGCTTTAAAACGGAGGGTGGAGGTGGGAGGGACTATTTTATTTCGTGGAAGACTGATTTACAGTATGAATAACAGACATTTAGCCATTTAGATTGCTTTATTTATTACATATTGAAATATAAATGACTGGTGTTATTGTTTTGTTGGCAAGTGACCATGGTATAAGCGGGTTAATGCACTTCGAGGTGTCCATTATCACTTTTTAAGGGACTTCGCGGAGGCAACCATCCTCGGCTTCGCCTCGGATGGTTCACGCCTCCACGTCGTCCCTTAAAAAGTGATAATGGACACCTCGTCGTGCATTAACCCTTACGTACCAAACAGACCTATTCATACAGTTTGTTTGCAAAAAGAAGTCTGATCAGACAATAAATCAGAGATTGGGGCGTGATTGACAGGTTGTCTGTCCAGTGATCGTACAGCTCGCTGATCATCGATCAATAGCAGGTGGCTGCGGCTCTTCTCATCCAAAGGTCACTTCTTACTAAAAAAAAAAACAAGATGGCAACGGTCAAAATGCCAACCTCAAGGATTCGAAACGGGAGCCCACAAACCAATGACATCACGGTGACAAACAGTGACATCACGGTGACAAACAGTGACATCACGGTGACAAAACCATCACGGGGGACAAACAGTGACATCACGGTGACAAACAGTGACAACACGGTGGCGGCGTCCATAGTTTTTATACAGTCTATGGCAGTAACGCATAATTCACCTCTTGGACGGGGCGAGTGTCTCTCATCAGATCCTCCCCTCAGCCGCCCGCTTCGCCCCCAACCGCTGGTTTTACGCCTCATTTTACAGCCCTCGTCTCTCACTGAGCTCATTGTGCCTCGTCCATCATGTCAGACAGCCCTGTCCTCTGCCTTTGATCCTCTCTTCCTCTCTGGGCTCCACACTCTTTCATCCCTCCATCCTTCCTCCTCTCCTCTGTCACCGTTTCCCTTTCCTCTGTCCTCAGCCCTGCTCTGACCCCACACTGTCTGTCTCCTCTCCCCCCAACACCCCCCTCTCTGTCTCTCTGTGTCTCTCTGTGTGTGTCTCTCTCTCTCTCTCTCTCTCTCTCTAGGTGGGTTTCCATCCACCTGTTTAATGCACATTTTCAATTTGCGCATTACAAAACCTGAGTGGAAACACTGCAAAATTTTGAGGAAAAAACCCCCCCTCCAAATATAGCAAAAACATTTTCACGCTTGAGGGAGGTGTATCAATATAAGAAAAATGTAATTAATGCAGTGGAAACAGATTAAGCGAATCCGTAACCAAACTCCATTCAGAAACATGCAATTTTAACGGAGGAAGACAGCGGGATAACAGGCGACTCACATCCAGAATTGACATTTTATTCACTTACAGTAACCTCTCTGTGGATTATATACAGTATATGCCGGATTGAAGAGTGGTGTCTGGTAATACAGTTTGCACTCTGTATAATCATAATCATAATAATAATGTATAATCATAGCGAGACAACGGCACTCACGTCTAACGTTAGCAGCTCAGCAGAGGCAGACAGCAGTGTGCTCTCCGTCACCGAGCTTTCCATCATGATTTCCTCCACTTCAGTCTGAATATCAGGCTAGGATGTTTTCTCTTTACCTCACATTTATTCAGAGAACGGGGTTAACTTCCCTCATCTGAGGGTTTGACTGGCGTCTGGCCATGTTTTAATCACGTCAATTAATTGCCCCTCTTCAATTATTCCTGATATTACACATAACGGTAGTGGGTGGAAACGTGCAGAATATCACATTTTCTTTTGCCGATTTTCTGAAAATTAATTAATTAAAAGTTGTGATACCTTTGGATGGAAACCCAGCTTCTGTCTCTCTCTCCCTCTCTCTCTCTCTGTCTCTCTCCCTGTCTCTCTCTCTTTCATTGGCATGAAATAAATACAAAAGTACATATTGCAAAAGCAACGTCAACTTCAAATAACAGTAATCAAACTTGAATACAACTGATACATTAAAATCACTTTTTTATTGCCACAATATGTAAAGATTACATACGTTTACATTTGTCTTAGCGTAAGTCAACATCATCGTCATCAATAAACACAACAATGAATAACTTTCAATGAACTCTCAATTAACGATCTCGCTCTATCTCTCTCTCAATCTCTCTGGGTTTCCATCCAAGTATTTCTTTGAGGAATGATTATGCATATCGTTATGTCTCAGTTGTGATTGTTTGTTTGGTGCGTTACAAAATAACAAAGTAGCCCACATTTCTTTGTTTTTGTTTTCAGATGAAAGCAAGAAATAAGACCAACCACTTTCAAACCAGCAGTCGCTAGAGTAAAATGTTGGCTTTTTACGTTTGTGCAAACCAAGGGTACGTTGAATGTTTGTGAATGCCAAATCATTTCTGTTGCATTTCAACATTTGTAGATACGTGGATATCAACACCTAAACCTCAAGCGCTCGTGTAAATAGTTACAGTCACGGTGGATGTAGTATGGGTAAGTATGGGTGCAGGGGTCGGGGTCAGGGCCAGGGTGCTTGATGTGTCTCTGACACTGGAGTCCGGGGTTCACAACCTTTCAAACGGGGGTCACGACCCAGCATGTTCAAAGTCCACATTTCAACTGTAAGTCACATTTCACCTTTTTCTTATTTAACCCGAACCCAAAATTAACCAAATCCACAAAACTGTCAACTAATGTGACTTTGTTGGAAGGGCTACACCAGGGGTTCCCAAACTTTTCCGTGATTCCGTACCAAACCAAATTTCCCAGGACCACTTCCACTGCGTACAACCCCCCCCCCCCCCCTCCCCAATAAAATACAATTAGCGGATTTAACCATGCAATAGCAGCAGAAAGGCTAAATGACAATATAAGGCTACTAGCTGGTTCAAAACGGACACACACACACACACACGCACACACACACCCCTGCCAACATTAGGCTGTGAAAAAGAGGACCCCTTTGAAAAAAAAATGTTTTCCCTCACCAAAATTCCCTTCCTGACAAACTAGCATGACATGGTTGGTACAAATCGATTCCTTAGGTCTTCTAGTTTCATATGATACCAGAAACTTCACTCTGGCTTTAAACCTGCTGCAGCCTCTAAAAGTAAATGTTCAAAATTGTGATATTTCCCAAATATCACGATATTTCTGAAAATCAGCCCAATCCGACTTCTCCTTAGGGTTAATGTGTATGTTAAAAAAAAAAAAAAAAAAAAAAAAAAAAAATCTGACTAGACAGCTCCAGAGTGGAGGAGCACACAGGTGCTCCGGAGTGGAGGAGCACACAGGTGCTCCAGTGTGGAGGAGCACACAGGTGCTCCAGAGTGGAGGAGCACAGCTGAGCTGAATTGTAATCAGCAAGCAAGGTGGAGCCCTCTGGGGAGAGAGAGGAGAGGCTACATGCCAACTCTGTGAGCGAGGCCTGACTAAATGGCCAGTCACACAGGGACGGCTATTCCGCTCAGTACCGATCAGTGTTGGGGGTAACTCATTACAAAAGTAACATATTACATGTAATATATTACTTTTAGCAGTAACTCAGTAATATAACTTATTACTAATAGGATTTAAGTAATATTATAGTTATAGTTATTATAGTTACTCTGTCAAGTAAAACAAGTTGCAAATTGAGTTACTTTTTTTTTTTTTTTACCAAAGGACATATTTAAATAAAGATACGATCATTTCCTAATCAAATTGTGTTTTTATGCAAATAACCACTATAGATGACAATAACAAAGGAAAAGGATAACATTTAGAATTTTGGATGGTTTACACTGACTTCAAGACGGTTGAAATTATTTTTCGGGATGTTCCGGGTCGGTGATGTCATTCTGCTACTGCTGTTATTTTGGTGAAAGTAGTGTGAGAAGTAACAAGTTAGTCTACACAGACAGTAATATTGTAAAGTAACTTATTACTTTAAAATGAAAGTAACTAGTAATATGTAGTATATTACATTTTGAAAGTAACTTGCCGAAAACTGTTACTGATGAATTTGAGGAAACAGACTAGGTTCTTGGAATAACCATAAATCCATAAAAAATTTAGAGTAGAATCCCCCCTCTCGCTCTCCCTCTCTCCCCCTCTCTCTGCGACACCTCTCTCTCTCTCCCTCCCGCCCTCTCTCTCTACCACTCTCCATCTAGTCCTTACACTCTTCCTGCATCTTTCTTGTTTTGATTTGTTCCTTCCTCTGTCCCTACCTCGTCCTCCCTCCCCCCACCTCTCTTACCATGCAGCTAGAAGGGGTTCTCAAACTTTCTCACCTCAAGGACCCCTAAACTAAAGATGTTAGATACATTCTGTCATTGTGTTATGAATAGTATGATAGTGCAAATAAATGCTGGAGACCCCCTGGAACCCCCTCAAGGACCCCTGGGGGTCCCCGGACCCCACTTTGAGAACCACTGGCTGAGTTAGTAGGCTACCTTCCTGACCCGCTCGGTCTTGGTGTTAGTGAGTGTGAGTGTTCATGTGTGTATCTGTGTCTGCACACACATGAACTCCGAAGTACTCTGACCTGACCTGTGGATACGCCCCCTAAAGGCGACGTGTCCACATAGCACAGGACCACTCAGGCCATGTCCACACGGAGACGGAACCAATCTTCTTTTTTTTTTTCGTTTAAGAAAAGTTTTCCATAAACATGGAATCGATTCAAGAAATGTGTGTATCCACATGAAACCACTGAATACCACTGAAACTGCTGTAGTATATATGCCAGGCCGGTAAGTGCGCGGTAATGCTGCCACAAAGTACACCAAAAACAGAGAATAAGACAATCTCGTCAATAATTCAACCACTAGGGGCGCACAGAGTCTATAATGTGTATCTCACATAGCGAGCAGGTTAAACCCTTGGCTTTGCAGGGTACTATATAGTAGCCTCTGTATCTCAATTCGAGACGAGGTTTGCCATGTCGATGAATACAATGATTAAACCTATACAGGCAAATGCAGAGCTGTTCAGCAGGGCTGATGGTCTCCCTGTAGCCTACAATATAGAACGTTAACTATCGGTGACGTTCCTGATACCAGCCACTTCCATGATCTTTAGGCAACATAAATTTACATTATGGCATAAATCTGTTTTTATTGAAAAAGTGGCGTCAAGTAAGCTAAAGTCTTGTTGGAGTGGACGTCACAGTGACAGTGCAACCGTGTGGTCGTCAAACCTCTCACTTCACTATATACATTGTATTTGCGAGGGCTATATATAGAGCATCCTGAGTATGTGTGTTACACTCAGGGTTTATATTTCATTTCATTTTGTCCAATATTCAATATTCCAGAATTGCATGTTGTATTAAAAATTAATATTATTTCTATCGAACACGTTTAGCCTGATTTTGTTTGCGTTCTTGTAAAAACTTAGCCGCCGCTAAGCTTTCTGGGAAATATCCGATGAAGGGAGGCGAGGGGTGGATGTGAAGAGGTAGCTGTGGAGAGGCTCAGTAGCTGTTGCTGGCGGAGAGAGGTGGGGGTATGGCGTCATCGGTTCAGGAAAGATGCGTATGGGTTGTAAACACGGTTTCAAAAATTTGCGTATTCTCCCAGAACGTATACTCCCAGAACGCTGGTTCCATCTGGACGAAACGTCCATATGAGAAAAAACTTTAGCGGATACACCTAAACTCGTCTCCGTGTGGACATGGCCTGAGACACTGATTTACTATGACATACTATGAAAAGTAATGCTCTGTATAGCTGCATGTCCACATAGTGTTTGTCAGCGTCTTTTTGGCATGGAAAAGGCGCTGCCTGGAGCGCTGCTTGTGAGAAGTGGATGATAACGGGCCCTATCTTTGGAAAAGCGGTAATTTAGTGTTTGCGCTCGTTTAACGTCGCGCACAATGCAAATTGGGGGCGTTCACAAGCGCATGCCTGTTATAATTGTACCACATGCCAAACCAGGCGTTTCAACGCAAAAAGGTGGGGATAGATGGCATTATCCTATCGTTAGCAGCGCGCAATTACTTTGCGCTAAGAGCTTTTAAAAGCACCTCTTACGTGTTAAATACCCCGTTGCGCTTCAGTGCACAATAATCTCCGTGCTGTGCAGAGCAGTGTAGAGTAAAATTCCTTTTGGATATGTCATTACGCACAGCCTTAATTGCCACGCCAGGACATCAAATTCTGCTGCTAAAATTGGGTATTAGCAGATAATTCAGTGAGGCAATCAACTATAACTCACTGAGAAACTTTTATCACATCGCAAAGAAGAAAATGAATTGAGAAAACTTGTTGGACAATTGACATAGGCTAGTCACCTTCACCTATCCCATAACCCGGAGGGTCGTTGGCACCACAGACGATCTGTCAACAAGCTCTCTCCATCTCTCTCTGTCCTCAGCACGGGTGAGTCCACTCTATTACGCATGGAGAGAATTACAGCATATTGCATGCCTCGCGCAGTGATTGCGAGACGGGAATCTGATTGGTTTTCATTGATGTAACGCCCAGGCATTGCCTGGTCACATCTGTGAATAATTCTTACTTAATTTAAGACCGCCCAAATCCTGTTTGCGCTGGTATTTTGGGGGCGCAGATGATTTGGCACGGCTCTAATTTGTGCCTGCGGCACGTGCCATGAATGTTTCCGCATCCCAGCCGAGAATTGCATCCCCACCAGATTTCGGGGCTGTTTTAACTTAGAAAACAGGGAGGTCACGTCTACCCAGACAATTAACTTTTAAACAGTTACATTTCTGTATAAATAATTACAATATGCTCCCATGAGGTGGGGATGCATTTAGCTGCTGCCTGGCAGGGGTGCAAAACTCGGCATAACACCTGGACACATGCACAAGGTGGACTGCCATCTTCCCTGCTTTAAGGCACGCTCAAACAGTTGCGCAAGCGCAAGCAAAAAGGGGATATCGCCTGTACCAAGATAGGGCCCAACGTCTCCTGCTACTGTAGCTTACCTGCTTACCAGCCACAATAACCACCTGGTTAATGTAACATTAGCAATTATAGCAGTACAAAACAGGGTTGTAGAAGAAGCAAGGCTTACCAGAAGGCAGATACCATAGCATATCCATAGTGCCTCTATTTATTTTATTTTATTTTTTATTTAACCTTTGTTTCACCTGGCTTGTCCCATTGAGATTAAAATCTCTTTTTCAAGAGAGACCTGGCCAAGAATGGCCGCAGTACATAGTGTCAGACACAACAAACAGTAAAGCTTACAAGACCACAATCGAGCTCAGAGTGCAATACAATAAGAGTACAGGGGAAAAAGCAAACAAATGATCAATTAAAACATTTACACTTGTTAAGAGTCAGATTCCATGGAAGGTCGATTTTCATAGTTTGCAACTAACACACGTTCTACGTTTACAGAATGTGAAGTGCTCCCATACTTTTGATAAGAGTTTAGTTGGAAAGTTTCTGGTGCATCCGCCATCTTTGCGCCAGGCATGGGTCTCCCGTCTCGTCTCCTTGGAGACAACACGTGACGTAGTCAGTCCGCGACACATGAAGTGGCCACTGGCCAGCTGCATGCAAGTCGCAAACGGCAACAGCAAACAAGCACAGCAAGTCCGACGTAGGAAAAAAAAACATTTACCCGACATTTTTTCTGGCCTGGTGAGCTCCTCGTTGGCCTGGCGGGCCCGCCAGGCCTGTAGAATGGTAGAGGAAACACTGGCTGCATGTTTGTTTAGGATTTGAAGGAAGCTATCCACCTCATTTCTAGATGCGATGATGCCTTACGTGAAATATGGATGCTTCTTCCGGTGCAATCCTCCCAGCCTTCCCCGCCGTTACGTCGCTGACAGACACAACATACTGTGGCCCGTAGATCTCCGTGAAGTGATTTAGCGATTTTAACCCTAAACCCCCGTAGCGCGTCCAGCTTGGCAAAAATCTCGTCAATAAATATCGAGTTGTTCCAAGAGCAACAGAAATAGCGGATGTGATAGATACAATTATTACATTGTTAATTATTACATTCCCTCAAAAAGGTCGTCAAACGAGTGTATTTATTGTGACAAGCAACTTTTTTTTCCCCCCAGCGTCGGAATTTTAACGAGGAAATGTGCAAGCTGCAACAAACCGTCAGATGCTGAACCGGACCTTGCACCCATAATTATTTTACAGCTGGGCATTCAAAAATAAGGTGGATAGAGAAAAAAGTTCCAGGCTGTTTCGACATAATCAATAAGGGTGATTCTGTTCCGGTCAAAATAAAATAAATCGTATAAAAAACCCTGCTCAACAAACATCTTCATATTCCGCCTCTCAACAAAATGAGGTTTAGACTTGGGGACCTTAGCATCTCTGATAGCAGCTATCACACAGTGTTCCCTCAAATCATTTTGGAAGATCACCAATAGCAGAGTACTTAAAAGGGGCATTAGTGAGGACTAGATCAATGAGTGATGATTTATCTGGACATTTGCGATTTGGTCTTGTAGGAGAGTTAATTATTTGCGTCAGATTCAGAGAATCACACTGTGCTTTCAATGGATCAGAAACAGGCATCAACCAGTCCCAGTTCAGATCGCCAACCACAACAATCTCATTGTAGCACAACTTTGACAACAAGTTAATCAATGTAGACAAAGAATTACTAATTGCACATGGAGGTCTGTAACATGCAACCACCAGGACATGGTGATCTTTAGAAACGTCAAGATTCAGGACCAAGAACTCAAGTTGTTTACTCACTGATTCTGAGAGCACTAAAATAACATTAAATTTGCATTTGGTATAGATAGCAACACCGCCACGTTTTTGTGGGCGATCAGAGTGATACGCATTATAGCCATCAATACAGATATCCTTATCAAGAAGAGATGTTGTCAGCCATGTTTCAGATCATACAACAAGCATCAGTTGAATTGATCCAAACCTTCAACATATCTTTGAGATTGAGGTCTGAACATTAAAGTAAATAACACCCCAATCTGGGAACCCATCGGTTAGACAAAACATTTTTTTTTCTTTCTCTAACCTCTGGGGGCAGCAGCCCCGTTTCAATGTGGTGCAACAGGAACTCAAGAGGCGCGGTCAGCAGTGGAAGAAAACCCCTTTCCGCTCCCTGCAAGCTCTGCCATTGGCTCTAACTGACCCGCTCTGCCCATTAATGCATTTATTTTCCGCTCTCTGCGTGTCGCTCTCAAATCCGTCCGTCGTTATGAAACAACAATAACAACTCTAGCTCGTTGCTAGTAGCAAGTAGCAACTTGCTATACGCTGAAAATGGTAAGTTTTGACTACACACCGGTCACGTTCACTTCATTTTGATCGGGTAAAGCGCAGCATGCGTGCGAGCGCTGTTACATCCCTTTTGACGGAGCCTGCCGACAGATTGCAAGTCGAAAGTCTGTCTCGAGAGATTAATAACACCCAGGCCAGACCTACATTTAAACTCCTCAGGTGTATGACATAGCATATGGGCTATCAGGGCCAGGATTCGGCTGAACATTCCCATAAATCATTAACAGGAGAATAATCAGAAGTCTATGCTTAGCTGTTTTACCACATGAGACATCTGTCTTTGAATTTAAGGAGTTCGTAAAAACAGGGAGTGTTCATGGAGATATTGAACCAGTCTTTCAGAACAAAATGGCAATGAAGACTGAGTAAGTTCATAGCCTCATTTAAGCATAAGGATAAGTGCATCTGCACTACACCCTTCAGCTCGTGTGCGACAGAGAGAGTATGTTTGCCATGCGAACAGTCTAAATGAGGAAGCAACATGTAGTTTGACTCACTCACCGTACACCGCCCAACTTCCCCTTAGTCACAGTGGATTAGCAAGCAAAGCAAAAACAAAACACATTTCATTGTCACAGCAGACCAATAATAGGGCTCAGTAAGTTAGTCCAGGCATTTTACGCAAATATGTGGGTCAACCTCACACTAATTTCAACAAAACCAAACTCAACTGATTTTGTATCCTCAATATGTCCTCAATGAAGGAAAAAAAGTGTTAAGGAAATGTATGAAGGGAAAGTTTTGAAAATGACCTAAATATGATGGTAGCCTATGGAAGCCTTTTTTTTTTTTTTTTTTTTTTTTTTTTTTTAATGTGCCATAAATCTCATCACTTATATCCTGTATGTGTTTTTTGCTTCAAGGAGAGAAAAAAAAAAAAAATGTTAAAAAATAAATAAAAAAACGTTTTTGGTAGCATCATATGGGTCATTTTCAAAAATTTCCCTTCATACATTTCCTTAACACTTTTTTTTCCTTCATTGAGGACATATTGAGGATACAAAATCAGTTGAGTTTGGTTTTGTTGCAATTAGTGTGAGGTCAAGTGACATTTTTACTGGACTAAGTACCTTGATTGAAGAGTTACTTGTGCAACACTGGCGTCGATGCAGCCGAAGGGCCGTAGGTAGATGTAGAAACAGGCTTCAGTGGAGCCAGGTAGGCTGCAGGATGTTGAAGCAGGCTGCTGGGCTGCTTGCTCAGAGCTGAGGCCTGGTGGATGGGGGTGCTCAGAGCTGAGGCCTGGTGGATGGGCTGGTGCTCAGAGCTGAGGCCTGGGCTGCTGCTCAGTGCTGAGGCCTGTGCCTGGCCTGGTAGATGGACTGGTGCCCAATGTTGAGGTCTGGGCCTCGCCTGGTAGATGTGCTGGTGCAGAAAAAGTGGAGGTAGAAGGTAGATGGAAGCTGCTGCTGTGGTCTGGCCTTGGCCTGGTAGCTGGGCTGATAGCTAGGCTGCTGGTGATGCCTGGGCTTAGCCTGCATGGTGGATGGAGTGTAGCTCAGTGCTGAGGCCTGGTAGCTAGGCTCAGGCACGTGCACACATAGACATGAAAGGGGGCTTGAGCCCCTGCCTTTTTGTCAGTCTGTAAAAAGTGCCTTTTTTATTTTTTTTATTATAATACATTTTTCATTTTCATTCCAACAACACATGAACAAAACAAACAGCTCAGACACATTAAAAAATAAAATAAAAAGTGCCCTTTCCTGACCATGAATGCATTTCTAATGGTGCTTTGTATGGAAATTGCCCTTTCCATGCCGTCACTGAAGGCAGCATTCAAAGAGAAATGCCTTTTCCGAGCTCTCTTGGCCTTGAATGCACCATTTGTAATAGGCCTCTGCATGGAGCAGTGTTTTTCTAAACTGCCCCTGAAGGCACCAACCCAAAAATGAACCCAAAAATGAATGAATAAATAAATACATAAATGAATAAACCACCCAATAAATAAATAACCAAAATATAGGGAACAAATGCAGAATTGTTGCTCTTGAAAATATTTTTTACTTTACTATTGGAAAGGGATGTTGTGTTGTTGAATCCGCAAAAAATAAAAAAAATTCTAATACACCTTATCTAAATCTTCTGTCTTGCTTTTTAGAATTATGGTTAAAATGCATGGTATATTACAAGCCTCACTCAGTATCGTTCAATGTTTCTGCCTGTGTTGCTATCTGTTGTAGTACAACAACCTAAAGGGAGAAAAGGAGCAAATACATATTGATGCTTAAATGATTTCACAACAGTATTGCAACAGCATGCAACTTTTATTAATATTATTCAGTTATGGAGTTATTTTTCCGTGACAAGTCTCATCCTAAAATGAGATATTCCTCTAAATCTGGTTAAAATCGGAATATTTAAAATCAGTTATACCCCTAAATTGGCCTTCAAATTGCCTCAAATTTCCGCCGCCGCCCTCCAGACGGCGGCTGTAGTGCCCTTTTATGAATTTGAGCCCCTGCCCCTCTAATGTTCTGTGCACGTCCCTGGCTAGGCTGCTCTGCAGTGAATCCAATCAGTCAGCACAAACACAACACTTGAAATCCAAAAGTGTCAAGGAATCGGCTATAGGGTCCAAAAAATACTTGCAATCCATTCACAATCTCTAACAACAATAAAAACTTGATCCCAAAGTGATAAAGTCTTGATAAAAAATGAATATCAAAGACAAACACTGAACAGAGACACCGGACAAAACAGGGTCGCTGCCGTCTTGGAAGGGGGAGGAGACACTATGATGATCCTGGTGGTGATGTTTTTCTTCTTCTTTTTTGCGATTATTGGCAGATTACAATCTAAGTATACCGCCACCTACTGGAATCTAGAAGTTTTCAAAAATTCAGCCATTCACAGTAAAAAAAAAGTGTCCAGCCAAAGTGCTTCAATTCACAATCATTGTCCATCCCGTCACTCAGACGCATTTGTCTGAGCTTGCACAAATGCATCCCGCAATATTTGATCTATCTCTGCTCCAGATACGTCCATCACATCCAGGAACCTTTTAGCGGCGTCAACCACCATTTCCGTCCTCTCCGTCTTCTCAGTCATGCTAGTAGCACAGTTTATGACCATTGCTATGAAGGCCAGGAATCTTCTCTTGTCCATGCAAATGACATCACTCTGTTTTGATCTGTTCTTTTGCTTCTCTGGCACAACCACCCTGACCTCATTCCTTTCCCCTCTCCACCTCTTAGCAGCCTCGGGATATGATATACCCTGATCGTCTCTGATCCTACTCACCTCCTCTTCTTTCTTTCTTCTAGGACACTGTACATCCCCCACATCCTGGTGGTGATGTTAGATCTTAGAATTTGTATATATCCTTATTCTCTCTCTCTCTCTCTCTCTCTCTCTCTCTCTCAGGTAACATCAGTAGAAACTGTACAGAGGATGGCTGGACGGTCGTATATCCCAGCATCTACTCCGCCTGCTGGTCAGATGACTCGGACGAACCCAACAAGGTGCGTTCGCCGTTCGGCTTCTATGTTTTCTGACCGCATAAAATACCATCTTTACTTCCTGGATTTGATGCATTTCCTGTTGAAACAAGTAGGCAAGCTTCCCATGAAGTAATCCTGAAAGCTGTAGCTCCTCGAATGGTCACTTGAGGCAAGACTCAGAAGTCCCATCGTTCCTGTTCACTCCCATGTTAAAATGCCTCACTTTGTAACAGTAATTAAGCATCTTTACAGCCTGGACCTTAAAACGGTTTTGGTCTATATACTGTAGCTAATTTCACCTTTTCATAACGACTGTAGGGGGGTCATTTTTTATGTAACTCGCCTGTTTGGAGTAAAATAGACGATATAAGGGGTGATTGACAGGTCACCTGTCCAGTGATCGCGCAGCTTGCCAATCACGGACCAATAGCAGGCGGAGCTGCAGCTCTGGGAAACCCCCATCTCACGTGAGCTGCACAACGACCCAATGATGGCGACAGACAACACTTTGCTACAAAACGCGAGTCCAAAAAATAGTGGATGGGTTTGTCCATATTATTTAGGTCAGTGGTTGAAACAGGATGTTGGGGGCGGGACATAACACAGTGAGGGATCATTCAGAAGTGTAAACCAATGGAATATGAGACAGGGAGAGAGTGGCAGTTTTATTTGAAGGGAGGTGTGGAGGGGCGGGACCTAAAAAATCTGATGGTTTTATTGGTTCGAAATGTATATTTCCGTGTCCTGGTGCAGCATGATGCCACCATGACAGATACTGTGTTTTCCTGGAAGTAAAAGTAATGGGAGTTTGTTTCACGGGGACTTACTGTAAGTAAAGGTGATTGTACACGTTATGGATTATAACACATATTATATTCTGTTTTGTGTGTGTGAGGATGTTCTTGTGTTTCAAGCTGAAACTTGAAACTTCAAAGTGAGAAAGTTCAAAGTGGAAGTTCTTGTATGCGGACTCCTGCATTGCAGTGTGTTTTGGTGTTTCTATGCCGGTTTGTTTACTATACTTTGTGTGTGTGTGTGTGTGTGTGTGTGTGTGTGTGTGTGTGTGTGTGTGTGTGTGTGTGTGTGTGTGTTTGCGTGCGTGCGTGCGTTCGTGCGTTCGTGAGTGAGTGTGTCAGGGTGGGAATTTCATTATTTTAGAGGCGTGGCCATCTGGCCTTCGGCATCGCAGTTTTTATTAGGGCACAAAGGCCATTACTCTATTTACATCATGAAGAGTGATTTTAATGTGTGTTAAAATGAGCCAATTCCACATCCTTTGCATAGAGCAGCTACATTAAACTGAGACCACTGATGCTTTTAAAGCAACTGATAGTAGCAGGCTGGTAGCAGGGCACTGCCAAGGTGACCTTAGGGATCTCAGGGCATCACGGGCAGAGCGAGAGGCAACACAGGCCATGGCCTCTATGTAATTCCCACCCTGGTGTGTGTGTGTGTGTGTGTGTCATGTGTGTTTGATATGGGTTGTGCTTTTAGGTGCAAACATCTTGATTAATATGAGGATGGAAAATAGTGGGGAACCTGCATACTATCCTCACAATTTTTGTGAGATAGAAAGACAGTTAGTGCAAGTTGCCGTACAAATTCCAGTGAAGACACTGTCTTCACTGAATAATAAATCAATCAGAATGAAATGGATGTATATCTTCCCTTAAAGGAGTTGTAGCAACCAGTCAATTATCAGCACATCCATTTTGCGACATTAGTATAACTGTAAATAAACGAGCCTCAAGTATTACACAACTTAGAACTTAATTCCAGATCCACGATTCTAACTGGCTGTATAGTTTTTTTAGCCAGCGGGACAGTGGTTAGCAGTGTCACCTCACAGCAAGAAAGGTGTGTGTTTGAACGCCAGTTTGTATGTTCTCCCCATGTCCACCACAGAGATGGGGGAAAATACATCAAAAAGTATTTTGATACAAAGTACAAATACTTGCTCAAAAAATGTATGACAATACAAATACAAAATACTGGTCTGAAAAAAATTATTTGAAATATAATATAATATTTTGAAAATACATAAAAATACATTTTTATAAAAACTGATAAAGAGCTGCAACAATTAATCAATTCATTGATTCATTGCTGAATATACATTAATTGCCTATTTTGATGATCTATTAATCATTGATTTTCTGGTTTCTTTAGATGGTAAATCATCTCTTTAGTGACAGTATTCTCCTTTGTGTACCCTCTAACACACTAGTTCTTCCATTTCAGTTTCAGCTGTTTTTCAGCACAGCTAATTTCTCCCTCACTTCAGCTGTTAATCACATTCTGTGAGGGCTTTTGACTTACAGGCAGCATTTCTACATGTTAACCTCAAGTTTTGGAACTTTGACCATATAGCCATATAGATATCTGATATCATAACAGTATCCCTGGAGATGATGCGCCATGGCTTATGGAAATCGCCGGCTCCACGGGCT
>NC_139624.1:8515606-8528106 GCF_964638095.1 Poromitra crassiceps | reverse complement strand
CCGGTACCATGTAACTACATATGAACTACAGTTGAACAGACTCACTCCACTTTACAGGTCCGGTAACATGTAACTCCATATTAACTACAGTTGAACAGACTCACTCCACTTTACACGTCCAGTACCATGTAAATATGAACTAGTGAACAGACTCACTCCATTTTACAGGTCAGTTACAATGTAACTACATATGAACGTCATTTATAACTATTGATGTTTTATTTATTTATTTGGTGTTCATGTGTAATTACAAATAGTTAATATGTAACTAGTAGTGATGCGCGGGTCACCCAGAACCCGCCGGGTCCCGCGGGCTGGGCCGCCCCGCAGGCAGGCTGGGTTGGCAAATTATGAAAATATCGCGGGTGCGGGCGGGGCAGGCTCAGAACATGACAAAGCAACATTATTAAATAATTTAGAGTAGTGAAACACGCAGAGTAATTAACCTTAAAGACGTGAACTTTCTCTCACACACGTAGGTACACACAATCAGACAGACTCCTGCTGCACTCTCTATAGCCTACATGGAGTAAAGAAACGCTTCAATGAGGTAGCCTATGTGCTCTCAAAACAAACATTTTGGAAGGATTATTCGCTGTAATTATTATTTGAAGTGTCCATAAAACTAATGCCACCGCAGATTTTCTGTTGTGGACTCGACTGTCAAATTTACTGCAACGTGAGTAGGCTGTGAACAATTGAGAGCACATGAGGTAATTAAAAGAAATCAGACAGCGAGTCTAGCCGTATCTGCAAGCCGTGTGCGCACCTGCTGCACTACTACGTTTAGTAGGCTACTACTGCAACATGGCCAATTGAGAGCGCATGAGGTAATTAAAAGAAATGGGGAAGAATAAGAACTGTTTCTGTAGCCTGCCTAGTGCCTACCTCTACCTGCTACCTCCATTTGAAACACTGCGGTCACGCCATCCGCACTTTGGGGAAGCGTAGTCGCGCTATCTGAAGACCATGGATTAATTGAAGAAAGACCGACATGAAAGCAGCCGCACAACTCATCCAGAGCAGTAGGCTACAACTGTTGTTGCGCAAGCAGCATGTGAGTGTCTGTGTATGTGTGTGTGTGTGTGTGTGTGTGTGTGTGTGTGTGTGAGAGAGAGAGAGAGGGGAGACAGAGTTATTAGCTGCTTTGCACACCTTGGAAGCTCTGCTGTGCTCCTCCTGAGTCCGGAGGCATATTACATTAAATTGGCCGTTGCGGGCTGCTGGGTTGGGCTGGGTTCGGAATTTTCAGATATTTTAACGGGCTGGGCGGGGCGGGCTGGCTCCAATGACGGGTTGGGTTTGGGGCGGGCCTTAAAAAACCCTGACCCGCGCATCACTAGTAACTAGGGTACCTGTAAAATAAAGGGTTACCAGCACGTCTGCTAGACTAGCACCCCTCAGTCGCCCCTCAGTGGCAGAAAAAAGTACTACATGACTTCCACCCAAGCAACATGAAAAAGCGACTTTTCTTTCAAAACATTAGGATTAGGGTTAGGGTAAGGGTTAGGGTGTGGGTTAGGGTATGAGTTATGGTATGGGTTAGTGTTAGGGTGTGGGTTAGGGGTACAGACAGCAACGAACCGGTAGCTGAGTGGTTATGACAGGTGGCTGTCAAGCCAGCGGCCGCAGGTTCAAATCCTGCACGCCTCAAGGTTTTTTCACCAAACTCTGGTCTGGTCACATGGAGTGCTGCACGATTAATCAAATCGCAATCGCGATGTCAGCATGTGCGATTACATAAGGGTGCGATTATATATATATATATATATATATATATATATATATATATATATATATATATATATATATATATATAAATAAAAGTGTGTGTGTGCACGTGTGCGCCTCGTCTAACTCACGTTACACGCGACGCAGCAAATAAACAAACAAACCTATCACAGTCACACTGGACATCAACACTAGCGGGAGACTTCTCCCATCCTCCAAATATACAGCAATATTATAAGGTTAAACATAAACATCTTACCGAGGGAGAGACAAGCAGCCACCGCTAACAGCTAACTAAGCTAAGTGAGTAGGAGATCAGAAAATGGAATGGATGGAAACAGCTGTGTGTTGATTAGTGAGAAAAGAAGGAGAGAGCTGCAGGTGATTATGCAGAACTAGTGCACGTTTAAGTGTACAGCAGGTAATGACCCACTGCCATGAAGAATATAGTGACATTAACCGAGAGCACAGAAAACACTTGCAGCTGCAGAAGCACCCTTCAGGGTCTCCACGTAAAGTCTGCCCGTAACTCTCTCTCGCAGCTGCAGAAGCACCAGGGTCTGCATGTCAATTCTGTGCGTTAGTGCGTAACTCTCTTTCTAGTCTCTTAGAACAGACGAGTTGGCTTCCGCAATTTTCAAATGCTTCCGCCATACCGTCTGTACTTCGTGGGGGAGAATCATGCACCAACCGGAATGGAAAGTAGAAAGGCGGGTTTTCCGCTCATTAGTCCAATCAGAATCGCAGAAAGGTGGGTCTTCCGCTCATAAGTCCAATCAGAATCCAATATGCCGCATTTTTTCGTGGACACACGTGTCGTGATTGGTCGGATTCCGTCGAACTTCTTTCCTGTCTGAAGGTTTTTTTCCCAACTTCCTTGTGCATGTTCTGGGGGTGTAACGTACAGACTGTATAGCTGCATTCGCCGGATGTAGATTTGGGGGGCACGGTGGCTCAGTGGTAGAGCTGTCGCCTCACAGTCAGAAGGTCCTGAGTTCGATTCTCGCCTGGGACACTGTGGGCGCTGTGGTTGTGTTCCCCCCCATATCTTCAGTGCCTACTGCCCAGGTGGGGTATCTCGTCGTAAGGGCCTTTCTCTCTGTGTGGAGTTTGCATGTTCTCCCCGTGCTCCCCCAGGGGGTTCCTCCGTATATAACCCCCCCACTAAAAACATGCAGAAGATCAGATCGTCATCGTCATCCGACCAGTGACGACAACATCCGAAGTTGGTCCCCGGGCGCTGTACGAGAAAGCGACCACTGCTCCTGGCCTGCCCCCCGGAGGAAAGGACATGCCTGGATGGGTTAAATGCAGAGGACACTTTTCACCGGCCACCGTCAGCATGAGTGTGTTGTGGCCGCATGCATGTAGTGTGGTGTTCGTGTGACAATAAAAGACGGGGCTTGTCCCGTTTTTAGATGAGACAGTCTGTTTTAAGAGACTACTCTCTTTCTAAAAAAGAAGAAAAGTCACGAGTGTGGCGTTGACTGTAATCTGTCGCTACCAAAGAAATAAACTGCATGTGTACAGTATTACTCATTGTATTACTGGGAAGACATGTAAATGGGAGTTTACGGAAGTTCTACCAAGAGACGGAACTAGTTACGTCATCACATTCAATTATCCAATAACAGCCTGCCATTCGTCCAAGCGGTCTGGTTAAAAGGAGTGCCCCTCCTACCTGTCTATTGCTCTTGTCTCCTATGCATTGCAGCATCAACCCACCACCTCCCCGGCTTCCACCCCAGTACCACCAGGTGAAGGCTCCTTTCCTAGAAGGGGAGGGTTCCGACGCCCCTGCCAATCCATGGCAGGTCCGCCGTCACGTGGCTGATCATCCGTCACGTGGCCGATTCCCGGTCACGTGGCTGATCCCCCTTTTGGCCAAGGAGCTCTCCGCCAAAGACAATCTTACATTCAATAAATCTTGTTAAATCTTACATTCAATAAATATTGTTAAAGCTTGGTCGGCGTTGTGTGTAGTCTCTTAAGGTAGAACTAACTTTGCAGTCTGAGCCATCTTAGCCATCTATGTGCTGTAACACAGTGCTGCAGTTTATATTTATATTTTTGAGACAGGCAAATGTCTCAAACAGACTGATATCACGGGATGTTGTGAAGAGTACCTTTCTATATAATTTGTAAAAATGTTATAAAAAGGATATGCTGTATTCTCTTATTTTTTGAAAGATAATTTTATTTCAAATTGTGTGATATATATATATATATATATAGTTCTGTCTAGTGAGCTTTTCATTATATTTAACTGGATAAAATCAAATAAACTTATACTTAACATATCAAAAACAATGTGTATACTGTTCGGTTCTCATCACAGTCAGATACACAATCCCAAATTGAAGTTACAGATTGAGGGATCAAATCGGAAGGACCAACACAGGACTGCTTCCTGAAACAGAGGAAGAGTGATTAATAAAACACAAAAGCTGAGGTTAACCAAATAAACCAACCACACCCTCAAAAGAGAGTCAACAGGCGCCCACTCTCAAACTGAGAGTCACACTCTCAAGAGTTGAAAAAGCTGTCTTTTGACCGACACCGATCCACAAGTGCTAAGCACCAAACACAGCACACGAAGCTGTCAGATGGCCCACTGGGGCTGTCTGTCTGCCTTCTCCAGGGTTTTGTGCTGTGGCCTCTCAATTAGGTTGAGTGAGTGCACCTGTGCACACCTGCACAGCTGCCACAGCAAGGGGGGGAAGAGCCTGGAGAGGAGCAATTAAGCTCACACGTAACACGTAACACACCCCCCCCCTTAAGAGCAAACGTAGTTTGAACCATAAACAAATTCACAAAATCACTTTTTTTTTTACCTTTATTTAACCAGGTTAGTCTCATTGAGATTGAAAATCTCTATCTATCTATCTATCTCTATCTCTATTGGACTAATTGGAATGTATAATTGAATGTGCCAAGACTTTCCGGTCTCACCCACGGGACAGGGCATCAGCCACAATGTTGTCGGCCCCCTTCTTGTGCTGTATCACCAGGTTGTAGCCTTGCACAAACAGAGCCCACCGCATCAACCGCTGATTGTGGTTATACATCTGGGCGAGGAAGGCGAGGGGGTTGTGGTCAGTGTACACCATGACTGGAGAGGAGGTATAGCCAACATACACTTCAAAGCAGACAATTGGACTCGAGTCATAGGGACTCGGACTCGAGTCGACTCGAGTCGCAAATTTGACGACTTCCGACTCGACTCGGACTTGGAAGGTAAATACTTGAAACTCGACTCGGACTTGGAAGAAAATGACTCGAAACTCGACTCGGACTTGTGACAAGATCAGCCGAGTGCACCAGCTGGGCGTACGCCTAGGTTTACACGCTACGTCCGATGTAGAACTCAAAGTTACGACTAACTTAATTTTATGACTAGTGCACGGTGCACCCTGTATGCGCTGCGTCTGTGTATGGAGCAGGCGTAAAAGTTACACCCAAATGCGTAGCTACTCACTGACAGCTGTCTCAATTTGATCTGCGCGTGATACGGCCGGAATCTTCTCCAAAAATATTGATCGATATGTGCTGTAAATATAGACGTTTTGGGCGCAGGACCTCCGCTCGTCGGCGGGTTTTAAGCTGATGCGTCGGAAGATCTTTCAATTTCTTCCTGACTTCGTCAACTGCCCGCAGTGCCAGTCTGCCATCGCATTCAGTACTGATTGCACTTGTGATCAAACTGCTTGTGTTGGCGCTTTTAAATTGAGCTGTGAGAACGTTTCTATGCTTTGAATACTCTA
Organism: Poromitra crassiceps; assembly: GCF_964638095.1. NCBI lineage: Eukaryota > Metazoa > Chordata > Actinopteri > Beryciformes > Melamphaidae > Poromitra > Poromitra crassiceps. Next base: position 8,522,611 of record NC_139624.1, on the reverse strand, counting down.
AAAGTTTGAGCTGAGTTGGAGCTGTCTGTCAGCTGTCTCGAGCTCGTCTGAGAGAAGTGTGTTGCTTGGCAACAAGCACGTATTAACGTGAACGCGCACGTCTGCAGCCTAAATAATCTCTGCCTTGTCATTTTTTCTAACCTGTGACTCGACTTGACATAACTGTGACTCGACTCAAGACTTGACTTGAAATAACATTGTGACTTGACTTGACTTGACTTGCCGACAAAAGGAAAGACTTGGGACTTGCTTGAGACTCGGGACCAATTGACTTGAGACTCGCTTGGGACTCGGATCAGAGTGACTTGGACAATTGTCTGCTTCAAAGTGCTGAAGGGCGAGGAGCATAGCCAGGGTCTCCTTCTCAATGGTGGAGTAGTTCAACTGATGCTGTTTGAACTTGGCAGAGAAGTAGGACACAGGATGGCGCATCTCATCCGCTCCATCTTGCAGCAGCACAGCACCGGCCCCAGTAGCACTAGCGTCAACCTCTAGATGGAAGGGAAGATAGAGGTTAGGTGCAGCTAGGACAGGAGCACTGCAAAGAAGAGACTTAGCAGCAGTGAAGGCATGTCGACAATCTTCGTCCCACACAAACGGGAGAGCATCGCTGCACAGGGAGGTGAGCGGTGCAACCACCACAGCAAAGTTGCGACATCAACAAGGTGGTTGCTAAAATGTGTAGAGCGGTTGCAATAACTCGGAAGTGCTCTCCTTATCTCACATCATTGTTGTTTCGTCAAGTTGTTTGCTCTATGGTTTCATGTCATTTAGATTACTGCTCTGTAGTATGGTCATCTGCATCCAATGGTCTACTCGGTAAGCTACAAGTAGCTCAAAACAAGGCAGCTAGACTAGTCCTGGGCTGCTGACGTAGATTGCGTGGTTGATATGCGCATGCACGTCTCTCATGGCTTAGTGTTGTGGAAAGACTTTCTGCCAACCTACAATTTTTTTTTCATAGAGTGATTATAACCCAGACTCCTGTATTTCTTCACAATAACATAATGTATAGTTCAAATACACACACACACTCCACCAGAAGAGCAACTAGAGGACAGATTACTTTACCCCGACCTAGGTCTAACTATTTAAGGAAGGCTGTTTTTTATAGGGCTATAGTCTCATGGAACTGTCTTCCTGGTGACATTCATTCCATCACAGGAAAGGCAGGTTTTAAAAAGTTTATTTTCACAACTTGTATTTTATCTTATCTCTTGTATTTTGTGATGTCTGTTTTAGAGACATTACAGTATTCCATTAATGTTCTATTTGATTCTAGTTTTGCTTTTTCTATTTTCTAAATGTTTCTTCTTTGATCTTTTCTCTTACTCTTTGTGACATGTTTCTGGACATTCAATGTTTGTCTAACATGTAATGTATTTGTTGTCTAATGGGGATCCTTTTTAATAAACAATATTTCATGTAGCTATTTTAGTCTGTGATACCGTGAAACCGTGGTATTTTTGTTCAAGTTTATACCATCAAAAACTCATACCGGCACATCCCTAGATATCATTTGTTTATATCACAATCGCAAATCGCACCTTTTCCCCAAATCGTGCAGCACTAGTCACATGCCGGGTCATATGACCGCTAGAGGACACTTAACGTTGAAACATGACGTCAGGTCGTATTCGGCTGCTTGTACAAACAACGTCGTGGGTCATATCCAGTTGGAGGGCAGGGTGTGAATATGTCCGTGAACACTGGGGCCAGCTGGTCAGCACAGTGCTTCAGCGCCAATGGTGATATGCCGGTTTTCTTGTTTTTTGCTTTTAGTCAGGATATTGTCTTTTTTATGGGCAAAAATCTGAATATTGTGTGCATGTAAACATACATATGACATTCAGGTCTCTAGAGCTGGGCCGTTAACCTCGCGAGGCAGCTGGATTTGTGTGAGATCATGAGATCACGATCAGATGATCACACATCAAATCCATCTACTCCAATCTATTGGTTTGAATTGGAACCATGTGAGGTTTTTGACATTAGCATTTTGAACAGAATGTCATTTTGGATTTCAAACAGGCCGAGCCGAACTGGATTATTGCAAAATTCACCCAATCAGTTTCCAGGATACATTCCCCCCCATCTTCCTTGATCCATCTTCCTGGAGAAGATAAGAGTTTGTATTTTGTGTATGTTTCTAAAGCCGGCGAGACAGCAGCCTATATGGGCTCTGCTCTCTAATCCTCCCTGGTCTGGTCCTATCTGCTCCTCACAACATCAAGGTCACCTGAAGGAGAGAGCTTCTTTCTTCACCGTCTCTATCAAGTCTTTTCACATGCTATACTGTAGAGCACTGCTCTCGATCTGTTTCATGTCAAGGACCCCTAAACTGACACAAATTAGACTACGGACTCCCCATTTGATAAGATTTTGTCCCAGGACCTGACCGGACCAGGACATGACCAAAATACTCATACTGTACATTCTGTCATTGTGTTACTTATGGATGGAATTATAGTGGAAATAAATGATCCCCCTTCTTTGCTGGGGGCCTCCTGGAGGACCCCTAGGGGCACCCGGACCCCACTTTGAGACCCACTGGTTTAGTGTCTCTGCTTGGTGGATGTCTGTGTGTGTGCATCTGTGTGTGTGCGTCTGTGTGTGTGTGTCTGTGTGTGTGTGTGTGTGTGTGTGTGCGTGCGCGCGTGCGTGCGTGCGTGCGTGCGTGGACGCGCGCACGCGTGTGTGTGTGTCTGTGTGTGTGTGTGTGCATGTGTGTATGGCTTTACATGTGTATACATGCATGTGTGTGTTTGAACTTCCTGTCACCCTGGGGCGTCCTGTGTGATGCCCGACTAGGATGACTGTCAATCTTGGAGCTTATGTTGACCGTCCAGGTTATTGCTTATAGTCCAGGCTGCATTCCAGGACCTCTGCTTCACTGAGCATTTAACAAGCCACATTATCCAGGTTTAAGAGAATTTCCGGAACCATTATTGAGTCCACACTGCGTGCTAGGTGCATCTATCCTCTTTCCATCTTGCACAAGTACATCAGCCTTACTCAATAGTGGCTGTGTGAATGGGTGAATGTAGACACATTGTAAAGCACTTTGGATGAAAACGCTATATAAATGCAGTCCATTTACCATTTACCCAATACAGAATAACAGGGGGAAGGCATGTGTGAATTAATTTAATCTACTCCTGTAAATTCACCTAATTTGCTCAAGTTAATTTCTGCTGTCCGCTTTGGACACCGGCAGGAGATATTCACAGAAAGTAACAAGTTAAAACTTTAAAGCAAATGACAAACGTGTCCTAAACAGCAGTGAGCAGAAACTCTAAGCCCTCGTTCACACAGGACGCCAAACGTAAGCAGAACTGAAGCTTGAAGCAGGCACAAGCTGAACGTACGGCTTACCGTTCACACAAGAAGCCTTCTCTTTTCCTCTCAGCGCCTACTCTCGTGCCTTGAACCCGCCCACCTTCATGCCTGGCAGCTTCAAGCTTCACGCGTGGCGCTTGGAAAATAGGAGTGAATCCTGAACGATCGGTTGAGCAAGGCGTGAGCGTGGCTTCAGCGTGGCACGCGCGCGTGTGGTATGAACGGCCTCGCCTTTAACAAGGACGCCTAAATGAAACTTGTGGGTTCAGCATAGGTAGAGCTTAGGTTGAGCGTTGCTTCGGCGTCCTGTGTGAACGGGGGCTAATAGTCAGATGCAGGCCCTTCTATCTTCCGAGAGACTTCGCCTCAGTTATCCTGGCTACGTTGGCTATGGTCTGTATCCCCCCCAACGCTGGAGCTAAGGATGCCTGCAAACAGTTATTAGCAGCCCAGATTATGAAAGTGGAGAACTCGAACCCGGACTCTGTGGTTTTAATATTAGGAGACTTTAATCACGTGAACGTGAAGAAATCTCTGTTCAAGTACAAGCAACAAATTTGCGTCGCCACCAGAGGAGGCAAAACATTGGACCACTGCTACTGTGTCATCTCCGATGCTTAGCACTCTGTAGCATGGCCCCCTCTGGGTCAGTCGGACCATAATACCATCTTCCTCATCCCAGGTACCGTCAAAAAGTGAAATCTGTTAAACCATCTAAAAGAACAGTAAAGCAATGGTCAAATGAAGTGCGCAATTGCCTAAAGGACTGTTTTTATTCTACAGACTGGTCTGTTTTTAAAGACAACTGTCCTGATCTAGATGCTTACTCTGATACTGTGACCTCATATATCCATTTTGTGGAAAATATTTGCATTCCCTCCACGACTGTATCAGTCATAAATCAAGGTTTGTTGTTACTATAGATTATATAGTAGCAACAAACCTTGGTTTGACAAGGAAATCAAACTGCTATATCTAGAGAGAAAGAATGCATTTCAGTGCAGGGACATGGCCCAATACAAAATTGCTAAGTACAAGTTTGAATGAGCAGTTAAAAAGGCTAATATAGGGCCAAGCTAGAATCCAAACTAAATGCCCACAAGAGCAAGGGAGTCTGGCATAGCCTAAAACAGATTATAAACTAGCGAACTAATAATGCTATCCTTGATGACGACCCCTTACTCCCCAACAAACTGAATGCATTTTATTGTAGATATAATGCTCAGCCTAAGGCTGTTTCTAGTTTCCCCAGCTCCACAGCGCCCCTGGATCCTCCATTCCTGATAGAGGAGCATGAAGTCAGGAATTAAAGCGTCAGAACTGCAGAAAGGCTGCAGGTCCTGACCAGGTCTCTGCAGCCACTATTAAATGGTGCACAGACAAATTGTCTATGGTTTTTACTGACATTTTTAATTTGTCTCTCAAAGCGTGTAAAGCAGAGGTTCTCAAATGTTTTTCAGCCAAGGACCCCTTACAAGATAGAAAATATACCGGGGACCCCCTCATTCTGATTTGTGATTTTGGGCTAAGCTTAATTGTTGCCACGGTAACGTGCTTGACTTTTAAATTGATAGGTTTGTTAGATTAGAATGTAATCCATGAACCATTTTTGATTTAAAGCATAAAATATTTTCATTGAAGTATGAAGCTTTTGCAAAAAAAACTATAGCCTATATATTTTTTTATTTTCCTGAAAACTTTTCGCGGACCCCCTTCCAAAGTGCCACGGACCCCTAGGGGTCCCCGGACCCCCATTTGAGAACCACTGGTGTAAAGTACCAGCCTGCTTTAAATCAGCTATAATTGTCCCTGTAGCTAAGACAACTAATGTCAGCTGTCTAAATGATTATAGACCCGTGGCTTTGACTTCTGTTATAATGAAGGTGTTTGAGAAACTAGTCGCCAAATATTTGTCTAGTGTGAAGCTTGACTCATTCAAATAACTGTCTAGTGTGAAGCTTGACTCATTCAAATACCTGTCTAGTGTGACGCTTGACTCATTCAAATACCTGTGACGCTCGACTCATTCAAATACCTGTCTAGTGTGACGCTCGACTCATTCAAATACCTGTCTAGTGTAACGCTTGACTCATTCAAATACCTGTCTAGCGTGACGCTTGACTCATTCAAATACCTGTCTAGTGTGACGCTCGACTCATTCAAATACCTGTCTAGTGTAACGCTTGACTCATTCAAATACCTGTCTAGTGTAACGCTTGACTCATTCAAATACCTGTCTAGCGTGACGCTCGACTCATTCAAATACCTGTCTAGTGTGACGCTTGACTCATTCAAATACCTGTCTAGCGTGACGCTTGACTCATTCAAATACCTGTCTAGTGTGACGCTTGACTCATTCAAATACCTGTGACACTCGACTCAAATACCTGTCTAGTGTGACGCTTGACTCATTCAAATACCTGTCTAGTGTGACGCTTGACTCATTCAAATACCTGTGACACTCGACTCATTCAAATACCTGTCTAGTGTGCCGCTTGACTCATTCAAATACCTGTCTAGTGTGATGCTTGACTCATTCAAATACCTGTCTAGTGTGACGCTTGACTCATTCAAATACCTGTCTAGTGTGATGCTTGACTTATTCAAATACCTGTCTAGTGTGACGCTTGACTCATTCAAATACCTGTCTAGTGTGACGCTTGACTCATTCAAATACCTGTGACACTCAACTCATTCAAATACCTGTCTAGTGTGACGCTTGACTCATTCAAATACCTGTCTAGTGTAACGCTTGACTCATTCAAATACCTGTCTAGTGTGACGCTTGACTCATTCAAATACCTGTCTAGTGTGACGCTTGACTCATTCAAATACCTGTGACGCTCGACTCATTCAAATACCTGTCTAGTGTGACGCTCGACTCATTCCAATACCTGTCTAGTGTGACGCTCGATTCATTCAAATACCTGTCTAGTGTGACGCTCGACTCATTCAAATACCTGTCTAGTGTGATGCTTGACTCATTCAAATACCTGTCTAGTGTGACGCTTGAATCATTCAAATACCTGTCTAGTGTGACGCTTGATTCATTCAAATACCTGTCTAGTGTGACGCTTGACTCATTCAAATACCTGTGACACTCGACTCATTCAAATACCTGTCTAGTGTGACGCTCGACTCATTCAAATACCTGTCTAGTGTGACGCTCGACTCATTCAAATACCTGTCTAGTGTGATGCTCGACTCATTTAAATACCTGTCTTGTGTGACGCTCGATTCATTCAAATACCTGTCTAGTGTGACGCTCGACTCATTCAAATACCTGTCTAGTGTGACGCTTGACTCATTCAAATACCTGTCTAGTGTGACGCTCGACTCATTCAAATACCTGTCTAGTGTGACGCTCGACTCATTCAAATACCTGTCTAGTGTGACGCTCGACTCATTCAAATACCTGTCTAGTGTGACGCTCGACTCATTCAAATACCTGTCTAGTGTGACGCTCGACTCATTCAAATACCTGTCTAGTGTGACGCTCGACTCATTCAAATACCTGTCTAGTGTGACGCTTGACTCATTCAAATACCTGTCTAGTGTGATGCTCGACTCATTCAAATACCTGTCTAGTGTGATGCTCGACTCATTCAAATACCTGTCTAGTGTGACGCTCGACTCATTCAAATACCTGTCTAGTGTGATGCTCGA
>NC_139624.1:8485606-8510606 GCF_964638095.1 Poromitra crassiceps | reverse complement strand
CGCTGAAACCATGCTGTACTCAACGGCTAATATCTACATAACTACTAACTCTGCAAACTAACTCTTTTAGACAGAGAAAGCACACATTCTATTAGTTATTTTTAGATGATTGGTGTTCATGAATTCTTAACAGAAAAGAATCCTCGGCTGTTCTAAAATGAGCCAGAATCGTCAAAAACACCCCTGGCACAACTTACCTACAGGAATGAAAACATGGCTGGCATTCAATGTGTTAAGGACCCCTAATTTAGTTCACATTGGGGCAATGGACCCCCATATGATGAGATTTGGTCTCTCAGATGCAAATCTGTGTGTTGTTGTTTTTTTGTAGCCTAGATATGATTTTGTCCAGAATTCCATATACATTAGGTTGAGAGATAACAGAGAATCCTGGAATCCTCTCAAGGACCACTGGTGGTTTACGGACCCCAATTGAGAACCACTCAACCACTTTGACTGTGCAGAGAGAGAGAGAGAGGAGGAGGGGGGAGAATGTTGTGTTTGTACTGTCTGCGGCCCATTCAGCTACTCTGCTCTGGTCGCGCGCTCGAGAGGAAAAAGCAGAGGGTGATTTTTACATGGCGAACTGCACCTTTGTGGGCAAACTGTCATGGCGTCGCTTTCCGGTAAAACATTTCCGAAATTTCCTGTCTGAGCACAGCCAAAGAGTATAGTGAGACAAGAGGAGAAGTTCTTTGCCTTCATTTCTTGGTTTTTCCCAGAGGTTTTTTCAAATCAAGCAGCATGCTGTTTTGTCACATATGGGGGGGTAAGTCCCCCTTTAAGTGTGTTTACCCTCCACTTCAGCCCTGAATGCACATCACATGTCAATCTGTCTTTCTGACTATTTCAACAATAGGTCTGAGGTAATGGCCTAACAATAACAATAACTGTTGGCCAATCACCCCCCATCACACCACAAAAGCAGTAGAATGGCCGAAACTAGAAACAATAGCGAATGAAACCAACTCTGGTTCGTTTCATTCCCCCCAAAACAGGCTACTTGAAAACAGATACAAACAAGGTTTCCCCCCACCTCTATATAAAGGTATTATCTAGAGCAGTGGTGCCCAATTTGGGGCCCGCGGGCCAAGCTCTTTTTTTTTTGGCCCGCCACGGATTTGAGGGTAAAAAAAAGAAAAAAAAAAGAAAAGATTTGCAGCCCAGGCCACCGGGCAGTTGCCCGACGTGCCCGATTATGCAGCAGCAGTCCGCGCCTGAATGGAGATGTCGGGACTCTTCTATCTACAATTAACGTTAATTTTGTGCAGCTGGTATTCTCTCTCCCCGACTCTATCACACGGGTGTGAGGCATTGCTATCTGAGGATTGATTGCTCCTGATTGGTTGGCTGAATCACCTGGTTGGGGGGTGAGCTCTGATATTTGATCCCTCCCCAGTCACTGGCTTTACACCAGCTCAGCAAGATGGACAGATCATCATCACGGCAGTGGCACACTGACAAAAGAAAGTTTAGGACGGAGTGGCAAGACGAGTATTTTTTTTTCCCGAAGTAAATTCAACAGCGGTTTGTCTCATTTGCAGACAGAGAGTGGCTGTTTTGAAAGAGTACAATATACGTCGTGACTACGAAACTGATTTTCAAAGTACGTTGAGGATTTTTCAAGTTGTGAATTAAGTCCAATTTCTCTCTTGATTACAAAGGTGGAAAATACAACTGTTTTTAACTGGGTGTTTACTGATTAAATGTTTAAGCTCCCCACAAATGCAGATGCTTTTTTTAATATATATAACCAATTGCAAATTATTACAATTACCAAACAGATAAAAAGTAGATTATTATATTGAAATGTTATTTTAGATTTAGAATGTTAATTTTCTATAAAACACAATACATTTTAATGTAATTCCACAACGTTTATTTTTGGCCCTCCACCCAGATTGAGTTTTGGCCCTTCATGGGAAATAATTTGGGCACCCCTGATCTAGAGTAAAAAGTGAGGAAATGGCTTTAAAAATTCCACATTTCATTTCAGTGGCGTTCCACCAAGAGTGAGGAGAGAGAGGAACAAATACACAGCACTGTTTGTTTTCCTCGACAAGACATGGTCACTTCTAAAGCTGAAATCATAGGATTGTCTTAAGTGTTTGTCTGTGGATCTCCTTTACATCCATCAGACATCTCTAAATCTACTATATACTGTATCTATCTGTCTGTCTGTCTGTCTATCTGTATATCTATCTATCTATCTATCTATCTATCTATCTATCTATCTATCTATCTATCTATCTAGCTCCACTGCTATGATGTGTTTTGAGGTGCCGACCTGCGCCAGCCTTATCACACTCGCTGACTGGGGCATCTTCTGATTGTAACCTAAATTTAATTAATCCGAGACCAATTCAAGTCCGAGAGATATTCACTCCCGAGACCGATTCAATTCCGAGTCATTTTCATGCCAAGTCCGAGATGAGACCAAGACTGTCAGAAATCGGTTAGGGTTAGGGTCCGGACTCGAGTACTTCAGCTCTGCTGTGTTAGGGTTAAGGTTAGGGCCCGGACTCGAGTACTTCAGCTCTGCTGTGTTAGGGTTAAGGTTAGGGTCCGGACTCGAGTACTTCAGCTGTGCTGTGTTAGGGTTAAGGTTAGGGTCCGGACTCGAGTACTTCAGCTCTGCTGTGTTAGGGTTAAGGTTAGGGTCCGGACTCGAGTAATTCAGCTCTGCTGTGTTAGGGTTAAGGTTAGGGTCCGGACTCGAGTTCTTCAGCTCTGCTGTGTTAGGGTTAAGGTTAGGGTCCGGACTCGAGTACTTCAGCTCTGCTGTGTTAGGGTTAAGGTTAGGGCCCGGACTCGAGTACTTCAGCTCTGCTGTGTTAGGGTTAAGGTTACGACCCGGACTCGAGTACTTCAGCTCTGCTGTGTTAGGGTTAAGGTTAGGGTCCGGACTCGAGTACTTCAGCTCTGCTGTGTTAGGGTTAAGGTTACGACCCGGACTCGAGTACTTCAGCTCTGCTGTGTTAGGGTTAAGGTTAGGGCCCGGACTCGAGTACTTCAGCTCTGCTGTCTTAACTCATTCACCGCCAAAGACGTCTTTGACGTGTTATCAGAAATAGCCCTCCCCGCCAATGACGTGTTTGACGTGTTTTTGTTTTTATTAGTACAGCGCGTAGTTCAAAGACTTCCCCAGCCTGTGACATGTTATCAGGTCCCTAGCCTCAAAGACAAAGCCGACAACACGTTATCAAACACATACCGCAGCTGTTGTTTTGAAATGGAAGAGGAGGAGAAAACGGAGAAACGCTGCCTGTTGCATAGAGGAGAAACGCCATTGAAACACCCTCGGCGCGCTGCGCTGGTCGCCTCTGCTGCAGGGCGAACCTGGATTGAGTTGTTCGCGGAAGTCAAACCAACATGATCGATCCGGTTCCAGCGCCTGGTCCCAAAGCCAAGCCGACCCCGTTCCTGTGTCGCAGCATTCGTCCCAGCCCGAACGAGAGGAGGAAAACGATGCAGAGGCAGAGGAGGCTAGACGCTGATCTCAGACCAGTTTGGTGTCCCTCCTATGCTAATTTGCGGGGCGATCAGTAGTTTTCCCTGGGAAGAGGTGCGATCCTGCAGCAGCTGTGGACAGAACTCTCTCTCTGTGTGTGTGTGTGTGTGTGTGTGTGTGTGTGTGTCTGTGTGTCTGTCTGTCTGTCTGTCTGTCTGTCTGTCTGTCTGTCTGCACACTCACTCACACTGAGTAAACTGTATTGTTGAATGTAAAAAAAGCACTTCATGTATATATATATATATATATATTTTTTTTTTATCATTTGTGTCATAACGAATAATATTTACATGTCTGATGTCAATACAGTTCAAAATAAAAGAATTGAGAGCGAGTTCTGCCTGAGATTGTGTATTTTACAAAAATGGCCTTTTCTCCTGTTTGTCTTCTCAGAGAGACCTTTTTGGTGAAAACAGGGTATACTGTATATAAATGGCTATAAGTAGAGTACAGAACATGCTAAAAGCTCACTTTTTTTTCCTGGTGAACCCAGAGACGTACATCTTCATTTTGAGGTATTGCAAATCACTTTGGTGCTAATAGATAATTTACTGTGGGTCTTGAAAGATGACCAACAATTATGAAAATCTTTGGCCTGTGCTAAATATTGGCAGTCCTAAACTGGCCATGAATGAGTTAAGGTTAAGGTTAGGGCCCAGACTCGAGTACTTCAGCTCTGCTGGGTTAGGGTTAGGGCCCGGACTCGAGTACTTCAGCTCTGCTGGGTTAGGGTTAGGGCCCGGACTCGAGTACTTCAGCTCTGCTGTGTTAGGGTTAGGCCCCGGACTCGAGTACTTCAGCTCTGCTGGGTTAGGGTTAGGGCCCGGACTCGAGTACTTCAGCTCTGCTGTGGAGACATGGCTGGTCTCAGACACAGTGCTCTCTTGGAAGTCTATTCTGTCAGAGACGAGACACACTTTTTGGATGGAAATGTGGAATGGACATAGAAGGCAGTGTGAGGAGGTCCATCCCCAAGTGGAGACACATTTATAATTAGCCCAAAGGCTTAGCAATGATATACTGCCACGCTCTGAATGTCTGTGTATCCAAAATGTGTGTGTATCTATTTGTGTGTGTGTGTGTGTGTGCGCGCGCGTGCGTGCGTGCGTGCGCGAGTGCGTGTGTGTGTGTGTGTGTGTGTCATGGTTAATGTACATGTGGGTGTGCATGGAGTCATGCTTGTTTATGCGTGTGCATGTGTGTGTTATTTATGCACATATTTGTGTGTATGTATGCATGTATTTGAAATCGCGTGTGTGTGTGTGTGTGTGTGTGTGTGTGTGTGTGTGTGCAGTGTGTGTGTGTGTAAGGTTAAGCTGAGCTTCGAGTGAGCCACGAGTCATACTCGAACATCAGCTGAGGGGGTCCCTTGAACGCGACTGTCAGCCAGGGGGCGCTGTCTGTCTCCCAGAGCAGGGAGCCTTGGGAGAGTGTGTGTTTTTAATGCTGTAATACGCCTATTACACAGTCCTTTGCATCAACATAAAACAAATGATAATGTAACGGCACAGGCGAGGCTGGTTTCCAACCCGAGGTCTCCAACAAGCCCAACACGTTAACCATCCAAAGGGACAATCCCTTTGGCCAAGGACCAACGTGCTCGCTCCACCCAGACCCAGGAGCACTACAATATATTATTATTTTGTTGTTTTTGTTAATTTTGGATGCTTAATTGCTAAGATAATTAACATTTGTGGGTGTCCACTTCCCAGCTGGGAACACGGAAGCTCTGAGTGTGCCAGCGGCCCAAGGCAACAGCCAATCAGCTGCTCACGTCAGCCGAAACGGCCAATCAGCTGCCATGTCAACACACATTTTTGCCGCATTTTTGGGGAGCTGCACGCCGCTATACCCACGTTGAGGGCATTCATGTCCGAGTTTAAATGACTCTATGTCACTAGAGTAATTTGCAGTGGTACTCGACCTTTTCCCTATAAGATTTATTTATGTATTTTAAGTAGGACTTCAAAGAGCCACAACTCCCCATAAAGGAGCCGCATGGCTCTAGCCTCGGGTTGAGTATCACACACATAGAGTAGTGTGTGTGTATGCTTGTGCACGTGCTTGCTTGTTTAAGTGCATGTGTATATGGGGCTGTCGTCTGGGAATCGGAAAAAGTTTCCGGTTCGAGGCTGGCTCCATCCCGGCAGCGTGTCAAAGTGTCCTTGAGCAAGACACTGAACCCCTAACTGTTCCTGACGAGCAGTTAGTGCCTCACATGGCTGCAGCCGTCATCGCTGTGTGAATGTGAGGTATATTCATTGTAAAGTGTTATGTACAGTAAGCACACTATACGTGCATGTGTGTGTATTTACTTTATGTACATGTATATAGGCATCATGTGCACTTGTCTGTGACTGTGCATGCATGCATGCATGCATGTGTGTGTGTGTGTGCGTGTGTGTGTGTGTGTGCGTGTGTGTGTGCATGTGCGCGTGTGTGTGTGTGTGTGTGTGTGTGTGTGTTTAATTGCCAGATGGTGTCTCATGCATGGGGAATGTTGTTTATAGATGATGAGTGTGTGTGTCGAAAGAGCAATGCACTCCAGACACTGACGCACGCACACACACACACACACACACACACACACACACACACACACACACACACACACACTCACACACACACACACACACACACACACAGACCCAGGGGGCAGCCCAGCAGTGTTTGCAGGACGGCTGGTCGGTGTGTGTCGTTTGGTTGGTGTGTGTGTGTGGTGCGTGTGTGTGTGTGTGTGTGTGTGTGTGTGTGTTTAAGTTTAAGTTTAAATGAATAGGGTCATCAATCACCATCAGCTACAGCATTGCAACAGCTATTCTTCCTGAGGTCCACAAGCCGAGATGTTATTAGGATGTTAGGAGTACTATTACCCCTAACATGTCTTTGATACTGGGAGGAAACTATTAACCCTAACATGCATGTCTTTGATACTGGGAGGAAACTATTAACCCTAACATACATGTCTTTGATACTGGGAGGAAACTATTAACCCTAACATACATGTCTTTGATACTGGGAGGAAACTATTAACCCTAACATGCATGTCTTTGATACTGGGAGGAAACTATTCACCCTAACATGCATGTCTTTGATACTGGGAGGAAACTATTAACCCTAACATGCATGTCTTTGATACTGGGAGGAAACTATTAACCCTAACATACATGTCTTTGATACTGGGAGGAAACTATTAACCCTAACATGCATGTCTTTGATACTGGGAGGAAACTATTCACCCTAACATGCATGTCTTTGATACTGGGAGGAAACTATTAACCCTAACATGCATGTCTTTGATACTGGGAGGAAACTATTAACCCTAACATGCATGTCTTTGATACTGGGAGGAAACTATTAACCCTAACATGCATGTCTTTGATACTGGGAGGAAACTATTAACCCTAACATGCATGTCTTTGATACTGGGAGGAAACTATTAACCCTAACATGCATGCCTTTGATACTGGGAGGAAACTATTAACCCTAACATGCATGTCTTTGATACTGGGAGGAAACTATTAACCCTAACATGCATGTCTTTGATACTGGGAGGAAACTATTAACCCTAACATGCATGTCTTTGATACTGGGAGGAAACTATTCACCCTAACATGCATGTCTTTGATACTGGGAGGAAACTATTAACCCTAACATACATGTCTTTGATACTGGGAGGAAACTATTAACCCTAACATACATGTCTTTGATACTGGGAGGAAACTATTCACCCTAACATGCATGTCTTTGATACTGGGAGGAAACTATTAACCCTAACATGCATGTCTTTGATACTGGGAGGAAACTATTAACCCTAACATGCATGTCTTTGATACTGGGAGGAAACTATTCACCCTAACATACATGTCTTTGATACTGGGAGGAAACTATTAACCCTAACATGCATGTCTTTGATACTGGGAGGAAACTATTAACCCTAACATGCATGTCTTTGATACTGGGAGGAAACTATTAACCCTAACATGCATGTCTTTGATACTGGGAGGAAACTATTCACCCTAACATGCATGTCTTTGATACTGGGAGGAAACTATTCACCCTAACATGCATGTCTTTGATACTGGGAGGAAACTATTAACCCTAACATACATGTCTTTGATACTGGGAGGAAACTATTAACCCTAACATACATGTCTTTGATACTGGGAGGAAACTATTCACCCTAACATGCATGTCTTTGATACTGGGAGGAAACTATTAACCCTAACATGCATGTCTTTGATACTGGGAGGAAACTATTAACCCTAACATGCATGTCTTTGATACTGGGAGGAAACTATTAACCCTAACATGCATGTCTTTGATACTGGGAGGAAACTATTAACCCTAACATGCATGTCTTTGATACTGGGAGGAAACTATTAACCCTAACATGCATGTCTTTGATACTGGGAGGAAACTATTAACCCTAACATGCATGTCTTTGATACTGGGAGGAAACTATTAACCCTAACATACATGTCTTTGATACTGGGAGGAAACTATTAACCCTAACATGCATGTCTTTGATACTGGGAGGAAACTATTCACCCTAACATGCATGTCTTTGATACTGGGAGGAAACTATTCACCCTAACATGCATGTCTTTGATACTGGGAGGAAACTATTAACCCTAACATACATGTCTTTGATACTGGGAGGAAACTATTAACCCTAACATACATGTCTTTGATACTGGGAGGAAACTATTCACCCTAACATGCATGTCTTTGATACTGGGAGGAAACTATTAACCCTAACATGCATGTCTTTGATACTGGGAGGAAACTATTAACCCTAACATGCATGTCTTTGATACTGGGAGGAAACTATTAACCCTAACATGCATGTCTTTGATACTGGGAGGAAACTATTAACCCTAACATGCATGTCTTTGATACTGGGAGGAAACTATTAACCCTAACATGCATGTCTTTGATACTGGGAGGAAACTATTAACCCTAACATGCATGTCTTTGATACTGGGAGGAAACTATTAACCCTAACATACATGTCTTTGATACTGGGAGGAAACTATTAACCCTAACATGCATGTCTTTGATACTGGGAGGAAACTATTCACCCTAACATACATGTCTTTGATACTGGGAGGAAACTATTACCCCTAACATACATGTCTTTGATACTGGGAGGAAACTATTAACCCTAACATACATGTCTTTGATACTGGGAGGAAACTATTCACCCTAACATACATGTCTTTGATACTGGGAGGAAACGATTCACCCTAACATACATGTCTTTGATACTGGGAGGAAACTATTACCCCTAACATACATGTCTTTGATACTGGGAGGAAACTAACATACATGTCTTTGATACTGGGAGGAAACTAACATACATGTCTTTGATACTGGGAGGAAACTAACATACATGTCTTTGATACTGGGAGGAAACTAACATACATGTCTTTGATACTGGGAGGAAACTATTCACCCTAACATACATGTCTTTGATACTGGGAGGAAACTATTACCCCTAACATACATGTCTTTGATACTGGGAGGAAACTATTACCCCTAACATACATGTCTTTGATACTGGGAGGAAACTATTAACCCTAACATTAGCTGTGTTTCCATTACAGTTTTTCGCAAAATAATTGCGATATTTCTACAACTTCGACAATGTACAATTGCGACTTGTAGGCGTTTCCATTGAAGTTGAGTGACGGCGCACACACCTGAACGCAATTCCCCGTTTACCAGCAGCTGCCACAGTGATTACGCACGGGGATCTGCCCCATATCCTGTCCCCTGCATGCTCAAATCCAACCAATGGTCAATGCAAATCACAACATGAAGTTACAACGCATATAAACGAGCCTGATCATCAATTCAAAAGAAATGAGTGGCAACATGTTGCTGGCTGCGGTGAATGCAGTGAGCGCGACAGGAAAAAAGGTAGCCTAATACAACTGGTCCGATTTAGAGATGGACGGGGGAAAAGGCTGATTTGGTGCAATAATCAGAATATCGTGTATTATAATTATAACATTGCACCTGAAATGTGTGTAATGTATTACTCACAGTCACTGTATTCACTTCAGTCAGCAGCACCGCACCGGTGTGTGCTTTTCATCCCCTCATATCGCCGCTGTGCCAAATGCGCGCGCACAGGCAGCCTGTCACCATGGACCGATTTCTGCCATTAAACATTATCTATTTTCCCCGGCTCCGCTTTTGCACAACACTCGTCTTTCTGCTCGGTAGCGTTGCTTCACAGTTTTCCACTTGCTGCGGAGGTTTTGCCACGGCTTATCAAACCCTTTCTCCTTCTCATTTTCCTTTCATTTTCTGCTCCTTTTCCAAAGGAGAAGATGGGTCACATGACGTGCAAATGCGGAAAATGTGTTTCCATTACACTTTTGCGATAAACTGCTATATCGACACGTCTGAAAACCCACCTCAAAACCACCTATTTGGGAGGTTTTTCTAAATTTACGTGTTTCCATTACCCAATTTCTATTGCGGTATTTAGATTTGGCGCATTTCTGAGGGTAATGGAAACACGACTATACATGTCTTTGATACTGGGAGGAAACTATTAACCCTAACATACATGTCTTTGATACTGGGAGGAAACTATTAACCCTAACATATATGTCTTTGATACTGGGAGGAAACTATTAACACGTTCACTGCCAATGACGTGTTTTTACGTCAAACAGGATCCAACCGTTCACTGCCAATGACGTGTTTTTACGTAAAAAAAAATCGATTTTGTTTTTTTGACGGTGGGATGTGCATCTAGCCCTTTTACATCTCTTATATAGGTATTGGACGTGTACAACGTGTACAACCCATTCCACCGACCCACTAAGTGGCGACAGTGCTTTCCTGACTAGAGGAAGGCAAGCAAAAAGCAGTGTGACTGAAGCCATTCTCATGAAGGTGGATTGGCGAAGGCGCTTTCGTTTTCGCGCTGATTGCTGGCGGTGCGGGATTGCAGATTTGCATAGTGGATTGCGGGTGGGACACACTTTGAAACACGCAGCATAAATATGACCAGAATCGCAAAAGCTTCATCAAAGCTCTCAGCCAAAACTCCGCGAGTCCATCCAGACTTCCTCAAACAGCGGCCGCGCAGACAGGCACAGCAGCAGCAAAGCAATGAGACTGGTGACGCGAGGTTACAGCAGCAGCAACGAGCTTGTGGCACGGCCGCTGCGGCCAAGAGGACACACACGGAGGGAGGAGTTGGAAGCGGAGGGGGGTTTCCTGCTGTTATGGAGGAGGTTGCTGTTCAGAACTATTGTTTGGATGTCTGACATCTTACTGATGCCAGGGATGAATGGTTGAAGTGACTGTTCTATCGAATTTCACAAAAAGCCGTTTATCTCTGAATAATTTTTCTGACGCTGAAACCATGCTGTATTCAACTGCTAATGCTTACATGACTGCTAACTCTACAAACTAACTCTTTTAGACAGAGAAAGCACACATTCTATTAGTTCTTTTGAGATATTGTGTGTTCACAAAATCTTAGCAGAAAAGAATCCTCGGGTCTTGAAAGATGAGCCAGAATCCTCAAGGAAACCCTCTGGCAGAACCTACCTACAGTGAAAAAAAAACGGCTGGCAGTGAATGTGTTAACCCTAACATACATGTCTTTGATACTGGGGCGGCTGTGGCTCAGGAGGTAGAGCGGGTCGTCCACTAATCAGAAGGTTGGTGCAGATAGAAAACTTGAGCTGACTTTGTTATCGTCACAATGCACAATTGATCAAGTGACATCACTGATGACATCACTTGTGACATCATCAGTGATTTATGACATCACCGATGACATCATCAGTGGGACAAAAATGTAAACAGAGAGAACAGAGAAACATTGCCCACATGCTCCCTTTCATAATAAAGGCAAGTTCAAAGCCCGATCCCGATGTCACCTGCACATGTACACAGAGGCCCATACACACCTACACCTGCGTTCATTGGAGGGTGCTTCTCATTGTACCTACCCACTTCCCCTGTGCCGTGAGCAGCCCTCCCCCTGCAAGCTCCACCCCCTGCTCCGCGGGGGAGCAAAATGGATTGAGCACTGCAAGATACAGCCGCGTGTCTGGGCCGACGGCCGTGCTCTAGAATGAAACCACCCCCGAAATAATTTGGTTGGTCACCGCAAATACGCCAATTCGCCTGCCAATACGTGAGCAACTCATCCGTGGAAGCAGGCAGGCACACACACATCGCTTCCCAGCCGCCATAGTGTCTTGTCCCCCCATAAACAGCCTACGAACCCCGAACGCCTCTCTTTACAGCCAGGCAGGCATCCCTGCAGTCAAGTGTGTTTTCCCAGTTTCTCTCTGTTACTTCTTCCCCTGGGGATGTAAGAGAACTCTTTCGCTCAAGTCGAGTGTGTTTTCCCCCATTACCCCTGGAGATGTGTCACTCGGAGGAGGAGGAGGGAGGAGCGGGGCAGCACATCCTTTCTTCAACGGGGGAAAACACAATCGACTTCAGGCTGGGGGAGCTGAAGGCGCATGGTCCCTCATGGTCCCCCTGGGCAACAGTGAGTCAGGGGCCATTTTGTGTCGAAAAGGCAGGCTAAACAGCTGCAAGCAATTATGTTGGTCATTAAATGACCAGAAATTATCAATTACTAAAAAAGTAATAAACATTGGATGGATGAGATCTGAAGGTACTTCAAAGATTTAGCAAAATAATAATAATAATAATAATAATAATAATAATAATAATAATAATAATAATAATAATAATAATGTGCACTTTAAAATCATTAGACCATCTAATTGACCATTTTTGGTCAATTACTTGCAGAAGTTGTCTAGAAATGACTCACCTCAATGATTTTAAAGTGCTTTTTTTTTACACTGCATAAAATAGCAAAATGGAACAGACTCAATGTTGGTGCTAATCTTTTATAAAAACATTCACTTTGGATTCTATCTTGTGGGAAATTGTGGAAAGCTAAAACAAGCAGAAACCGAAATTGTTTATAATCAAGACAAACTGGCTTATAAAGGGTTAAAATTCTGAAAATGAATAAAGATTTAGGTATGTATACCTTCATCTGAAGGTATAAGGTTTGGCAAAAAACAACAACAAAAAACAGCGTTTGATATTAGCAGTGTTGGGCAAGTTACTTTCAAAATGTAATATACTACATATTACTAGTTACTTTAATTTGAAAGTAATAAGTTACTTTACAATATTACTTTCTCTGTAGAGTAACTCATTACTTATTACAATACTTTTGCATTACTTTTACCAAAACAACAGCAGCAGCAGAATGACATTGCCGCCCCGGAACCATCCCCAAAAATAATTTCAACCGCCTTGAAGTCAGTGTAAACAATCCAAAATTCTAAATGTTATTATTTTCCTTTGTTATTGTCATCTATAGTGGTTATTTGCATAAAAAACACACAGTTTGATTAGGAAATTATTGTATCTTTTTTAAATATGTGCTTTGATTTAATAAAATGTAACACATTTGTAACTTGAGTTACTTGACAAAGTAACTGGTATAATATTACTGAAATCCTATAAGTAATAAGTGATATTACTGAGTTACTGCTAAAAGTAATATATTACATGTAATATGTTACTTTTGTAATGAGTTACCCCCAACACTGGATATTAATAATTGACCAAAAATGGTCAATTATTAAGTTAATACTTTGAGTATTAAGTATTAATTAATCATGTAGGGTAAGCAAAATGGTGGGCAAACTCTGCTTTGTTGCATGGCTCAGGTCTCACACAGCAGAACATATTTGCCCGTCAGCTGTCGTGTTTGCGGTGTGTTCAAGTGCAACTTTTCGGTCCCGACACAGGAGACATGAGGTGACGCATTGGTCAGGCTGGAGTTGCCGTAGTCCTCTCTAGTGCCCCCGTGTCTGTAGTCCTCTCTAGTTCCCCCGTGTTTGTAGTCCTCTCTAGTGCCCCCATGTCTGTAGTCCTCTCTAGTGCCCCCGTGTCTGTAGTCCTCTCTAGTTCCCCCGTGTTTGTAGTCCTCTCTAGTGCCCCCATGTCTGTAGTCCTCTCTAGTTCCCCCGTGTCTGTAGTCCTCTCTAGTGCCCCCGTGTCTGTAGTCCTCTCTAGTTCCCCCGTGTTTGTAGTCCTCTCTAGTGCCCCTGTCTGTAGTCCTCTCTAGTGCCCCCGTGTCTGTAGTCCTCTCTACTGCCCCCGTGTCTGTAGTCCTCTCTAGTGCCCCCGTGTCTGTAGTCCTCTCTAGTTCCCCCGTGTCTGTAGTCCTCTCTAGTTCCCCCGTGTCTGTAGTCCTCTCTAGTGCCCCCGTGTCTGTAGTCCTCTCTAGTTCCTCTAGTTCCCCCGTGTCTGTAGTCCTCTCTAGTGCCCCCGTGTCTGTAGTCCTCTCTAGTGCCCCCGTGTCTGTAGTCCTCTCTAGTTCCCCCGTGTCTGTAGTCCTCTCTAGTGCCCCGTGTCTGTAGTCCTCTCTAGTTCCCCCGTGTCTGTAGTCCTCTCTAGTGCCCCGGTGTCTGTAGTCCTCTCTAGTGCCCCCGTGTCTGTAGTCCTCTCTAGTGCCCCCGTGTCTGTAGTCCTCTCTAGTGCCCCCGTGTCTGTAGTCCTCTCTAGCACCGTGTCTGTAGTGCTCTCTAGTGACCCCGTGTCTGTAGTCCTCTCTAGTTCCCCCGTGTCTGCAGTCCTCTCTAGTTCCCCCGTGTCTGAAGTCCTCTCTAGTGCCCCCGTGTCTGTTGTCCTCTCTCTAGTGCCCCCGTGTCTGTAGTCCTCTCTAGTGCCCCCGTGTCTGTAGTCCTCTCTAGTTCCCCCGTGTCTGCAGTCCTCTCTAGTTCCCTAGTTGAAATGTAGACTTTGAACATCATGGGTTTGAACTAGGGATGTTCGATATTGGCTTTTTCACCGATATCCGATATCCGATAATGTCCAACTCTTAATTTCCGATACCGATATCAACCGATATCAACCGATACCGATATAAGCGGGCTTTTTTTCCACCAAAATTTCACGTAACAAGTTACATAATGTAGCTTAATGTAACTGAAGAGTTTAATATATAATATGCATGTTGTGTTAAAGTTGTAAGTGTTAGAGAAGCGAGCTTGTGACCAGAAGGTCGTCGGTTCAATCCCCGGGACTGGCAGGATAAATCTGGGTGGGGATTGGGAAAGTGAAAAGGCAGCGCTTGCCCCTCCCTCATTACCACCACTGAGGTCAAGTCAAGTCAAGTCAAGTCAAGTTTATTTATATAGCCCTAATTCACAAGCATGTCTCAGAGGGCTTCACAGAAAGTATGTCTAGCTGATTCTAGCTAACACACAGTAACAAGAATATACAGAATAAAGATAACATTTGAACATTTGAAGAAAGCAGGAGAGTGGAGGAGGGAGGGAGAGGGAGGAGGGAGGAGAGGGGGGAGGTGGGGAGAAAATAGGAAATGTGGAGGAGGAGAGAACAGAGGAGGAGAGATGAGGGTGCAGGGGAGGGACAGCCAGGGTAGGGGTAGGATAGGTCTAGGGTTGGGGGAGGGGAGGGAGTAGGATACGGGCCCGGATTAGGGCGAGGGTGGGGAGAAATGGGAAATGTGGAGGAGGAGAGAACAGAGAAGGAGAGGGTGCAGGGGAGGGAGAGCAGGGGGAATGTGAGAGGGAGGAGAGGGCAGTGAGGAGGAGAGAACAAAGAAGGAGAGGTGGGAGGGCGCAGGGGAAGGAGAGCAGCGGGAATGTGAGAGAGGGGAGAGGACAGAGAGGAGGAGAGAACAGAGAAGGAGAGGTGGAAGGGTACAGGGGAGGTAGAGGTAGGGTCTAGGGTGGAGGGAGGGAGTAGGATACGGGCCCGGATTAGGGCGAGGGTGGGGAGAAAATGGGAAATGTGGAGGAGGAGAGAACAGAGAAGGAGAGGTGGGAGGGTGCAGGGGAAGGAGAGCAGGGGGAATGTGGGAGAGGGGGGAGGACAGAGAGTAGAGGTAGGGTCTAGGGTGGAGGGAGGGAGTAGGATACGGGCCCGGATTAGGGCGAGGGTGGGGAGAAAATGGGAAATGTGGAGGAGGAGAGAACAGAGAAGGAGAGGTGGGAGGGTGCAGGGGAAGGAGAGCAGGGGGAATGTGAGAGAGGGGGGAGGACAGAGAGGCAGAGAAGGAGAGGTGGGAGGGTGCAGGGGAAGGAGAGCAGGGGGAATGTGAGAGAAGGGAGAGCAGGAAGTGGCAGGGATTCAGGAAAATAGGGGAGAAGAGGAGAAGGAGCAGAGGGGGGGAGAATGAGGAGAGAGCAGGAGAAGGGAGGGGGGGGCGGTGGGATGTGGGGGAGGAAAGAGCATGGAAAGAGAGGAGAACAAGAAGGGGGAAGAAGGGAAGAAGCGGGGGAAGGGGGAAAGAGAGGGGGGGGGAGAAGATCAGACAACTGACTACTCTAAGCATTAACCAGAGCTAACTGGGACATAGTATCTAGCTAATCTACAGCCTAATCTGGCCTATCCTACCCTGCTCTAGTCTGATTTTAGCCTGAACACTAACAGGTCAGCCTTAGGCTGTAGCTAATCTATCGCCTACCTAAGCTGTTCTAAACCAACCGGCAGCCCTCGACCAGTGATGAAGAGCACCGATGCCCCCCGACCCGGCCCCCGCCCACATAAGGCGTGGGAGGGAAGGCCAGGCCGGGACACAGCGGCACCCCCTCACCCCCAGTGAACGCAAGAAAACCTTTCCACCATATGGTGGCAATCCACACATGGATCGCCACATGGATTGCCCCAGTGACTTGGCTGAGGAGGAACCTTGTGAGGTCGTTGTGCTAGGGGCCAATTGCTGCGGCCCGGGCGGACCCAGCCCCCACGCGACCCGCCCCCCCAGCCCCCAGCCACCAGCATAGTGACTGAGAGCGTGAGAGCAGGCCACGCGGGGGACGGGCCCACCCAGGCCACAGCAGCGGACGCCCATCTGGGACCTCCCCTCCGAGACAGGCCGAGAGATGCCGGGCTAAACCATGCACAGAGTTTCCGATAATGAAACTCTGTGAATGGTTTATTATGGAAATAAAATGTACAAGAGAACAGAAAATTGAAAATGTAAAAAAGAGTCCAACAGAAGGGATATAAAAATGTAATTTTTAAATTATCCTAAGATCAGGGAAGGGAGTTGAAAATCTAAAAAGTAGAGTCCAAAAAGAAATAGAAAATGCAGTCTTTAAGTGTTCGTAGGTTTAGAGAATACTAGTTAATTAGCTAGGTGAAAAAAGGGGTAACAAGATTGGGAGTTCCATGAGGATGATCTGAGGAATCCATGAGTCCGCGTTGGTGACATGGATTAAGAGGAGGGGAGGGGAGGATAGGAGTCGGAGGTGATGATTAAGAGGAGGGGAGGATAGGAGTTGGAGGTGATGATGAGGCGGCGGGGGGGGGGGGGGGGCTGGGGGGGCGCCCCCCCCCTTCCCTTAGGCAAGCAGGTGACCAGGATGATGAGGATAGGGGTCGGTGATGGTGATGAGCCCGGGGTGTCAGACAGTAGAAGGAGTAGTGGGTAGATGGCCTAGAGTGACGACAGGTGGCTAGGGCGATGACGGCCGGACCTAGGGCTGCAGCGGTGGGGTGTACGTCAGGCCAATGAAGGACACCTGAGGGGGAGAGAGAGAAGAGAGCGGGGGAATCTGCACAGAGGTGGAACTAACTCTATAGACAACAATAAAATTAGGTCAAATCAAAATTTATTAGGATTATTTAGGATGACTAATATTATACTGCTAATTCAGGTCTAGGTAGTCTAGGTCTAAGTTTATACTGATACTGCTGGCTTGAGATAGCCCGCTCAGCAGTTCAGGACTAAGTTTATTCATCAGCTATTTGATTTTATATCCGAGCTACTGGATCGGCTGATGCCATATTATTAAATTAGGTCAAGTCTAAGTTTATATTGATACTGCTGGCTTGTGATAGCCCGCTCAGCAGTTCAGGACTAAGTTTATTCACCAGCTATTTGAATTTATATCTGAGCTATTGGATCGGCTGATGCCATATTATTAAATTAAATTAGGTCAGGTCTAAGTTTATACTGATACTGCTGGCTTGAGATAGCCCGCTCAGCAGTTCAGGACTAAGTTTATTCACCAGCTATTTGATTTTATATCTGAGCTACTGGATCGGCTGATGCCATATTATTAAATTAGGTCCAGTCTAAGTTTATACTGATACTGCTGGCTTGAGATAGCCCGCTCAGCAGTTCAGGACTAAGTTTATTCACCAACTATTTGATTTTCTATCTAGGCTACTGGGTCGACTGATGCCATATTATTTAAATTAGGTAAAGTCTAAGTTTATACTGATATTGCTGGCTTGAGACAGCCCGCTCAGCAATTCAGGATTGTATGTACTCAAGAGCTAATAAATATTTCTAGAGAATGACATCATCAAACA
Source organism: Poromitra crassiceps (assembly GCF_964638095.1). NCBI lineage: Eukaryota > Metazoa > Chordata > Actinopteri > Beryciformes > Melamphaidae > Poromitra > Poromitra crassiceps. The sequence goes on along the minus strand of NC_139624.1, from coordinate 8,492,725 downwards.
TAACCATCAAGCACAACCAAATGATTGGGAGAATAAATGGGTTTTGAGTCTAGTTTTGAAGATTTCAATGGAGCCAGCTTCCCTAACTGACAGAGGAAGCTGGTTCCAGAGATGTGGAGCACGGTAAGAAAATGCTCTGCTACCTGCTGATTTTTTCTTAATTTTAGGGACGGTAAGATAATTACCGTCCTGTGAGCGGAGAGTACGCGTGGGAACATAAGGAATGATTAGCTCAGATAAGTACGGAGGTGCGAGCCCGTGCAAAGATTTATAGGTTAACAGAAGCACCTTAAAGTCTGATCTGGCCTGAATTGGGAGCCAGTGGAGGGAGATTAAGACCGGAGTTATATGATCAAACTTCTTAGTTCTAGTTAGAATTCTAGCAGCGGCGTTTTGCACGAGTTGTAATTTATTTGTGCTACAAAGTGGAAGGCCAGAGAATAAGACATTACAGTAATCGAGTCTAGATGAAACAAAGGCGTGTATTAAGGTTTCGGCATCCGTTGCATTTAGCAAGGGACGGATCTTTGAGATATTGCGAAGATGAAAGAAAGCTATTTTAGTGATGTCCTTAATGTGAGCATCGAATGACAGAGTAGGATCAAAGGTAACACCTAGGTTTTTCACCTTTGAGTTTGGAGTAATTACGCAGTTCTCAATGTTCAGACTAAGATCAGTGAGAAATGGAAGTTGGGTTTTTGGGCCAACAACTAGTAGTTCAGTTTTGTTGGCGTTTAGTCGTAAGAAATTATTTGACATCCAATCTGTAACAGCGATTAAGCAGGATTCAAGATTAGCGAGTTTAGAGCGATCGTCTGGTCTAATTGGTATATAAATTTGGGTATCGTCGGCATAACAGTGGAAGTTAATGCCATATCTACGGAAAATTTCGCCAAGAGGCAGTAAGTAAACTCCAAAGAGTAAGGGACCCAGGACTGATCCCTGCGGTACACCAAACTTCACTGAGGAGAATGTGGACATAATATTTTTATATGAGACACAGTGTGTCCTATCAGACAAATATGACTTTAGCCAGGATAGGGCAGTGCCCCGGATACCTACGTAGTTAGATAAGCGGTCTAGGAGGATCTTATGATCGATTGTATCGAAGGCTGCGCTTAAGTCTAATAAAATGAGAAGAGAGGAGAAATTAGAGTCGGACGCGAGGAGAAGGTCATTGGTTACTTTTGTAAGAGCAGTTTCAATACTATGAGTGATCTAAAACCAGATTGAAAGGGATCGAGAAGTTTATTATGCGAGAGGTAGTCAGTTAATTGTGTCGAGACTACTTTTTCAAGAACTTTAGAGAGGAAGGGGAGATTTGAGATTGGCCTGAAGTTGTTAAGAACCTCAGAATCAAGGTTTGGCTTTTTAAGTAGAGGTTTGATTACAGCAGATTTGAAGGAGGCAGGGACAATGCCAGAGGAGAGGGAGCTATTGATAATGTTAAGTAAGGGGGGGCCTAGTATTGGAAGGAGTTCCTTAATCAACTTTGCAGGGAGAGGGTCGAATAAACAGGTTGTGGATTTAGATGAAAGTACAATTTTTGAAAGTGCATTTAGGGAGATAGTCTCAAAATTCGAGAGTATAGTACTCTCGTCTAAGGTTCTAAGGACAGGGCTAGGAGAGGGGTTAGCACCCTTTGTGAGTAATAGAGAGTTGCTAATTTCATCTCTAATACAGATAATTTTACGGTTAAAGAAGTCAAGGAAGTCATTAGCTGTAAATGGAGAGTTTGTATTGGGGGATGGTTTGCGAGTAAGATTTGCGACCGTGTCAAATAAAAATTTAGGATTATTTTTATTAGTGTTAATAAGATCTGATAGGTAGGAGGCTCTTGCAGCGGAGAGCATACATTTGTATTTTAATAGGCTATCACTCCAAGCTAGTCGATAGACTTCAAGCTTGGATGATCGCCATTTACGTTCTAGTTTTCTGCATATTAGTTTTTGTGCGCGTGTATCGTCAGTATACCAAGGCGAGGGTTTTTTAGGGCGACGGATTTTAGTACGTAGAGGTGCGATAGAATCAAGCGAGGCGAGTAGGATTGAATTAAATTGATTTGTGAATTCATTAATGGAGTCGATCCGCTCTGGGAGAGAGGAAAGCGGCCCCGATAACAAATCAGCGAGTTCAGTGGGAGTAGAACTATCGATACGCCGGGCGGTATAGGTATCGGCTAGGTTTGATTGCCGGAGGGGCAGGTCTATTTTAAATTGAATGAGATAATGATCTGACAGTGCTGGAGGGTAAATCATGACTGACAGATCTGAGACGTTAATCCCACGAGCAAGGACGAGATCAAGCGTGTTGCCGTTAGAATGCGTTTGTTCATGAACCAACTGAGCAAAGCCAAGGGTGTCGACTAAAGATAGAAAGGCTTTGCAGAGTGGGTCAGCTTTACGGTTAACATGAATATTGAAATCGCCAATGATAAGGATATTATCCGTGCGGGTTACGAGGTCAGAGAGAAAATTGGAAAATTCATCAAGAAAAGATGAATAGGGCCCAGGTGGGCGGTAGAGCATAACTAGGTAGAAGGCTCCGAGGCCAGCTATATTAGAGTGTCTCATAGTAAGTATCTCACAAGATAGGAGCTTATACTTTTGATCCTGCAGAAGACCTAGATTTGAGTTATAAATTAGGCCAACGCCCCCACCATTTCTTGACATTCTGGCAACATGCGAATTGTCAAAGTTAGGGGGGGAGGCTTCAATGAGTGGAAGAACAACGTCCGGTTTTAGCCAGGTTTCGCATAATCCCATAACGTCAATATTATGTTCAATGATTAAGTCATTGACGAGGAGGGCTTTATTGGTGATTGATCTGATATTAATGAATCCAAATCGAATAGATTTATCATCAATGTTAGTTAATTTAGAGCATTCGATACCAAGAGTAGATTTAATCTCAATGAGGTTGGTGTTTGACGTTTTGAGGGGTGGACGAGAGCGGCGTGAGGGGACGGAGCGACGAAGAGAAACTGTGCTAATTTGAGAGATCGTGGTATAATACGGAGACGGAGCGGCGGTGGTAACAGTCGGATTAATAACAATAAGGTTTGGGTTAGGATATTGCAGAGCGTTTATGGGTCGGTTACTAGTAATAGTGCGGCGCGGACGGAGCACAGTCTGTATTGGATAGACTAAGTTAATTGAACTAGCAGACTCCATAACCGCACAAGTAGAACTAACAGGCTGTCTAGCAGCCTGTGGCCCTGCATGTTGTGGGTGAAACTGTCATTCAAGGATAGTAGTCTGGGTTTGCCGTAGGCAACTATCCAGGTTTTTTGATAAGGTGCTAGCGCCCAATGGGGTAGGGTGGATGCCATCCATCTTAAGCATGCCAGTCATGCCTCTAAAAGAGGGCCAGTTATCTAAGAATAGGTAGCCCTTATCAGCACAGTGTTTGGCCAGCCAGTTGTTGAGCCAAAACAGCCTGCTAAAAATGTCAGAGTTAAGTGTGACAGGGAGGGGACCAGAGACAATTAATGGATGCCGACTCATCTTGCTAGCAAAAGCACAGGTCCTAGTTATGCTGTGCTTTGTGATCTCCGATTGTTTAAACCTGGCATTGTTGGTGCCAACGTGTAGTATGATGTTATCATGGGTAGCCTGGGTAATTGTCTGTTTATGGCTGTTTGTTAGCACCCTAAGAGTAGCTTCAATGTCGGGTACTCTGGCCCCGGGCAGACAAACTATCTCGGCTGGTGTGTTAAGCTTGATATTGCGGGTTATAGAGTCTCCAATCAATAGAATAGAGGGTTTAATATTGTCGGGCGGAGCGGACAACGCAGCATGCTGAACAGGAGAGTTAGCAAGCGGCGTGAATCTATTCCGGATCTCAACCGAAGTGGTTTGTTGGGAAACGGGCTGCACAGCGGCGGGCTGTGCACGTTTAACGCCACGGCAGCGTGAGACAACTGTAAACCCATCATCCACAGACTGTGGGGCCAACGAGACATTGGCCGGGTTGTTCTGCTCGTGCTGCGGAGTAGCATTAACGGGGGCACCAGCTGGACCGCAGCTAGCATCCTCGCTTAATTCACAATACACATCAGCTACTGAGGTACATTGTAAATGATCAGGGAAGCCAGTCTGGTTAAGTGTAACAAGACTATCATTAGGTGACTGGCGATTATCGTTCTCTAGTTGGGAAACACGGTTTTCTAATAGATTAATCATATCTAAGAGAGAGTGGATAGTAAGAATTGGATCGATCTTACCCGATTCGGGAGGAGGATGGCTGGCGTTAGCCATGTCAGGAGCGTGTCGTAGTGCTGCGGCCAGAAGCAGCTCACGCCGTTGCGGTGCCCGGGGACCTGGGGCCTTGGGAGCAGAGGCTGGTAGCCTAGGTTGACGCCGGACCAGTCCGGGCCAGTCCGGGGACCTGAGGTCATTGGGAGCAGAGGCTGGTAGCCTAGGTTGACGCCGGACCAGTCGCTCGGATGTTGTGGCTAGTTGTTGTGCGATGAGGACCCGGGATACTGAGGGAGCTGGTGTTGAAGTAGTATCAGGCAGCAGCTTGAAAAGAACTTCATCATCCGAAGGAAATGAGCGTGATTCCACGGATCCACTAAGCGTCGTCGTATTGAATAGTCCCGTAGCATGGTGATTATCCGGGGGGGAGAGCGAGGGCATTGTAAACAGTTTAGCGTTAGCTGTTAGCTGGTGGCTAGCAGCTCTTGTTTACGTTAGCCTAGCAGGCGGCTAGGCTAACGTTTAGCGATAGAACGGTTGTTTCTGATGTCCGCGGATTGAGAGAGAAGAGTTATTGAGTAGCGATGTGATATCGCAGGCAGAGAAAAGATAAGATAGCAAAAGGTAGGCGAGGAATTGGCAAAATAAGTCGTAATAGGCAGAGCTGAAAAACACCGGTATCACACAGCGTCGCAGCGTTGTGACGAACAGAAAGCGTTTCTTATTTTCCCTGCGTGCTGCAGCCCTGCATCAGTGAGAGCCTGGCTGCCCTTGAGCAAGGCCCTTAACCCCAACCGCTCCAGTGGAGTTGCTCAGTGGCCAACAGATCAGACTGTGGTTGTACTGGTCAGCTTCCAGGTATGAATGTGTGTGTGAATGTGAACAGGGCACTCCTGAAAAAGAGAGCATTGCTCTCAGTGAGACTCCCCCTGTATTAAAAAAAAAAAAAAAAAAAAAAAAATCGGCATGAAAACCGATACCGATATTTCCCGATATCGATTTTTTTATGCTAATATCGGCCGATAATATCGGTAGGCCGATAATATCGGACATCCCTAGTTCGAACACAAGTCTCTGTGAATGTCACACTCGCTCAATCTCAGATGCTGTGACAGTTCTGTGGCAGTCTGTTGGACTGGGTTGGTGTTAAACCATTACCTTATAACAACCATGGTAAACTGATTTAAGGATTATGAAGGAATGACAAATTCTGTTCTTCTCTGTGCGTGTGTGTGTGTGTGTGTGTGTGTGTGTGTGTGTGTGTGTGTGTGTGTGTGTATGCGTGTGTGTGTGCGTAGCTGGTCTTCTACAGGGTGGTGAAGATCCTGTACACTCTGGGCCACAGCCTGTCCCTCATCGCTCTAATCACCAGCGTCACCATCCTCTGTCTGTTCAGGTACACCACACACACACACACACACACACACACACACACACACACACACACACACACACACACACACACACACACACACACACACCTGGGCCTTCCCAGTGCAACTTTAGGCATCACATTATGATATCACATACACATTATTTCCTGCAGGTATATTTAATCATAAAGCCAGAGAGGCCGTGGTTTACATTGATTTTACAACAGCTAACGGCTGACGTGGAGCAGAGTGGGCACTACATATTATATTATAATAATAATATATTATATATTTTACTACTTATAGCTGGTGAGGTTTCATAACTGTCACAGAGAGTGGTGGAGACTAAAGGACCCAATTGCAGGACAACAGCAGGAGGTGGATGATGAGTAAACTTAATGAAACAACAGGTAACATAATAACAGGTAACAGGTAACAGGGACAGAACACACGTGAACTTGCTGATGACCAGACAAAGATTGAGAGGAGAACAGGAACCTAAATACACAGAGGGAAGTGATTAGACATTAACAGCTGGGTGATTACAAACAAGACACAGACTGGAGACTAACATAGATCTGCTGGACCTAGACAGTGAAACATGAGGAACCTGAGGGGACTATAGAGACATAGGGAAAGTCTGACAAAGTCACAATCGTGACAATAACAGCAATAAACATTTCAAACATTTATTCATAGCAAAAAGCCAAATTATTCCTCCGCTAAAAAATATAGTTCTTCATAGTAGGGTACAGCTAGCATTAGCCTCTGGTGTTAGTTAGCTGTTAGCTACGTTAGTTACGTGGGCATAAAACGCCACTGAATAACCAATTGGATATAACTGTTAATCATGCTGTTGGGGTTTAGTAAAGTAGGTTTGGTTTACTAGCATAAAGTATTCATAATCCTTAAATTATTGATATTAAAAATTGTTACATTTGTCAAAATTCCTCAAATATGATAAAAAGGGTAGTCCAATAGACTTCTGTAGAACTCCCACAATGTCTGAAATCCGCCACGCCACGGGGTTGTGACAATGAAATAAAACAATGTCCAGTAGTGATGCGCGGGTCACCTAGAACCCAGGGGTCCCGCGGGCGTTAAAAAACCCTGACCCGCGCATCACTAATGTCCAGTAGGGCATATAAGCTTGCTTGCGATTACGACGGTGTACCCCAGTGCCAACAAGTTAACAAGTAACGCCAAGGTGGTCCTGACCCAAACGTCAGTATGTTGGCGAGTTGCGAGTGAGAACCTCTTTACCCAAACATACACACACACACACACACACACACACAAGTAAGTAAGTAAGTAAGTAAATTTTATTTATATAGCACTTCTCACAGAGAAAACTCACAAAGTGCTTCACAAGTTAAAATACATACAGGATAAAATAACAACAGAAAAACAAAACAAAAAGACAAAAGCAAATAACAGTCAAATACAAAAATACAGGACTACAGATCAAATTTCAGAGGAGCAGTCAAATAAAATTGAAATAAAATTAAAAGAGTGAGTCCCTAGACAAAGGCCTGTGTGAATAGAAG
>NC_139624.1:8450606-8483106 GCF_964638095.1 Poromitra crassiceps | reverse complement strand
AGTCTGGTGTTGTGATGAAGTGCTGTGGACTGAATGTATTGTTGTTGCTGCAGCAGGTGGGCTGTAAGATCAGCCTGGTGTTGTGATGAAGTGCTCTGGACTGAATGTCTTGTTGCTGCTGCTGCAGGTGGGCTGTAAGATCAGTCTGATGTTGTGATGAAGTGCTGTGGACTGAATGTCTTGTTTCTGCTGCAGGTGGGCTGTAAGATCAGCCTGGTGTTCTGATGAAGTGCTGTGGACTGAATGTCTTGTTGTTGCTGCTGCTGCGGACTGTAAGATCAGCCTGGTGTTCTGATGAAGTGCTGTGGACTGAATGTCTTGTTGTTGTTGCTGCTGCAGGTGGGCTGTAAGATCAGTCTGGTGTTCTGATGAAGTGCTGTGGACTGAATGTCTTGTTTCTGCTGCAGGTGGACTGTAAGATCAGCCTGGTGTTCTGATGAAGTGCTGTGGACTGAATGTCTTGTTGTTGCTGCTGCTGCAGGTGGACTGTAAGATCAGCCTGGTGTTGTGATGAAGTGCTGTGGACTGAAATGTCTTGTTGTTGCTGCTGCAGGTGGACTGTAAGATCAGCCTGGTGTTCTGATGAAGTGCTGTGGACTGAATGTCTTGTTGTTGCTGCTGCTGCAGGTGGACTGTAAGATCAGCCTGGTGTTGTGATGAAGTGCTGTGGACTGAAATGTCTTGTTGTTGCTGCTGCAGGTGGACTGTAAGATCAGCCTGGTGTTGTGATGAAGTGCTGTGGACTGAATGTCTTGTTGCTGCTGCAGGTGGACTGTAAGATCAGTCTGGTGTTCTGATGAAGTGCTGTGGTCTGAATGCCTTGTTGCTGCTGCAGGTGGACTGTAAGATCAGCCTGGTGTTCTGATGAAGTGCTGTGGACTGAATGTCTTGTTGTTGCTGCTGCTGCAGGTGGGCTGTAAGATCAGCCTGGTGTTCTGATGAAGTGCTGTGGACTGAATGTCTTGTTGCTGCTGCAGGTGGACTGTAAGATCAGCCTGGTGTTGTGATGAAGTGCTCTGGACTGAATGTCTTGTTGTTGCTGCTGCAGGTGGGCTGTAAGATCAGCCTGGTGTTGTGATGAAGTGCTGTGGACTGAAATGTCTTGTTGCTGCAGCAGGTGGGCTGTAAGATCAGTCTGGTGTTGTGATGAAGTGCTGTGGACTGAAATGTCTTGTTGTTGCTGCTGCAGGTGGGCTGTAAGATCAGCCTGGTGTTCTGATGAAGTGCTGTGGACTGAATGTCTTGTTGTTGCTGCTGCAGGTGGGCTGTAAGATCAGCCTGGTGTTGTGATGAAGTGCTGTTGGACTGAATGTCTTGTTGTTGCTGCTGCAGGTGGACTATAAGATCAGTCTGGTGTTGTGATGAAGTGCTGTGGACTGAATGTCTTGTTGTTGCTGCTGCAGGTGGGCTGTAAGATCAGTCTGGTGTTGTGATGAAGTGCTGTTGGACTGAATGTCTTGTTGTTGCTGCTGCAGGTGGGCTGTAAGATCAGTCTGGTGTTGTGATGAAGTGCTGTTGGACTGAATGTCTTGTTGTTGCTGCTGCAGGTGGGCTGTAAGATCAGCCTGGTGTTGTGATGAAGTGCTGTGGACTGAATGTCTTGTTGCTGCTGCTGCAGGTGGACTGTAAGATCAGCCTGGTGTTGTGATGAAGTGCTGTGGACTGAAATGTCTTGTTGTTGCTGCTGCAGGTGGACTGTAAGATCAGCCTGGTGTTGTGATGAAGTGGACTGAATGTCTTGTTGCTGCTGCAGGTGGACTGTAAGATCAGTCTGGTGTTCTGATGAAGTGCTGTGGACTGAATGTCTTGTTGTTGCTGCAGCAGGTGGGCTGTAAGATCAGCCTGGTGTTGTGATGAAGTGCTGTGGCCTGAATGTCTTGTTGTTGCTGCTGCAGGTGGACTGTAAGATCAGCCTGGTGTTGTGATGAAGTGCTGTGGACTGAATGTCTTGTTGTTGCTGCTGCAGGTGGACTATAAGATCAGCCTGGTGTTCTGATGAAGTGCTGTGGACTGAAATGTCTTGTTTCTGCTGCAGGTGGACTGTAAGATTAGCCTGGTGTTGTGATGAAGTGCTGTGGACTGAATGTCTTGTTGCTGCTGCAGGTGGGCTGTAAGATCAGCCTGGTGTTGTGATGAAGTGCTGTGCACTGAATGTCTTGTTGCTGCTGCAGGTGGGCTGTAAGATCAGCCTGGTGTTCTGATGAAGTGCTGTGGACTGAATGTCTTGTTGTTGCTGCAGCAGGTGGACTATAAGATCAGCCTGGTGTTCTGATGAAATGCTGTGGACTGAAATGTCTTGTTTCTGCTGCAGGTGGGCTGTAAGATCAGCCTGGTATTCTTCAACTACTTCATCATGGCCAACTTCTTCTGGCTGCTGGTGGAGGGTCTGTACCTGCACACCCTGCTGCTGGTCATACACACCTACTCTGCCCGCCTCGCCTTCTACATGCTCATCGGCTGGGGTAGGAAGCTCGCCAAAATCAAACTCACTACTTACTTAAGTACTTAATTAATTAATTAGTTACTTACTCATTTACTTATTTATTGCTGCCTTCAAAAGTTGTGAACTTGTGTTTAGGAGAGCAGAAGTCGTGTACACGAGATGCTTGGCCATGCGCAGTTGACTAGAAGCCATCGAGGCTAACAATTTAGCTAACACTAGCTACCAAGTGGCTAACTATGTTAATTCAGGACATGCTCAGGCATAATGACAGAGGAAAATAGATTAAACTGTTGAGAATATCAACATGTTCATCATATTATAAAATGACTATGAAAAGCTCTCTATGGCTAAAATGACAATACATTTATTTTCCATAAACGTCCATGGCGTGCGTCCGCCAATTTCTGAAAACGTCACAAGTCATGAGCTCAAAGCTTTCAGAAGATGTCAACTTAATAATATGTTGTGACCACATGAGGGGACCCTTCAAATGGACTCATGTGGTATTCATGCTAAACACAACCTCACGTGAAGCGCCCATACTCACTCACTTCCTTATTAATCACCTCACTCGCTTACTGATGGGACGTTCCATTTGAACTGAGGATTTCCGAGTCGGACATTTCAACTGGAACCTCCCCTGAAGTCAGAGTTCTTACTCAGAAAGTCGAAAGAACCTCACCAGCCCTCCTGACCTCAAGATCCAAGATGGCTGCTCCGCGCATCAACAGCAAAATATATGCATAATGCGTTATCAACTGTTATTGCTAACAATGGCTAAGTGGCTAGTGCAAAGCCCACTTCCCGCACCCCGTGATCCATCTTGGTTTTCCGACTTGTACTGGAACGCGGTCAACTCGGGAGTGACGTCATACCCAGCTCCAACTTCGAAATGGAACGCAGAATTACTGACTCACTCACTCACTCACTCACTCACTCACTCACTCACGCACTTAGTTCTTGTTACTTACATGTGCTGTACTCATTCAGTTACTCTAACTAACTCGGTTACACACACACACACACACAGACACACACACGATTGAGCGTGTATTCGCCCGGGAGAAAAATCGCTGGGCATCCGAGCGACAGAGACAGAGCGATGAAATATCCCAACTCGAGCGGAATTTCGCTGGCAACATTCGCTTGCCGCTCAACGCTGATTGGCTGCCGTGTGAGTCAAGGATCACACTGGCTTGGAACAAACCGCTGGTTTATTAGTGTGGCAACAAACCGCATTGACAGGCTGACAGCTGACATAAAGTGAAGTCTGTAGCAGTATAGATCACAAGCTTGCATTAGGAGCACGCTGATAGGCTTAGCTTGTAAACAACTACGGTGGCTCGTAGTGGACAAACATCATGACATTGCGTTTTCATCCTGTCTAACGTTAGCCCAGATGTCCATCAAATCTTGTGCTTGTTGACGAGTGATTTAAACACAGCGACAGAGTGATTCTAAAGGGTTGAATCGAGGGACAGGGAGAAAAATTCGGTCCTACTCACTACCTCACTGTAACTTTTTTTTTTTTTTTTTGTATAGGCAGCATTTTATGTATGAAAAAATGCATAAATGTATCCTCTTTCTTATAACAAGATTTAATATAGATATATATATATCTGTATGTATATATCTGTTTGTTCTATTTGTGTTTTTTATTTATTTATAGTTATTATCTCGGCCAGAGGTGAAGCCGGGGGGAGATTATGTGATCGGTCGTTTGTGTGTGTCTGTTCCCTTCCTCGCTGATGCTTATAGTCTTCCAACGTGAAATCTGAAATCACCAACCTTCAACAGTGTGTAACATCATCAATGATGACATTATCATCAATTATGACATCACCACTGTGGAGGGTAGTCCAATAGACTTGTATAGCACTCCCACAACGTGCAGGGTAAAGTCCACTGCAGGCCATAATCACTGTGGCATCATAACCCTCAACAGTGACATATATGTCAAGAGTGACATCAGTGAAATAATCAATGATGACATTATCATCAATTATGACATCATTGTCTCGAAAGGAGATCACAGAGATCGTGTGTGTGTGTGTGTGTGTGTGTGTGTGTGTGTGTGTGTGTGTGTGTGTGTGTGTGTGTGTGTGTGTGTGTTCTCCATCTGACTCCAGTTAGGTTTTCGGTTTGGCCATGGTTGGGACAGCTCACCCTAAAATCCAAAATACCTATTTTCCCTCTCACCTGTAGTACTTCTTATCCATCTAGATCGTTTTGTGTTAGTTGCCTGAGTTTTGCCGATATCAGTCATAGAGATTTCTGCCTTCTCTCTAATACATGTGGCTTGTGATGCTCAAAGCGACAAAGAAAATGTATTTGAAAAACTCAACAGCAATGTATCTTTCTATAAATAATGACCCGGTTACTCAAGATAATCCACAGACCCTGTGAGCAGTTTCATGTACAGTAGGAACTACTTTTTTTTGACAAAACTACACCCTCTAGCTGCTAGCTATAGTTCCTACATGAAACTGAACCAGGTCATGATTTATGGAAAGAAACATTTCTGTTGAGTTTTTCAAATGCATTTTTTTAGCGCTTTGAGCACCACAAGCCGAGTGCCATCCAGTTCCATTGTATTGGAGAGAGGGCAGAAATCTCTATGAGCGTTAGCTCCAAAACTCAGGCAGCTAACACAAAACGCTCTGGATGGATAAATAGCACTACAGGTTAGGGAAAAAATATGTATTTTGGGATTTTAGGGTGAGCTGTCCCTGTAAGCCCAATTCATGGTTTCATGGTTAACGCTTTTGAAACTGCGACAAACCATAAATTGGGCTTTAGGCGGAGATCTGCACTCTACTGAGTGCTTGCGTGCACTTTTCTAGTTTATATTTTACTGTAATTCCCAGTGAAGTTTACTGTTAAACTTTAAAATATCTTTGCCACAAGTGTTGATAATGGAGGGATCGTTGCAAAAAAAATTGTGTTTATGGTAAAAAAAAAAAAAATCTACTCCCTAATATCGGTATCGGCCTCAAAGATCCTGTATGGGTCGGCTCAAAGATCCTGCAGGGTCGGGCTGGACTCAGTTCTCCTGTATGCTCTGTCTCAGCTGCTGGCATGTGACGACACCTCCGTCCACCATCCATCACTGGCCCTGTACCAACGTTTCCTCGCTAATGTACCACCATTTATCTTCATCTGTGTGTCTGTGTGTGTGTGTGTGTGTGTGTGTGTGTCTGTGTGTGTGTGTGTGTGTACGTGCGTGCGTGCGCGCGTGCGTGCGCGCGTGCGTGTGTGTGTGTGTGTGTTGAAGAAGTCATATTTCCTGTGTGGCACCTCCTGAGGATGTTCTGTCTGGCAGACTGAGACAGTAAGCAGACTTCCATTCACCCAAACTATCCCATCCTCTTTCGTTCTTTCTTTCTCTGTGTCCCCACGCTCTCTCTCTCTCAGGCATCCCCTCTGTGTTTGTGGTGGCGTGGATCATATGTAGAATTTACCTGGAGGATACATGGTGAGTCTGCACCTCTCTTAGCATTTGCACATCACATTGAAGGGCAGATTACTGTCATTTTGAGACATTAGTATCATCATCATCATCATCATCATCAACTCTTCATATAAAATTGCAGGTTGGGCGTGTTAGTCACGACTTTGCGGGCGGGCGGTGTTAGCAAATAGCAAATCGTGACATCATCAGTGATTTGTGTTGCAAATTAGCCCTTTTCCCACATGCGCTTTGTACCGCAAAATGACCGGAATGTGGTCTAATGCCTGCATGTGAGAAAGGCGCCATGCCGGTATAAGCGCGACCCCGTCGTCCCCGACATTTCACCACTTTCGACCTAGTCAGAAGACCGGTATGCTCTAAGGGGACGCAAGTGGAAACGGTTCCAGTCATTTTCCGCGACAGCGTCCTTCAATCATGGGCGAGAAGTAGCCTACACACGTTGCTTAATGTTCCAGCGGGCATAATCTAATCATTCGCGCACATTAAAGCAAACTGGCGAAATGATCTTGTGATAGCCTAATAAGAGCAGTAGCCTATGTCAGCTTGCTGATTTCCGAAGGCAACCCCGGACACATCAAACGAAGCCAGTCTGCTTTCTCTACATACATACAAGCGTTGAGCAGCTTGCAAGCCTTTCTCGCTGTGTCTGTCTGTGGCTGCTGCTCTCGAGCAGAGAGGGGAGGGGGAAATCGGCTGTGTTGATTATGCTGGCGGCTTGACGCTGCTCTTAAGTCAAACGAGTGTGATTTATTGTGTGACAACTGACAAGCGAACTTATTTCGAGTTTTGCCGACCCCCCAAATAAGCTCCCCCCTCCCCCCGCCCCCACAACATACAGGAAAATTCGCTGATAGATTCCCACATGCGCGAGCCGAAGTGTGAAGGGAAATGTCCGATATTGACTTACAGGTAATTTTCCGGTACGCATGTGGGAAAACGGCTATTGTGACATCGCCTGTGACATCATCAGTGATGTCAACCCACAACAATGCACGATTTGTGATGCATCATCAGTGACAGCATCAGTTATGTCATAAATCCCACAACATGTTGCGCTCATGGCGCATCTTCTCTAGAGTCTCCACCCTAGAAATCGAGCGTGTGAGATTGAGCGCGCAAGATTGCTATTATTAAAAAAAAGAGCGGCCTCCTGCACTGCAAATACATCCATAGAGTGTAGATGGATGATGTATAGATTCTAGACACATCATTTGAGCTTGTTTTACTTCAAACAAACAAAGATGCATTCAGGGCGAGATCATTTCACTTGTTTCCAATGAAAATCAGCTTGTTTCAAGACTTTTGAATCAGGGACATCTTCAATTTAAAATTGCTGAAACAGTTAGCTAGTTATACGGTTAGAGTTATATCTGTGTCATGCCACATCCCACTACAAGACAGAACACACATCTTCCAGGCAGGCACGGACTGCATAATCGGGCACGTCGGGCAAATGCCCGGTGGCCTGGCCTGGCCTGCATTTTTTTTCCTTTTTTTTTGTGTGCCCGCAGTCAGGCCACTCACTGAACAGCAGGCCAGGCACTGCCTACTGGTTTACTAGTGGTTTTATTACTTTATTAGTTAGTCTGAAGTAATAATTACACTTCAGGGTTAAAGTGGGTGCATCTCATTGTAAAATTGGACCAAATTGGGCTTCAAACGGCCCAAATTGGGCTTCAAACCGCCCAAATCTGGCTTCAAATGACCCACATTGGGCTTAAAACGGGCCAAATTGGGCTTCAAATGGCCCAAATTTTTGGGTATCTAATGCCCGGCCTGAATTATGATCCCAGTCCGCCCCTGCTTCCAGGTATACATCAGCAAAAATAAAAATAAAAACGGTTACAAACTTCATTTTTTCTTGATGAAGAGCTTCCCCCCTCATCTGCCAGGCTTTCTCCATGTAACTAGCTACAGTAGGCTACTCTAAAGCCATTTCTAAACATGCAGTGAAATACTCAACATTCCCAGATGCTACTCGTTTACAATGATCTAGTATGAGCGCGCTCCCACGAGCGCAGAACATTACCACGCCGGCCTCAACTACAAGGTCCAGGTCGCTGGCAGAGCGGCTGTAGTTTAACAGCTCCCAGCTCATTTCCCGGAACGTGAGCGGGCGGGTGGTGAAATGGCACTTTACAAACCATTAATGTCCCAGTGCTATTTAATAATTTCATGAATGGACGTATAGTTACATGGCTGAATTTTTTGGAAGAGAGTCAAATTGGTGAGTAAACAAGTAAAAATGTAATCGTTTCTTTTCTTTCATCTACTCATTTCAACCAATGATATCACGACATTCTGCAGGCAAGATGACCACCTAGTGCCTACATGGGCACACATTTCTAAGCCCATAGAGACAGTCCGCATGTCTGGGAACACCCACGAAATGTTAAACAGCTGGCGCGTGAGTGGGTTAAAACCGCCCATATATCTCATGGGCTGACTCACCAAAAGACGGTGCTGCGCTCTAAACTACATGTTTGGGGGTTCTAGAGCAGAACACACAACGTCTGCTCAGATGTGCGTTTACTGCGGTGGTTAAATCCCCGATCGTGTCTGCCTGGGCTGGGCTATCAGCTATAACTTTGCTGAATGGATAGAACGGGGGAATTTACCCCACCCTGACCCTGCCCCCAGCAAGGCTGAGCCAGCTAACCCAGCGTCTATTGTGGGCGTTCCTAGAGCCTGTATGGGCGTTCCCAGACATGCAGACTGTCTCTATACATGTTAATATACTTGGCCAATAAGTATGTAACATACAAAATAAAACAAATGGTAATGTCTTAATTTAATGTAGAATGCATAGGACATGTAACTGGTCCGTTAAACTCGCATTCCAGGAATAACGTTAACATCTTAGCCCAGATCCTCGGACATTCCAAGCCAGCAGGCGACACATTTGCCTCTGCTTTCAAACAGCAGTACACGCGTTGGCAGCCTGTTCCTCGGTTCTCTGCGGAACACGCTGTATTTGGGGGCAGAACATGCCAGGATTGGCCAACGCCAACTCCAGTCCACAGAACTGTCAAATCAAATCATTGACACGCTATGGCCCGCCTCTCAACTCTCTTTTATCTCAGGCAATGTCTGTTTTCAGTCTGATACGTCACCGACCCTCTCCGAGACCCGGTTCATGTGGTCTTTAAGTTCTGAACTTGAATGTGGCAAGCTTACTGGTTTGTGTTCTTACTTGCAGGTGCTGGGAGAAAAATGACAACCCCGTCCCCAGGAGAGTGATTAACTGGCCCATAATGGCGTCTGTCATTGTGAGTTTTATTCCAGTCAACACAAACTTAACAGAACAGCAATACAATTTAGTTGAATTGTACATTTGTTTCCACCACAATGCTATGGTTAGACAAAAGCTGTTTCATTGCAGTACACCAACTTGCACCTCAAATTCGGAACAGTATCACAATATAATAAAGCACCAATGTTGATGTTTCTCGCTTAGCAACAGGAAACAAGTGTTTACTGGAGGATTACATTTAATGAAAACCCAAAGCTTGTCTTTTTGTCAAAAGTTTGATACTATCCTTCTATTCAGTGAATGTAGTATAAAAGTAATAACATACAGTACTCAAGCTTGTGCTATATTGTTCTTATTGGCACTGGTAAGACGCTGCACTGAAGGAACGAGGCTGCCAGTGTTATTGCTAAACAGAGATTCTATCCACCTTATTTTTGAATGCCCCGCTGTAAAATGATTATGGGTGCAAAGTCCGGTCTAGAACGTGACTGATTGTTGCAGCTGGTTAACGTAGCCTACTTGGCCGAGCGTCTCGTGCTCAGCGCATTTCCTCATCAAACTCCGTGAAAAAAAGTTGCTTGTCACAAAGAAATAACACTCGTTTGACGACTTATTTGAGGGAATGTAATCATGTTATCTATCACATCCGCTAACCTGTTGCTCTTTGAACAACTCTGGATATTTATCGGCGAGATGTTTGGCCAAGCTGGACGTGATTGGCTCCCTTCGCCTGCAGCTTCGCCTGCAACATCGTTTACAGACGCAGACTCCGGGCTCCGTGTCAGCAACGTAAAGGTGGGAGGGGGCTGGGAGGATTACACCGGAAGAAGCTCCCATATTTCACGTAAGGCATCATGGCAGCTAGAAATAAGGTGGATACAGTACACAAGACTGGAAACAAGTCTTAAGTCGACCCTCAATGCATTAAGGCTGTGCTGAAACAATCCCCACTGTGCCGTATTTAATATAACTCTGAATTAGTTATATTAAATATAACTCATGCCCCCCTGAAGTGAACAGTCTGTCTCAGTCCAAAAACATGCAGGTCAATTGAAGTATGTCAAATATGTCAATTAAACTTCAGCATTATTAGGGATGCACGATATATCGGCAATCATATCGGTATCGGCAAATGTTGCTATGTTAATATCGGTTATCGGTATCAGCCAAAATGTTCACATTGAGAGGAAACAATGCAGTAAATCTATGATTTATGGGCCTTTCCAAATGTTTTGGAAATAAAGAAATGCATTACTTTTTCAAATTCAGTGTTTACATCTGTTTTCTCAGTACGTACCAAATGTTATTATTATAAAAATGTGTTTTTATAGAGATCATATCGACATCGGTACGTATTGGTTATCGACCATAACAGCAATGTAAATATCTGTTAACAGTATCTGCCAAAATTTTCATATCGGTGCATCCCTAAGCATTATGTATTATATTTACAAGAAGTCAACACAATTAGAATGTAGAAGACTGACTGTTTGATCATAGTTTCACTGTTATGTCTCTACCTACAATACAGAGTCTGTTATGTCTCTACCTACAATACAGACAGTCTGTTATCTCTCTACCTACAATACAGACAGTCTGTTATGTCTCTACCTACAATACAGACAGTCTGTTATGTCTCTACCTACAATACAGACAGTCTGTTATCTCTCTACCTACAATACAGACAGTCTGTTATGTCTCTACCTACAATACAGACAGTCTGTTATCTCTCTACCTACAATACAGACAGTCTGTTATGTCTCTACCTACAATACAGACAGTCATGGAGCTCTGTTATGTTTCTACCTACAATACAGACAGTCATGGACTGTCTGGACTAAAACATAAATACTGCGATGTATACTGCAATTTGTGCAATAATCAAATATCCACACTGTACAAATGTTATTTTACTGACTGGACGTAATGCACCTTACTTTTTATTGTTTATTGTTATTATTATTATTTATTATTATTATTATTATTATTATTATCACTCACACTGCTGTATATAAGATAATAGTAACTCACATATTCAATTCCATTCAATGGTACTCGACAAGGATTGTAGGAGAAGGACTTTTGTGTGTATATAGGCTACCTATTCTATTCTATTCTATTCTATTCTATTTTTATTGTTGTGTTTTGTTTGTTTGTGTTTTTGGTCTATTCTATGCTTCATATAATGTCTCAATGTTTATATTATTCCCTATCCAAGTGTGAGCAACTGTAGCATGACATAATTCCCCCCGGGCATCCATAAATTTATTCTGATTCTGATATCTGACAAAAAAAAAATCTCAGATTTGGGTCTGAGAGACAAAATCTAATTAGATGGGGGTCTGTGGCTCTAATGGGGCCTACTGTAGATTCGAGGTTGTTGATATGAAAAATATTGAGGTAGAGACCCTGCTTAAGCCCATCTAGCTTTTCCTGTCTCTACCTGCATATTATTTTGTTGTTTTCATTTTGTCTGTTTCTGTTTTAAAAAATGCACAAAAAATAATCACGGATGTATGTGTAGCCTATGCTGTACTGTATGAGTAGTATGGTAATGGTACATGATTGTATGCAGCGTGGGAATTTCATCATTTTAAGGGCAAGGCCTTCAGCATCACAAGTCCCCCCCCCCCCCCTTCCCCCTCACAATTCTTTTTTAGGGCACAAGGTCACATGCCACCAGGGCACAAAGGCAATTGTTCTATTGACATCGTGAAGAGCGATCTTTCTAAAATGTGTGTTAAAATGAGTCAAACACATCCCAACCTTGAGTTCGTACTTCGTTCCCTTCCATGTGTCATGTTTTGGAATGACAATAAATATCCTTGAACCTTGAACCTTGAACCTGAACCTTGCATAGGGCAGGCTACATTAAACTGAGACCACTGATGCTTTTAAAGCAACTGACAGTAGCAGGCTGGTAGCAGCAGGGCACTGCTAAGGTGGCTTCTGTGTAATTCCCACCCTTATTGTATGTAAAGCCCTTTCAGACTTATTGTATGTAAAGCCCTTTCACACTTATTGTATGTAAAGCCCTTTCACACTTATTGTATGTAAAGCCCTTTCACACT
Source organism: Poromitra crassiceps (assembly GCF_964638095.1). Classification (NCBI taxonomy): domain Eukaryota; kingdom Metazoa; phylum Chordata; class Actinopteri; order Beryciformes; family Melamphaidae; genus Poromitra; species Poromitra crassiceps. Next base: position 8,470,867 of record NC_139624.1, on the reverse strand, counting down.
TATTGTATGTAAAGCCCTTTCACCCTTATTGTATGTAAAGCCCTTTCAGACTTATTGTATGTAAAGCCCTTTCACACTTATTGTATGTAAAGCCCTTTCACACTTATTGTATGTAAAGCCCTTTCACCCTTATTGTATGTAAAGCCCTTTCAGACTTATTGTATGTAAAGCCCTTTCACACTTATTGTATGTAAAGCCCTTTCAGACTTATTGTATGTAAAGCCCTTTCAGACTTATTGTATGTAAAGCCCTTTCACACTTATTGTATGTAAAGCCCTTTCACACTTATTGTATGTAAAGCCCTTTCACACTTATTGTATGTAAAGCCCTTTCACACTTATTGTATGTAAAGCCCTTTCACACTTGACTGTGAAATGGATCTAGAAATGTCTCATATTAGATATCTGAACATGGTGTTAGAGGAGAAGCTCAGCCTCCTCCTGCGCTGATAGTGTCTCGTTCAACTAATGCCTTCTGAAAATGCCTCATCAAAACATACTACTGTAAGCAACGGAGAAACTTCCATATTACAGCAGCCAGAACTGTTGGACAGAAACACGCCTTGAGTTGCCTGCGTTGTTACTAATAGCAGGACTGTCTAAACACACAAATCCCTTATAAATTACACCGTGGACAGTGTGCCTTCAAGATCAGATTTGTGGAGTACAATATGTCTGAACATGGTGTTAGAGGAGAATGAGTATATATCTGAACATGGTGTTAGAGGAGAATGAGTATATATCTGAACATGGTGTTAGAGGAGAATGAGTATATATCTGAACATGGTGTTAGAGGAGAATGAGTATATATCTGAACATGGTGTTAGAGAATGAGTATATATCTGAACATGGTGTTAGAGGAGAATGAGTATAATCTGAACATGGTGTTAGAGGAGAATGAGTATAATCTGAACATGGTGTTAGAGGAGAATGAGTATATATCTGAACATGGTGTTAGAGGAGAATGAGTATATATCTGAACATGGTGTTAGAGGAGAATGAGTATATATCTGAACATGGTGTTAGAGAATGAGTATATATCTGAACATGGTGTTAGAGGAGAATAAGTATAATCTGAACATGGTGTTAGAGGAGAATGAGTATATATCTGAACATGGTGTTAGAGGAGAATGAGTATAATCTGAACATGGTGTTAGAGGAGAATGAGTATATATCTGAACATGGTGTTAGAGGAGAATGAGTATATATCTGAACATGGTGTTAGAGGAGAATGAGTATATATCTGAACATGGTGTTAGAGGAGAATGAGTATAATCTGAACATGGTGTTAGAGGAGAATGAGTATATATCTGAACATGGTGTTAGAGGAGAATGAGTATATATCTGAACATGGTGTTAGAGGAGAATGAGTATATATCTGAACATGGTGTTAGAGGAGAATGAGTATAATCTGAACATGGTGTTAGAGGAGAATGAGTATAATCTGAACATGGTGTTAGAGGAGAATGAGTATAATCTGAACATGGTGTTAGAGGAGAATGAGTATAATCTGAACATGGTGTTAGAGGAGAATGAGTATAATCTGAACATGGTGTTAGAGGAGAATGAGTATAATCTGAACATGGTGTTAGAGGAGAATGAGTATAATCTGAACATGGTGTTAGAGGAGAATGAGTATATATCTGAACATGGTGTTAGAGGAGAATGAGTATAATCTGAACATGGTGTTAGAGGAGAATGAGTATATATCTGAACATGGTGTTAGAGGAGAATGAGTATATATCTGAACATGGTGTTAGAGGAGAATGAGTATATATCTGAACATGGTGTTAGAGGAGAATGAGTATAATCTGAACATGGTGTTAGAGGAGAATGAGTATAATCTGAACATGGTGTTAGAGGAGAATGAGTAGGTCTGAACATGGTGTTAGAGGAGAATGAGTATAATCTGAACATGGTGTTAGAGGAGAATGAGTATAATCTGAACATGGTGTTAGAGGAGAATGAGTATAATCTGAACATGGTGTTAGAGGAGAATGAGTATAATCTGAACATGGTGTTAGAGGAGAATGAGTATAATCTGAACATGGTGTTAGAGGAGAATGAGTATAATCTGAACATGGTGTTAGAGGAGAATGAGTATAATCTGAACATGGTGTTAGAGGAGAATGAGTATAATCTGAACATGGTGTTAGAGGAGAATGAGTATAATCTGAACATGGTGTTAGAGGAGAATGAGTATAATCTGAACATGGTGTTAGAGGAGAATGAGTAGGTCTGAACATGGTGTTAGAGGAGAATGAGTATAATCTGAACATGGTGTTAGAGGAGAATGAGTATATATCTGAACATGGTGTTAGAGGAGAATGAGTAGGTCTGAACATGGTGTTAGAGGAGAATGAGTATAATCTGAACATGGTGTTAGAGGAGAATAAGTATATATCTGAACATGGTGTTAGAGGAGAATGAGTATATATCTGAACATGGTGTTAGAGGAGAATGAGTATAATCTGAACATGGTGTTAGAGGAGAATGAGTATATATCTGAACATGGTGTTAATGGAGAATGAGTATAATCTGAACATGGTGTTAGAGGAGAATGAGTATAATCTGAACATGGTGTTAGAGGAGAATGAGTATAATCTGAACATGGTGTTAATGGAGAATGAGTATAATCTGAACATGGTGTTAGAGGAGAATGAGTATAATCTGAACATGGTGTTAGAGGAGAATGAGTATAATCTGAACATGGTGTTAGAGGAGAATGAGTATATATCTGAACATGGTGTTAGAGGAGAATGAGTATAATCTGAACATGGTGTTAGAGGAGAATGAGTATATATCTGAACATGGTGTTAGAGGAGAATAAGTATAATCTGAACATGGTGTTAGAGGAGAATGAGTATATATCTGAACATGGTGTTAGAGGAGAATGAGTATATATCTGAACATGGTGTTAGAGGAGAATGAGTATATATCTGAACATGGTGTTAGAGGAGAATGAGTATAATCTGAACATGGTGTTAGAGGAGAATGAGTATAATCTGAACATGGTGTTAGAGGAGAATAAGTATAATCTGAACATGGTGTTAGAGGAGAATGAGTATAATCTGAACATGGTGTTAGAGGAGAATGAGTATATATCTGAACATGGTGTTAGAGGAGAATGAGTATAATCTGAACATGGTGTTAGAGGAGAATGAGTATAATCTGAACATGGTGTTAGAGGAGAATGAGTATAATCTGAACATGGTGTTAGAGGAGAATGAGTATAATCTGAACATGGTGTTAATGGAGAATGAGTATAATCTGAACATGGTGTTAGAGGAGAATGAGTATAATCTGAACATGGTGTTAGAGGAGAATGAGTATAATCTGAACATGGTGTTAGAGGAGAATGAGTATAATCTGAACATGGTGTTAGAGGAGAATGAGTATAATCTGAACATGGTGTTAGAGGAGAATGAGTATAATCTGAACATGGTGTTAGAGGAGAATGAGTATAATCTGAACATGGTGTTAGAGGAGAATAAGTATAATCTGAACATGGTGTTAGAGGAGAATGAGTATAATCTGAACATGGTGTTAGAGGAGAATGAGTATAATCTGAACATGGTGTTAGAGGAGAATGAGTATATATCTGAACATGGTGTTAGAGGAGAATAAGTATAATCTGAACATGGTGTTAGAGGAGAATAAGTATAATCTGAACATGGTGTTAGAGGAGAATGAGTATAATCTGAACATGGTGTTAGAGGAGAATGAGTATAATCTGAACATGGTGTTAGAGGAGAATGAGTATAATCTGAACATGGTGTTAGAGGAGAATGAGTATATATCTGAACATGGTGTTAGAGGAGAATGAGTATAATCTGAACATGGTGTTAGAGGAGAATGAGTATATATCTGAACATGGTGTTAGAGGAGAATGAGTATAATCTGAACATGGTGTTAGAGGAGAATGAGTATATATCTGAACATGGTGTTAGAGGAGAATAAGTATAATCTGAACATGGTGTTAGAGGAGAATGAGTATAATCTGAACATGGTGTTAGAGGAGAATGAGTATAATCTGAACATGGTGTTAGAGGAGAATGAGTATATATCTGAACATGGTGTTAGAGGAGAATGAGTATAATCTGAACATGGTGTTAGAGGAGAATGAGTATAATCTGAACATGGTGTTAGAGGAGAATGAGTATATATCTGAACATGGTGTTAGAGGAGAATGAGTATATATCTGAACATGGTGTTAGAGGAGAATGAGTATATATCTGAACATGGTGTTAGAGGAGAATGAGTATAATCTGAACATGGTGTTAGAGGAGAATGAGTATATATCTGAACATGGTGTTAGAGGAGAATGAGTATATATCTGAACATGGTGTTAGAGGAGAATGAGTATATATCTGAACATGGTGTTAGAGGAGAATGAGTATAATCTGAACATGGTGTTAGAGGAGAATGAGTATAATCTGAACATGGTGTTAGAGGAGAATGAGTATATATCTGAACATGGTGTTAGAGGAGAATGAGTAGGTCTGAACATGGTGTTAGAGGAGAATGAGTATAATCTGAACATGGTGTTAGAGGAGAATGAGTATAATCTGAACATGGTGTTAGAGGAGAATGAGTATAATCTGAACATGGTGTTAGAGGAGAATGAGTATAATCTGAACATGGTGTTAGAGGAGAATGAGTATAATCTGAACATGGTGTTAGAGGAGAATGAGTATAATCTGAACATGGTGTTAGAGGAGAATGAGTATATATCTGAACATGGTGTTAGAGGAGAATGAGTAGGTCTGAACATGGTGTTAGAGGAGAATGAGTATATATCTGAACATGGTGTTAGAGGAGAATGAGTATAATCTGAACATGGTGTTAGAGGAGAATGAGTATAATCTGAACATGGTGTTAGAGGAGAATGAGTATAATCTGAACATGGTGTTAGAGGAGAATGAGTATAATCTGAACATGGTGTTAGAGGAGAATGAGTATAATCTGAACATGGTGTTAGAGGAGAATGAGTATAATCTGAACATGGTGTTAGAGGAGAATGAGTATAATCTGAACATGGTGTTAGAGGAGAATGAGTATATATCTGAACATGGTGTTAGAGGAGAATGAGTATAATCTGAACATGGTGTTAGAGGAGAATGAGTATAATCTGAACATGGTGTTAGAGGAGAATGAGTATAATCTGAACATGGTGTTAGAGGAGAATGAGTATAATCTGAACATGGTGTTAGAGGAGAATGAGTATATATCTGAACATGGTGTTAGAGGAGAATGAGTATAATCTGAACATGGTGTTAGAGGAGAATGAGTATATATCTGAACATGGTGTTAGAGGAGAATGAGTAGGTCTGAACATGGTGTTAGAGGAGAATGAGTATAATCTGAACATGGTGTTAGAGGAGAATAAGTATATATCTGAACATGGTGTTAGAGGAGAATGAGTATATATCTGAACATGGTGTTAGAGGAGAATGAGTATAATCTGAACATGGTGTTAGAGGAGAATGAGTATATATCTGAACATGGTGTTAATGGAGAATGAGTATAATCTGAACATGGTGTTAGAGGAGAATGAGTATAATCTGAACATGGTGTTAGAGGAGAATGAGTATAATCTGAACATGGTGTTAATGGAGAATGAGTATAATCTGAACATGGTGTTAGAGGAGAATGAGTATAATCTGAACATGGTGTTAGAGGAGAATGAGTATAATCTGAACATGGTGTTAGAGGAGAATGAGTATATATCTGAACATGGTGTTAGAGGAGAATGAGTATAATCTGAACATGGTGTTAGAGGAGAATGAGTATAATCTGAACATGGTGTTAGAGGAGAATGAGTATAATCTGAACATGGTGTTAGAGGAGAATGAGTATAATCTGAACATGGTGTTAATGGAGAATGAGTATAATCTGAACATGGTGTTAGAGGAGAATGAGTATAATCTGAACATGGTGTTAGAGGAGAATGAGTATAATCTGAACATGGTGTTAGAGGAGAATGAGTATAATCTGAACATGGTGTTAGAGGAGAATGAGTATAATCTGAACATGGTGTTAGAGGAGAATGAGTATATATCTGAACATGGTGTTAGAGGAGAATAAGTATAATCTGAACATGGTGTTAGAGGAGAATAAGTATAATCTGAACATGGTGTTAGAGGAGAATGAGTATAATCTGAACATGGTGTTAGAGGAGAATGAGTATAATCTGAACATGGTGTTAGAGGAGAATGAGTATAATCTGAACATGGTGTTAGAGGAGAATGAGTATATATCTGAACATGGTGTTAGAGGAGAATGAGTATATATCTGAACATGGTGTTAGAGGAGAATGAGTATATATCTGAACATGGTGTTAGAGGAGAATGAGTATAATCTGAACATGGTGTTAGAGGAGAATGAGTATATATCTGAACATGGTGTTAGAGGAGAATGAGTATATATCTGAACATGGTGTTAGAGGAGAATGAGTATAATCTGAACATGGTGTTAGAGGAGAATGAGTATATATCTGAACATGGTGTTAGAGGAGAATGAGTATATATCTGAACATGGTGTTAGAGGAGAATGAGTATAATCTGAACATGGTGTTAGAGGAGAATGAGTATAATCTGAACATGGTGTTAGAGGAGAATGAGTATATATCTGAACATGGTGTTAGAGGAGAATGAGTAGGTCTGAACATGGTGTTAGAGGAGAATGAGTATAATCTGAACATGGTGTTAGAGGAGAATGAGTATAATCTGAACATGGTGTTAGAGGAGAATGAGTATAATCTGAACATGGTGTTAGAGGAGAATGAGTATATATCTGAACATGGTGTTAGAGGAGAATGAGTATAATCTGAACATGGTGTTAGAGGAGAATGAGTATAATCTGAACATGGTGTTAGAGGAGAATGAGTATAATCTGAACATGGTGTTAGAGGAGAATGAGTATAATCTGAACATGGTGTTAGAGGAGAATGAGTATAATCTGAACATGGTGTTAGAGGAGAATGAGTAGGTCTGAACATGGTGTTAGAGGAGAATGAGTATATATCTGAACATGGTGTTAGAGGAGAATGAGTATATATCTGAACATGGTGTTAGAGGAGAATGAGTATATATCTGAACATGGTGTTAGAGGAGAATGAGTATAATCTGAACATGGTGTTAGAGGAGAATGAGTATAATCTGAACATGGTGTTAGAGGAGAATGAGTATAATCTGAACATGGTGTTAGAGGAGAATGAGTATAATCTGAACATGGTGTTAGAGGAGAATGAGTATAATCTGAACATGGTGTTAGAGGAGAATGAGTATAATCTGAACATGGTGTTAGAGGAGAATGAGTATAATCTGAACATGGTGTTAGAGGAGAATGAGTATAATCTGAACATGGTGTTAGAGGAGAATGAGTATAATCTGAACATGGTGTTAGAGGAGAATGAGTATAATCTGAACATGGTGTTAGAGGAGAATGAGTATAATCTGAACATGGTGTTAGAGGAGAATGAGTATAATCTGAACATGGTGTTAGAGGAGAATGAGTATAATCTGAACATGGTGTTAGAGGAGAATGAGTATAATCTGAACATGGTGTTAGAGGAGAATGAGTATATATCTGAACATGGTGTTAGAGGAGAATGAGTATAATCTGAACATGGTGTTAGAGGAGAATGAGTATAATCTGAACATGGTGTTAGAGGAGAATGAGTAGGTCTGAACATGGTGTTAGAGGAGAATGAGTAGGTCTGAACATGGTGTTAGAGGAGAATGAGTATAATCTGAACATGGTGTTAGAGGAGAATGAGTATATATCTGAACATGGTGTTAGAGGAGAATGAGTATAATCTGAACATGGTGTTAGAGGAGAATGAGTATAATCTGAACATGGTGTTAATGGAGAATGAGTATAATCTGAACATGGTGTTAGAGGAGAATGAGTATAATCTGAACATGGTGTTAGAGGAGAATGAGTATAATCTGAACATGGTGTTAGAGGAGAATGAGTATAATCTGAACATGGTGTTAGAGGAGAATAAGTATAATCTGAACATGGTGTTAGAGGAGAATAAGTATAATCTGAACATGGTGTTAGAGGAGAATAAGTATAATCTGAACATGGTGTTAGAGGAGAATGAGTATAATCTGAACATGGTGTTAGAGGAGAATGAGTATATATCTGAACATGGTGTTAGAGGAGAATGAGTATAATCTGAACATGGTGTTAGAGGAGAATGAGTATAATCTGAACATGGTGTTAGAGGAGAATGAGTAGGTCTGAACATGGTGTTAGAGGAGAATGAGTATATATCTGAACATGGTGTTAGAGGAGAATGAGTATAATCTGAACATGGTGTTAGAGGAGAATAAGTATAATCTGAACATGGTGTTAGAGGAGAATGAGTATAATCTGAACATGGTGTTAGAGGAGAATGAGTATATATCTGAACATGGTGTTAGAGGAGAATGAGTATAATCTGAACATGGTGTTAGAGGAGAATGAGTATAATCTGAACATGGTGTTAGAGGAGAATGAGTATAATCTGAACATGGTGTTAGAGGAGAATGAGTAGGTCTGAACATGGTGTTAGAGGAGAATGAGTATATATCTGAACATGGTGTTAGAGGAGAATGAGTATAATCTGAACATGGTGTTAGAGGAGAATGAGTAGGTCTGAACATGGTGTTAGAGGAGAATGAGTATAATCTGAACATGGTGTTAGAGGAGAATGAGTATATATCTGAACATGGTGTTAGAGGAGAATGAGTATAATCTGAACATGGTGTTAGAGGAGAATGAGTATAATCTGAACATGGTGTTAGAGGAGAATGAGTATAATCTGAACATGGTGTTAGAGGAGAATGAGTATAATCTGAACATGGTGTTAATGGAGAATGAGTATAATCTGAACATGGTGTTAGAGGAGAATGAGTATAATCTGAACATGGTGTTAGAGGAGAATGAGTATATATCTGAACATGGTGTTAGAGGAGAATGAGTATAATCTGAACATGGTGTTAGAGGAGAATGAGTATAATCTGAACATGGTGTTAGAGGAGAATGAGTATAATCTGAACATGGTGTTAGAGGAGAATGAGTAGGTCTGAACATGGTGTTAGAGGAGAATGAGTATATATCTGAACATGGTGTTAGAGGAGAATGAGTATAATCTGAACATGGTGTTAGAGGAGAATGAGTATAATCTGAACATGGTGTTAGAGGAGAATGAGTATAATCTGAACATGGTGTTAGAGGAGAATGAGTATAATCTGAACATGGTGTTAGAGGAGAATGAGTATAATCTGAACATGGTGTTAGAGGAGAATGAGTATATATCTGAACATGGTGTTAGAGGAGAATGAGTATAATCTGAACATGGTGTTAGAGGAGAATGAGTATAATCTGAACATGGTGTTAGAGGAGAATGAGTATAATCTGAACATGGTGTTAGAGGAGAATAAGTATAATCTGAACATGGTGTTAGAGGAGAATGAGTATAATCTGAACATGGTGTTAGAGGAGAATGAGTATAATCTGAACATGGTGTTAGAGGAGAATGAGTATAATCTGAACATGGTGTTAGAGGAGAATGAGTATAATCTGAACATGGTGTTAGAGGAGAATGAGTATATATCTGAACATGGTGTTAATGGAGAATGAGTATATATCTGAACATGGTGTTAGAGGAGAATGAGTATAATCTGAACATGGTGTTAGAGGAGAATGAGTATATATCTGAACATGGTGTTAATGGAGAATGAGTATATATCTGAACATGGTGTTAGAGGAGAATGAGTATAATCTGAACATGGTGTTAGAGGAGAATGAGTATATATCTGAACATGGTGTTAGAGGAGAATGAGTATAATCTGAACATGGTGTTAGAGGAGAATGAGTAGGTCTGAACATGGTGTTAGAGGAGAATGAGTATAATCTGAACATGGTGTTAGAGGAGAATGAGTATATATCTGAACATGGTGTTAGAGGAGAATAAGTATAATCTGAACATGGTGTTAGAGGAGAATGAGTATATATCTGAACATGGTGTTAGAGGAGAATGAGTATAATCTGAACATGGTGTTAGAGGAGAATGAGTATAATCTGAACATGGTGTTAGAGGAGAATGAGTATATATCTGAACATGGTGTTAATGGAGAATGAGTATAATCTGAACATGGTGTTAGAGGAGAATGAGTAGGTCTGAACATGGTGTTAGAGGAGAATGAGTATAATCTGAACATGGTGTTAGAGGAGAATGAGTATAATCTGAACATGGTGTTAGAGGAGAATAAGTATAATCTGAACATGGTGTTAGAGGAGAATAAGTATAATCTGAACATGGTGTTAGAGGAGAATGAGTATATATCTGAACATGGTGTTAGAGGAGAATGAGTATATATCTGAACATGGTGTTAGAGGAGAATGAGTAGGTCTGAACATGGTGTTAGAGGAGAATGAGTAGGTCTGAACATGGTGTTAGAGGAGAATGAGTATAATCTGAACATGGTGTTAGAGGAGAATGAGTATATATCTGAACATGGTGTTAGAGGAGAATAAGTATAATCTGAACATGGTGTTAGAGGAGAATGAGTATATATCTGAACATGGTGTTAGAGGAGAATGAGTATAATCTGAACATGGTGTTAGAGGAGAATGAGTATAATCTGAACATGGTGTTAGAGGAGAATGAGTATAATCTGAACATGGTGTTAGAGGAGAATGAGTATAATCTGAACATGGTGTTAGAGGAGAATGAGTATAATCTGAACATGGTGTTAGAGGAGAATGAGTATAATCTGAACATGGTGTTAGAGGAGAATGAGTATAATCTGAACATGGTGTTAGAGGAGAATGAGTATAATCTGAACATGGTGTTAGAGGAGAATGAGTATAATCTGAACATGGTGTTAGAGGAGAATAAGTATAATCTGAACATGGTGTTAGAGGAGAATGAGTATAATCTGAACATGGTGTTAGAGGAGAATAAGTATAATCTGAACATGGTGTTAGAGGAGAATGAGTATATATCTGAACATGGTGTTAGAGGAGAATAAGTATAATCTGAACATGGTGTTAGAGGAGAATGAGTATAATCTGAACATGGTGTTAGAGGAGAATGAGTATAATCTGAACATGGTGTTAATGGAGAATGGGAAGGTGATGTGACTTTGAGTTAAGGGGGGTTATGTTTTCGGTGCTGTTTTTTTTTTTTTTTTGTCACTCAGAAGGATTACGGTCTTCATGGCCTTCATGGGCCAAGGAAGAACCAATTACATTTTGAAGCGGATCCAGATCCAACTAATAGCACAAACCTTGGCGGAGGTCTGCGTTCTCTGAGTACCCTTCTAGTTTTCTTGAGACACAAAGAATGAGAAAATGATCTCGACATCCCTGAATTACAAAAAGAAAAGTTATCAAATCATGTTCTCATGTTATCGTGAGATGATGGCATAAATAACTCTATACCTTGAGAAAACAAAGAATCATGGGAACATGGCATAAATAAAATATATTGCATTATGTTTCCGTACTTTACCAATGTGACCACCAAGATAAATTTGTTGTTATACTTTGCAATTGAAGCAATTCAGGTTGTCTTTCTGATATTCAAATGATTGAGATATGACCCTCTCTTTCCCACACTGTGCATCTCTACCAGATCAACTTCATACTGTTCATCAGCATCATCCGCATCCTGGTCCAGAAACTGCGCTGGTCCAGAAACTGTGCTGTTGGGGGAAATGACCAATCACAATACAGGTACACTCCTACTGTAATGTGCAGTCATCTCTTCAGGGTGGTTCCAGAAGTGGTTTGACTCGATTTCCGGTGTGTGTGTGTGTGTGTGTGTGTGTGTGTGTGTGTGTGTGTGTGTGTGTGTGTGTGTGTGTGTGTGTGTGCGCGCGCGCATGCGGGTGTACGTGTGTGCATGTGTGTTTTCCAGGCGTCTGGCGAAGTCCACCCTCCTGCTGATCCCTCTGTTTGGGGTGAACTATGTGGTGTTTGTCTACCTGGCTGATACGGCTGATAAGAGCATGGACCACCAGATCAAGATCCTCTTTGACCTCGGCCTGGGATCCTTCCAGGTAGCTGATGGAGATAAGGCTTTCACAACACTGTACAGTATGCAGTTTGGGACAGCAGACTCCTGTGCATGCATGAACCTGTGGAGCTAGGCTTACCTAGTTTTGTTTTCTTTTTCTTTTTTGAAAATCAATGCAGAAGAAACATGCTCAAACATTGTGGCTCCTTCTTCAATTTTCCTCTGAAGATATACTCAGTACCATAAAATTAACCTAATTAGCCTCTTCCCCCCTAGCGGGCCCGCCGGCGGGCTGAGCCCTTGTCATCTCTCACAAATGACGCTCTACAGCAGCCTAGGAAGGACTCAGTGAGACATACAGCACACCAAAATGTCGGGAAGAAACGTGGCTACAAAACTCTGACAAGCATTTGTATTCAAACGAAAAATAATTCCAACCCCAAGCAACAATATCACCATGTAGTAAAAACAAGAAAACCGTGCATGCCTGCGTTTACATGGTGATTTGTTTTTGCGAGTGAATCTTTTCTCTCCAAACGAGGTGGCTTTCGAAAGCTAACACTCTGCTCTTTCTAAAGAGGTATAGCTCGTCTCTGAGAGATGAAAACTCACTCAGTAGGCTGTCAAAGAACAGCAAAAAACTGTTTCACGTTTTACAGATAAAACTACAAGTTATGTCTTCCTTTGCTGTTTTCAAATCAAAAGTTGTGTTTGACTTCATAAAAACGCTACTAATTGCTACTCCTAATGCCTCTTCATCATCTTAAAGCGTTGTTTTTTACAGTCATCGTGTTTACAAAGCCATATGGAGGATTTTACATGGAGTGGTCATCTTCACAGAATAGACGAGCTTTGGGTTCAGTCGACAGCATTTCCTGAAAAAACTGCCTGACGTAAATTATTTCAGTCCACGTCGATTCTATTGGCTCTGACGCTTCCAAAGAGGTGTCAATCATCGAAATCGGCCAATGGGGTCCCGAGATAGCCCTCTGCGTATCGCCCCAGGCTTTGCAGGCAAATTGAAGAAGCCCTTTTGATGCATTTCACAGAGTAAAAATACAGATATAAGGCTTGAGGGTTATCCAAACCATAACGCATATTAACTGAGTACCTATAGTGATATGTAAATAGGAGAAAAAAAAGGTATTTCAGTGTTCTACCATAGAAAAGTCAAATGGCACTCATGATGCCCAAAATGTGCCCAGATCAGGTCCGCCTGGGCCTACATGTAGTAAATCATCTGTCAAATTGCTCTGGTTCACTTTCTAAGGATTTGCTTTGAGACAAGCACTCATAAGACATTAGTCTACTGCTCCATAGAATAATTTGGCTACCAACCCATGATTTTCAGGTGCTTTTCATCCAAAATAGTGTTTTTTTTTTTGGGCGGAGCTTGAATTTTAATTTTTTTGCCATGTTCTAACTGATTTTACTCTGATACAGTACATTTGTAATTGATTCTGACACTTCTACAGCAATCTCACAGGTGTTGGCTAGCTTTTGAAAAAAATAATTTTCAGAAAATACCCTGTAGTTGTGGAGATATACTCAATTCAGTTCAGGCATGTCATTTTCGGCAGGTGAGCTGAAAAATAGGCTTAGGGGTTAACAGGTTAGACAGTGTAGTCTGTATACTGCGTAAGGATGGTCACTCTAAAGCTCAATTTATGCTTTGTCTGTCGACACTTTTGAAACCGTCACCGACAGAAATGAGGACTGGAGTTGACACTTTCAAGTGTCTGCGAGAGGTGTCTGCTACCTAGTGAAATTTCTAGTGTCGCTGACTATGTCACATAATGTCACACAAGTGTGATTGGCTATATAGATGGCACGCACGCTTGACTTCCTTGTTTTGGTTTACTGCATGTTTACTGTGTGTTTCAGTGTGCTATCTAAAGCGGCAACAGTAGCATACTGTATGTTGACTGTTTTTCAGTGTGCTATCTAAAGCGGCAACAGTAGCATACTGTATGTTTACTGTGTGTTTCAGTGTGCTATCTAAAGCGCTAACAGTAGCATACTGTATGTTTACTGTGTGTTTCAGTGTGCTATCTAAAGTGCTAACAGTAGCATACTGTATGTTTACTGTGTGTTTCAGTGTGCTATCTAAAGTGCTAACAGTAGCATACTGTATGTTTACTGTGTGTTTCAGTGTGCTATCTAAAGTGCTAACAGTAGCATAGTGTATGTTTGCTGTGTGTTTCAGTGTGCTATCTAAAGCGCTAACAGTAGCATGCTGTTTACTGTGTGTTTCAGTGTGCTATCTAAAGCACCAACAGTAGCATACTGTATGTTTACTGTGTGTTTCAGTGTGCTATCTAAAGCGGCAACAGTAGCATACTGTATGTTTACTGTGTGTTTCAGTGTGCTATCTAAAGCGCTAACAGTAGCATGCTGTTTACTGTGTGTTTCAGTGTGCTATCTAAAGCGCTAACAGTAGCATACTGTATGTTTACTGTATGTTTCAGTGTGCTATCTAAAGCGCTAACAGTAGCATGCTGTATGTTTGCTGTGTTTTTCAGTGTGCTATCTAAAGCGCTAACAGTAGCATGATGTATGTTTACTGCATGTTTCAGTGTGCTATCTAAAGCGCTAACAGTAGCATGCTGTATGTTTACTGTGTGTTTCAGTGTGCTATCTAAAGCGGCAACAGTAGCATGATGTATGTTTACTGCGTCTTTCAGTGGGTTACATGCTGCCACTCCGACGTGCTGCCACTCCGACGTTCTGCCACTCCGAAATATCGGCACTCTGAAAGGGGGTCTATATTCCCCGTTTTTCACTAACCTCTCCCAACCCCCACGTCAAACCTAACCTCCCCCTATGCCTAAACCTAACCTCCCCCAGACCCTAACCCAAAACCTAACCTCTCCCACCCCCACGCCTAAAGCTAAGGTCGGCATTGCGGCTTCTAAGGTGAACGACCGCCAGTCCGAATGATGGAAGTTAACGTTCGGAGTGGCAGCATGTCGGAAAGGCAAAGGAACCCCCTTTCAGTGTGCTATCTAAAGCGCTAACAGTAGCATACTGTATGTTTACTGTGTGTTTCAGTGTGCTATCTAAAGCACCAACAGTAGCATGCTGTATGTTTACTGTGTGTTTCAGTGTGCTATCTAAAGCGGCAACAGTAGCATACTGTATGTTTACTGTGTGTTTCAGTGTGCTATCTAAAGCGCTAACAGTAGCATACTGTATGTTTACTGTGTGTTTCAGTGTAATATCTAAAGCACTAACAGTAGCATGTTTACTGTGTGTTTCAGTGGTGCCGCGTCTATGTGCCGACAGGCCGCAGTGCCGACAGGTCGCAATGCCGATAGCCCACAAGCAGAACCAGCTGAGCGAGGCGGAGGCGGAGGTGGAGCTAACCTCTCCCAGCCCCCACGCCAAACCTAACCTCCCCCAGACCCTAACCCAAAACCTAACCTCTCCCAGCCCCCACGCCAAACCTAACCTCCCCCCATGCCATGCCTAAACCTAACCTCCCCCAGACCCTACCCAAAACCTAACCTCTCCCACCCCCACGCCTAAACCTAAGGTCGGCATTGCGGGTGGTCGGCATAGCGGGTGGTCGGCATAGCGGGTGGACCCCGTTTCAGTGTGCTATCTAAAGCGGTAACAGTAGCATACTGTATGTTTACTGTATATTTCAGTGTCCTATCTAAAGCGCTAACAGTAGCATGCTGTATGTTTGCTGTGTGTTTCAGTGTCCTATCTAAAGCGCTAACAGTAGCATACTGTATGTTTACTGTGTGTTTCAGGGTCTAGTGGTCGCCGTCCTCTACTGTTTCCTCAATAGTGAAGTAAGTCTACACTCGCATACACACAAATACTGTACTGTACAGACAGGTTTCCAGTGAGACAATTGTGTGCAATAGATTTCCTACTTTATGTACGTGTGTGTGTGTGTGTGCGCACATGCTTGTGTATGCGTGTGTGTGCATGCATGTGTGCGCGCTCGCACACGTGTGTGTGCATGTGTATTTATTGTTTATTGTTTATTGTTTATTGTTTATTGTTTAAAAGGATCCCCCTTAGTCCTCACTTTAGTAGAGACTACTCTTCCTGGGGTCCACATCAACATACAATCATACAATCATCCACAAATAACAATTAGTCGCTGTACAAGAGAAGTTGATAGCAGGTCAGTATACATAATACTCAAATAGCAGATCAGTTAATCAAATTATTCCAAAACGTGAGGTCATAAACAAAATGAGTCACTCAAATAGCAGGTCTGTTAATCAAGGAAGATGTCGGACCTAATCTGAGTTCTTGACTCAAGACAGCTTCTCTTAGCTTATTTTTAAAAGTGAACTTATTAGAGACCACAGTGAGATATGGGGGGAGACAATTCCAAAGTGCCACAGCTCTGTACATGACCGCTTTCCTAAGGGCATTGGTTCTAGGTAAAGGCAAGGTGAAACGACTGCCCAAAGCTTGTCTGGTGCTATTAGCCATGTCTATCGTGTGTAGGTAGAAGCTGTCTGGTACTATAGCCATGTCTATCGTGTGTAGGTAGAAGCTGTCTGGTGCTATAGCCATGTCTATCATGTGTAGGTAGAAGCTGTGAAAACAAAAAACCTGGTTTACGTGAAATGTGAATGTTCCTTAAAAACCTAATAAGGCTGCATGCCAGTCTGTCATCCACCCTCATCCATGACAGCCTGGCATGCATTCCTTCAACACTGCTTAGAATTGAACAGCGGAGAGCAAGCCGTGCAGCTCTGTTCTGAGCCAGCTGTAATTGAACAAGTTCTTGTTTTTGACGCACTGGACCAGACTGTTGCACAGTAGTCAAGATGTGATAAGACTAGGGATTGAATTAATAATTTAACAGTATTCTCATTTAGCAGGTAAGTACTTCTTCTGATGTTGGATATATTACCACTCATTTTAGATACTACATTATGAATGTGAGTGGACCAAGATAGTGTTTCATCCACAGTCAGCAGTTTTGCCTCCCTTACTTGTTCAATGGTAGCACCATGCATAGAAAGACACAGTTTAGGTTCAGACCTCAGGGCATGTTTAGAGCCCAAAACAAGGCATTTGGTTTTCAAAACATTTAACTTTAGCTTGTTCTCAGAAATCCAATTAGAAACTAGCATTAGCTCCTGTTGAAGCAATTTATTCACTAATTCAATGTTCTCCGCTGAGACATGTATGGTTGTGTCGTCCGCGTAAATGGCCAAACGTGCAATTCTTAAAATAAATGGCATATCATTAACAAAGATGGAGTAAAGGAGGGGTCCCAAGCAGCTTCCTTGTGGAAGGCCACATTCAAGCATTACACTGTCTGAAAGAGTGCCATTAAACATTACACATTGCTGTCTGTTAGACAAATAACTTTTCAAAAATGTAATAGCTGAATCCTTAAACCCATAAGCCAACAGTTTCATTAATAATAAGTCATGATCAATGATATCAAACAGAACAGCACCCACCACTGACTTCTTGTCGATCTGTTTTAGCCACCCATCAGTAAGGGATGTTAAAGCTGAACATGTAGAAAACTCTGCTTTATAGGCATGCTGGTAATCAGAGTTAATACCGTTTTCTTCAAAATATTGCTGAATCTGCTTATGCACAATTCCCTCCAGAATTTTGCTCAAGACAGGCAAAATGCTGATTGGCCTGCTGTTTGGCCCTGAGAAAGGCTCCCCACTGTTTTTGGGCAGTGGAGTCACCTTTGCAGTCTTCCATAACTGAGGATAAACACCTTCAACAAAACATAACCTGAAAATATGAAACAGCTTCACCAGAATTATTGTTGATAGCTGTAGCAGTCTGCCATCCAAGTTATCTATATCACATTTAATTGCTAAAATAAGTTTTTCAAGATCTCCTTCGTTGATCATTCTGAATTGAAAGCTGCAGTCCTTATCGCACATAATCTCTTTTTTAATAATAGAATCAGAGAGATTACCACACCCAGGCATCATTTGACTTCTTATCTTACTTACTTTATCAGTGAAATAATTGTTGAAGTAATTTGCAATTTCCAGAGGTTTTGTTATATATGCACCATCAAGTTAAATAAATGCAGGAATTGTATTTATTTTATCCCTATATGTAACTTCTTTAAGTATTTTCCATAATTTTTTGCTGTCATTCTTACATTCTTCAAATTTGGATTGATAGTACTATTGTTTTTTCTTCTGTCTATTCATTTTAGTCATCTTGTTCCTTAGTGCGCGGTACGCCTGCCATTCCACTGGGTTACCAGATGTAATGGCCGACTTCTTCAGTAAATCTCTTTCTTTCATACAGCTTCGCAATTCTGTATATGTGTGTGTGTGTGTCTCAGGTCCAGAGCGAGCTGAGGAGGACGTGGAGGAGTCTGTCTCTGAGGCGTTACCTGGTGCGGGACTACCGGCCGCACGCCATGTCCATCAGCCGCAACGGCACCGATAACTCCTCCCACTTCCCCAGGAGCTCCCGGGCCCAGTCCATCCTGCAGACTGAGACCACCATGCTCTGACCGACCACAAGGGGGCAGCCGCCTCACACCCACAGCGCCACAATGTCATACCAAGGAACCTAAAGAAGGAAGACATCACTCACGTCACAGCGTTCAAATTCTGCATTGGGTCCAGACTTTGGGGCCAGTTATAAACCATCATATCTGTGTCGTTTCACCTTTGATTGAAAAAGGCTTCCACCAGATTAAAGAAAACACATGATGTGATGTTGACTGATGTGTTTTATATACATGTGTGCGTTAGTTTTCCTTATTATTGCTCTCCAAACAGGTCATGGCTCTGTCCAGCAGCTGCATATACAGTAGCTCAACTCAAGCCCCTGTTTGGTCCAAAATAGAGCTAGATTAGTTAACCAGTTCCTCCACGATTTTGCCATCACAATCATGAGGGGTTGGGGGTGACAAGGTCCTGATTTGTGGGGGCTTTCAGGTCTCATTGAAGATGCAGATGCAGTTGGGTAGAAGATGTCCCTGTGACGGGAGGTTCTGGTAGTGCCAGACATCAGGCTTCTGCCATGGGGGATGACCGTGAAGTGTTTATGTCCTGTATGGGTGGGGTCGGCCATCATTTTCTGAGACCGCTTTAGCATCCTGGCAGTGCGTAGGTCCTGAATGGATGGCAGGCAACACCCGACCACCTTTTCAGCATGGTGGATGATGCGCTGCAGTCTGAAGATGTCTTTGCGGGCAGAAGCAGCATAGCAGACAGTGATGAAGGAGGCAGCGATGGACTCAAGGTTACTTCCTCTGTTGTGCGCCTTCAGGTCCCGGCTGAATCAAGTCATCACAACTGCACATTCTGAATTGCAGCAATGTTACATTGTTGTTGTTACGTTGTTACATTATGTTACATTACAGCATTACATTGATTTTATACATGACATTTGATCCGCCAGCAGGAGACAGTGGGAGTTACACGGACCATTGCTGCTCCTGGCCGGGAAGCCCTGAGATCCCTAAGGCCACCTTGGCAGTGCTCTGCTACCAGCCTGCTTTAAAAGCATCAGTCGTATACCTACCTACCTAAGAATTACTTACTGACAGTCAATACGGATTCAGATCAAACAGATCAACATCAGGACTGTGACTGTGACTACCGAAGGAGGCCTTACCAGAAACAACTGGCTATTCAATGGTGAAGAAACACCACAACAATGTATTCATACTTTATTGTGATGCAATTTGCATAATGAATCCTGGACATAGTAAGCTTTTTTGTTACCAGAGAGCCCTCAAAATGTTGCTATTTTAGGCTTTCATGAGGTCTCAAGTGTCAGATAGCCCCAGGCTAAATTCACACACATTAACCTAAACCAGGTTAACCTAAACCCAGGGCTATATAGGGTTCACACTGCTCTACCACTAGCCCAGGGTTAGTAGAGGCCAGGGGCTGTTGGAAACAATGCTGCCAGATACAGCTAATGGCCCCGTCTCTGGACCGTTTCGCACTGGCAACTTGTACCCCGTGTTGAGATGAAAAGTCAGGGCTAACCCTGAAAAGTCAGGGCTAACCCTACTCCAGAGCAGGGCCAGCTACCGACAGGCTGAAGTCAGGGTCAGCCCACTTTGGAATGTTCCAGGATTGTGCAAGTGTGAAAGCTTTCTTAGCCCGGGGCTAAGGGAGCTGTTAGCCCCAGGCTCACATAACCCTGGCTAAGTGTAGTGTGAAAAGCCCTTAGGGGTCTCAGACACCCCCCGAGACTCACTTAACTTAACCCTGGCTAAGTGTAGTGTGAAAAGCCCTTAGGGGTCTCAGACACCCCCG
>NC_139624.1:8425606-8445606 GCF_964638095.1 Poromitra crassiceps | reverse complement strand
AATGCCCGGCCTGAATTATGATCCCAGTCCGCCCCTGCTTGCATGTACAGTTTAACAATCGCTTGTTTGCTGACATGTACAGTAATTCTAACAATTGTTTGTTTGCCACATGTAATGTAATGTGAGATACACTAGTATCGTTCATAATTAATGATTTTGCAGTCTTTCGTTTGAGTTATTGAAAGTTTTGCGGGGGGGGGGGGGGGCATCACAAAACAATTACGCTTAGGGCACCCAAATGGCCAGCAGCGGCCCTGATGTTATGCACAGCAAGGTTACATCGTACCGAGAGGGAGACAGAGAACACCCATGATCGCTAACAGCGAGCTATGCTAATAACTAGCTAGCCGTTCAGAAACACATGTAAACAGCCGTGTGATCAGTGAGAACGTCAGTAAAATAAGGAGAGAGCTGCAGGTGCTTATGCAGAACTAGTGCACGATTAAGTGCACAGTGGGTAATAACCCGCTGTAATGAAGAATATAGCGAGATGAACAAGGTTGATAGCAAAACACTGTCGCAGCTGCCAGCAGCAGCACCTCCAGGCTTCAACTAGCGTTGCCTGTCACATGACGCCTTCAAGGTCCCTCGATAAAGTCTGCAGAAAGACGCACGTTACCTCACCACTCTCTCAAGAAGCGTCACGTGAGTGTGGCTTTTAAGGCCATCTGTCGCTACAAAATAAATAAACTGGGTGTATCATTGTATTACTCGACAGACATGTAACTAACTTTGCCAGTCTGAGCCATCTTCTATGTGCTGTAACACAGTGCAGTTTCTATTTTTCTGGTGTTTCTTTTTTACATGTTTGGGACAGGCAAATGTCTCAAAATGTTTTATTTTTTTGTAAAGATCATTTTATTTCAAATTGTTTTATTTATTTAGTTTTAATATATTTTAAATTGTAACATATTTCATGTATTTTAGTCTGTGATACGTGAAACCGTGGTATTTTTGTCCAAGGTTATCATACCGTCAAAAACCCATGCCGGGCCATCCCTAGATACCTCTTGTTTATTATATCGCAATCACAATCGCAAATCGCAATATTGTCCACCATAATCGCTAATCGCACCTTTCCCCCAAATCGTGCAGCACTATTGTCAGCATCAGCAGTGTAGGTCGAAGTAAACACGTCCCACTTCTGACACCAACTATTCCTCATCCGCATTATAATGATTCAAACAGCTTATATAAACCAAATGAATGAAACCAAGAGCCAGAAAGATGTCTCATGAAAGTATATTTAAAACCATACATTCTCTGCAATATGTATTGTCAGAGGGCTGAATCTCAATGTACACATTCTGATACGTTATTCACCTTATGTAGCCACGCCCATTTGACCCGGTTCTGTGGCCGTCCTACGACTTCCTAACCTGACGCTGCCAGATGGATGTAAGTTTGTTCACATTTGTTTCACAACCAACATCCATCTGGATTCGGCCAAGCTACGTTGCTGAAGAGGGCGGTCACTTTTTTCAAGCTACTAGGCAGGTGATTGGATGGACCGTCTGTCTGTCATCGTCTGGGCTTGTCAGCGCCAACCAATCAGATCGACTTCCCTTCATGACGTAGGGCTTTGTGTTTGTGTGACTTGCGTGAATGGCTAACGGCTAGCCTTACAGCTAGCTGATGGCTGCTATGTTCTCCCAGCCTATCTCCCCAAATTCTACAACAATGTTTTGTTTACTAACGTTCATAGTTGATAACGTTACAGCAATACAGTTACGGTTTCGTACTCACTGTAAGATCAAGTGCTTAACGTTTATGTTAGCTTATTGTTTTGAATAGAATGTTTGACTAGCTCACTGGAGCTAGCCTCGGTAGCCGCCGCCATGTTGAATAGTGAAAGAACTACAAACCCACAGGCGCCTCTCGATCGCGTCACACCCGGTCTCGCCTAAAGCCCGCCCGTAGCTCACGCTGATTGGTGCGCCTGGGTGGCGGCCGGTTTGAACGCCTCTCTGAGGCCAGGGCCAGACTGAGGTGGATTGTGAATTTGTGGAACAATGCCGCCCCCGTCTGGTGGAGTCAGGCTAACGACTTCCGGCAAAAAGAAAAAGAAAAAAAATGGCTGGCTGCTTCAATATAATCTAACTCTGAATTAACTAATACTTTAGCCAATTGTATGTAACATACCAAATAAAAGCAAACGGCAATGTCTAAGAATCCAATGCCATGTAACTGGCTCGTTAATTCTCGCATTCCAGGGAATTACGTTAACGCCTGCGGGTCTTATAGACGTAAGTGGCTCGAGCTGCGCTCGGAGGAGAGAAAACCTTCTGAAGCTTTCTTTGTTGGAGTCCAGGTATGTTTTACAAGAAAGTGCTCGTCATTGTCGATGATAACGTTATCTGACCTGGCTAACAGTGGATACTCCGCTTACTTGCTGTGTACCGAGCTCAAAGTAGTAGGCTACGTTCTTTGTTTTACACCCTGCGCTGTCCGCTACAAAAACAACTCTCTTCTTCATGACGTTCTTTCATATTTGGCGCCATGACCGCCGGAAGTGTTAGACGGACCCGGAAGAATTTGGCCCACTGTAAGGTCTGAACATAAGGTGAATACAGAGTCAAATATTCAGCCCTCTGACAATACATATTGCAGAGAATGTATGGTTTTAAATATACTTTCATGAGACATCTTTCTGGCTCTTGGTTTCATTCATTTGGTTTATATAAGCTGTTTGAATAATGCGGATGAGGAATGGTGAAATTCCATTCTCTATCAGTCAGCTTCTTCTTCTTTGGTGTTTTACGGCAGTTGGCATAGTTATTGTTGCATTACCGCCACCATTTGGCTGAAATTAGAACAACTGTTGTGCTGAATATGTTTGGTCGGTGTGCCATGCTTTCAAACAATCTCCAACATCTGCCAACATTCACAGACAATTGTCTGTTCGTGTTTGTTGGTGTTTGTTGGAGAATGTTTGATTGGTGTGCCATGGGCTTTAGGGGGGAAACACAAGCCTCTCCCCGTTGACCTCATTGTAAAATAGCACTACCCCAAAAAAGTATAGAAAAATAACAGAATCAATTTTGTTTATTAATGACCCCAAAACACCATGACATGACAATATATTACATCTCGTCTGGCCATAGATACACCGGAAATATTACTTTGACCCATCTAAAATCATGTGATTTTACAGCCCTGTGACTCGTCAGTCTAGTAGTCGCCAAGTAGCCGGGTACAACGATGCTGCTCCGCGAGTCAAAAAAGAAGGTCACATGTGACATGAGTCACATGAGTGATTTTAGATGGGTCAAAGTAATATTTCCGGTGTATCTATGGCCAGACGAGATGTAATATATTGTCATGTCATGGTGTTTTGGGGTCATTAATAAACAAGATTGATTCTGTTATTTTTGTATAATTTTTTGGGGTAGTGCTATTTTACATTGAAGTCAACTATATAGTATTGGCTGCTCAGAAAGTCGCTAGAAGTTGCCAGATGACGTCACATGATCAATAAGGACGCGGCATACACGTGTTCATATTAACTGCTGACTCCACCCACCTGGGCCAGATTAGGTGTCCGCCAGTAAGAATTTCAAGTGCACCCATATCCTGCTGTACAGTCCCTGCTTTGAGGGGGGGGGGGGGGGGGGTACATTGCTTTTACCCTCTGAAACACACACACACACACACACACACACACACACACACACCCACACACAGAAAGGATCATCCACTCAGCAGAAACAATAAACAGACAGCAGAGCAGTCCCCTTTGACCTCCTCTTCTCCTTCTCCTCCAGCTTTTCCTTGAGTCTCCTCCAGTCTCTCTCGCTCTTCACCAGCTTTTGTTTTTCCGTTCAAAGACTATTTTGGTGACTAAATTGACCACTATTAACTAGCTACATGCTATAGAGCTCAACAGGCATGTGACTTTTCGTGACGTAATTTGCCCCATTTTCTCCATAGACATTTCGATAAATCCAAATATAACGAGTTATAAGACTCGACCCAAGCCAACAATCTTCCAGATAATCTTGAGTGACCATAAAGGGGGGGGGGGGGATCTATTTCCCCCCCCCCATATTAAATACTTGCATAATGCATAAATGGTAATGATGATAATGTACATTAGGTGAAAGGCTCTTCTGAATGGTGTTAGTAGTGTGGAGTAAACTCACACACTGCCAGAGCAGAAATCCTCAAGTCCTTTTACAGCACAGGAATAGCTGTCTCCAGGACCAAAGTTGCCTTTATAAGAAGAAGTTTCTTCCTCGATTGTCTGTCCGTTCTCATACCAGATGTGGAAGAGGTGACCAGCTAACTGCTCCAACACTTCAGCTCTGCCTTGGTACAAATCTAGGTCCTCAGGTTGTGAGGGATCCTGCCATTGATGGCTATATTATGTTTGGGACTGAAAATAGAAAAAGGGCTCGCGACACAACGTTTATTTTTGCTCCCGTGGACAACATTTAATAGACAGAGACAAACAGTTTAGATCTGATACGGATCTTCGTCAGTGTCATGTGAAGCACATACATTTCAGGAAGTGTTTATATAGGTACAGGTACATGGGTACATTATACATACTAAATAAAATAGACTCTCGACAGCATTGTGCAGCTGTCTTTGTAGACTTATCAAAAGCCTTCGATACTGTAGATCATGCCATCCTGTTAAACAAATTGTCTTCCTTCGGTCTGGATGACCTCTCTGTCAGATGGTTCACCAATTACCTGTCTGGGAGAAAACAGGCTGTTATTGCCGACAACTTCAGATCCAATTTTGCAGCTATCAACAGGGGCGTTCCCCAGGGATCGATCTCCGGCCCAATCCTATTTACCCTGTATATAAATAATATCTCCTTACCCTTCGAGCACAGTAACGTCCATTATTATGCAGATGATACCATCTTGTACTGCTTCGGGACCACCCCTGCTCAGGCCGCTGCTAGATTGCAGACTACATTTGATGCATTTCAAAGGTCTCTGTTTGAACTCAAATTAGTTCTAAATTAAAAAAAAACTAAGTGGATGCTGTTCACTAAATCCCCTGTCGTCGAAGACAGTTTTGGCATTCACTCGCTTCAGGGTGAACAAATACAGTATGTTGACTCCTATAAATACTTGGGCATTTGGCTGGACACTAAACTCTCTTTCCATGTACATATTGATAATCTGACAAAAAAGCTACGGAGAAAAATTGGTTTTCTGTATAGGAATAAGTCCTGTTTTTCGTGTCATACGAGAAAATCACTTGTTCACTCATTAATAATGTCTGTTTTTGATTATGGAGATGTACTGTACATGCATGCCTCATCCACCACCTTGAAGCCGTTGGATGCAGTGTATCACAGCGCCCTGCGCTTTATAACAGGTGATGGCTTCTGTACACACCACCACTGTATGAAAAAGTGGGCTGGCCCTCCCTGTCGGCTCGAAGAGAGCAACATTGCCTTTTATTTATTTACAAAGCACTAATTGGAAAGCTTCCCCTTTATCTGTCTTCACTCCTTACTCAGAACAACACAAGTCATCATACCCGCTCACAGTCTCATATCAGACTGCTCATTCCACGTGCGAGGACTGAACTCGGAAAGACGGCTTTTTCTTTCTTTGCCCCTAAATTTCAGTATAGTAAATATTCTACTTTAGTAACTCTTTTTAGTATACTAAGGAAATGTGTCCTTGTTCTCGACATCATATATGCAAAAAACAAAAAACTGTTTCAAAGTTTCAAAGCACTCAACCACATAACCACATAAGGTACATACGAATATTTTTCAAGAACATTTTTAAGAATATTTTTTGAGAATATTTTTTGAGAATATATATTTGAGTCCAAATTCTTCCTCCAGGAAAAACAACAAAGAAATAAAGGAATATGCAGCACAGAGGCCCCTCACAAGTCAGGTCTGATATCGAACTCTTCATTGAGTCCACTAGGTGCCATAGTGTTCAGGAAGTGGATCCACCACAGTTCTCTCTTTAAACACGATTAAAACACGATTTCAGACGGAAGCCGACAGAAGGATGCGGGTTAAATGCAGAGGACAAATTTCACCGGCCACCGTCAGCATGTGTTTGTTTGTGGCCCTCCGTGCATGTGTTGATGTGTAACCGTGTGACAATAAAGACGGGCTTGTCCGTCTGAAATCGTGTTTTTAAATCGTGTTTTTAAGCCCGTCTTTTATTGTCACACGAACACACTACAACACATGCATGCGGCCACAACACACACTCATGCTGACGGTGGCCAGTGAAATATGTCCTCTGCATTTGACCCATCCAGGCTTGTCCTTTCCTCCAGGGGGGCAGGCCAGGAGCAGTGGTCGCTTTTTCTTTCCAGCGCCCGGGGACCATCATTGGACCAACTTCAGATGTTGTCGTCACTGGTCGGATGACGATCTTGCATGTTTTAGTGGGTGGTTATGTACGGAGGAACCCCCTGGGGGGTACGGGGAGAACATGCAAACTCCACACAGAAATAAGAGGTTGTTGATGTTACCCCCACGTCTTGGAACACTGACATGTTCTATACCTATATATATCTGAGTGAAGCGATGCTGTGGTGTGCATTTTTAAAATGTACCGCCACTGGACTTTTTTCATCACAGTTTCTTATTGTGCTACGATGCTCTGCTATGCATGTTTTCAGGAGTTGTGTTGTTTTTTCCCCATATCCTTTTCCGCATGGGTATTTCAGCATATACAGTAGATGACGTTAGTAGTTGTGCATGACATTTTTCCTTTTATGCTAATCTTGTCTCCTGTAGATGGATGGTGGAAAAAAGTGCATTTAATAGTAAAGTGGCATTGTGCACATGTTCCACAGCGTCGGTTTCCATCAGGAAGGTCGTCCAAAAACGTGTGGGGTTTGTTAGGAGGTAGGTCTGAGTGTACTATCTGGTCTCGAATGTTGGGCGGTCTCCTGTATACTATCCGAGAGCTGGTATTAAATGCTTTTTTCCGAAGTGGGATCTGTACTCAAAAGGTGCCAATGCTTCTTTACTATTTCCTCCAAGCGCGTCGATTTGGGTAGGGTTGATTGTGACATGTCACAATCAAGATTTCAGGGTGTCCAATTGTCCCTACCAAGTTTTAAGCAACCTTATTTGCATTATCTTTGGAGTGCAGTTATATAGGTCATTTAGATTGTCTTCCCATATTTTGCAAGGATAGAATTGACCCGACCATTATTGAGTGAAATTAGTTTGCATTATGTTCAAAGTTATATTTACCCCTGTTTTTCACAACTGAATGGGCCAGTCCAATTTTCTTTCCCCAAACTCACTGTTTACCTTGTGGGCACCCTTGTGGGCGCCACCAAAACCGCCACCCCTCATGCCGTCCTCGACCCTACCAACTTTGAGACCAAAACGACGCCCTTGATTTCCTCAAAGTGTTTTCGCAGAGGTGATTATTGTATGATACACTGGATAGGTTGCTGTATGTTTGGGACTGAACCAGAGTTTGGGTTTAAGATGATGTGGACTGTTGTATGTGCAAGACATGTCCACTGATGAGCCTCAAGGCACAGATGTGTCTGTGGGTGTAAGTTACTCTGTAGCAGGTTTGACCGTCGACACCTGAAAGATGAAAGAGTTTTTAAACATCACTGTTAGAATTACATCTTTTACTGCAGTAACACAGAGCAGGTTGATTCTTGTTGGGATACTGACAGCAGGCATCAGCAGTGTTCCTGTATAGCTCAATGGGTAGAGCAAGGCACTAATACAGACAGTGTAGGGGTTTGATTCCTACTGGGCTCACCCATATTAAATACTTGCAGTCATGGTACAGTACATCAGGTAAAGTTGTCCACCAGATGGCGGTATGTTAGTGACACACCGTGGAGTAAACTCACACACTGCAATCATTTTACAGCACAGGAATAGCTGTTTGATTGATGTATTGATTGATTTTCATTTGACAGTTGTTAAAATACAAATAGATCCAGGCCTCACTGGCCACACCATCAGTATCACATTGTCAGAGGAATTAAACACAATAAAGTCCAGGACTTATTTCCATTGTGGTGCCCGTATGTAGAAACAAATGGTTGGCACAAACAGGCCCCATTGTAAATAATTACAATAAATACAAACAATATAAAAACAAGAGCAATTCAAAACAAGCAATATAAAACAATATAAAAACTAGCAATATAGCACCTTTGCAATTCAATGAACAAAATAAAACACCATTAAATTCTCCAGAGAATTAACATACATCACCCAGCTAGCCATAGCCTTCTAAAAAATAATCAGCAGCCAACCCTTTACTGCTCTTTTAAAAATGCTTACTGATTCCATCTCCTTAATATGTGTTGGAAGAAGGTTCCAATTTACAGCAGCAGAGTACTGGAAGGTATACTTTTACCTGCTTCACCCTTGAATACTTGGGACTATGTCTGTACCACTTGCCCTAGTGGCATAGCCATGAGTCTCTCTTACCTATTTAAAATAATTCTTTACATATTTGGGGATGGAACCATTCATTATTCTATGGGAAAGACTTAGTTTAAGCTGGTTGACTCTGTCTTCAACTGACAGCCAGTTTAGTGCAATGCACTGGGAGCGGCCAACATGGGTTCTGGAAGGTAAATTTAACACAACTGTCATCAGTTTGTTCTGAGATGTCTGCAGTTTCGTCTTGATACACTTGGGGGTGCTGGTGTACCAAGCCGAACTAGCCACACTAGTCATAGTGTGGTTGGATCAATGCCATGGCCAACACTTTCAACGTGTTAAAATCTCAAAGTTTTGACTTTCTGGCCAGAAATTTTATTTTCTGGTTGACCTTGGCTATGACCATAGTCCCCATCCTCTCCCCTGTGAGCAACTGGTCCAGCTCACATCCTAGATAGGTGACACAGTCTTTAGTTGACAAAACTATGTCATCAACCTTTAAAACCAGGAGATCTGTTAAGTTTTATTTTCGTCCCAAATAGTATGGACTCTGTTTTACCCAAATGGAGAGAGAGCTTTATCGCACAGCCAGTCGCTCACCTTCTCCATTTCGGCACCCAGACAGCTCTCAACCATGCTCTTGTCCTCATGGGACACCACAAGAGCAGAGTCATGCATACAGAAAAAGAGGACAGGAGCAAGCGCCTTGTGTACAGGGAGCTTATCCACCAGGTTGTTAGCTACCGAAGTAAAAAAGGTATTAAAACTGTCCGCCACTTTGGCCTTCTCTAATGTAGATACCCCTTTTATATTCAAACTTACATTTTTAGTTTGAGTCTTGGTTTTACTGCTATAGCCTAGCTGCTTATAAGAGATCGCCATAGCTTACTGGTTGCTCTTGTTCTCTACTATTTGCTCACTAAAATAGGATTTTTTCGCCTCCCTAAATAAACTTGTGACTTTGTTTCTTAGAAACTTAAACAAATTAAAATCATACTCACTTTTTGTGTTACTAAACTTGGAAAATGCATTGTTCCTGCCCATAATATTCTCTAAAATATCAGAATTGGTCTCTGTTTCACCCTGACCATTTTGAGTGGTGCAACAGCATAAATTGCTCCTAAGAACAACACCTTGAACCATTCCATGCCTGTTCAATGTCCAAAGTAAAAAGCACAGGGGACCAGTCTAATTGCTGCAAAAGTCTCACAAAACTCTCTTTCCAGTTCCAAGGGACCTGATTTTGACTGTATTGTGCTGTTTAAAAAACACTCGATTTACCTTCCCGGAGCAAAATATTATGTTATGGTCACTCAATTTGAGATATTTTAGATTTATCGGATACTATAATGAGGTCAATGACAGTACTGGTAGTGCTGCTTACACGGGTAGGTTTGTTAATCAACTCGTGTAAATCAAACCTATGACAAAAATGAGTGAGAATGTGAATAGTTAATAAATACTCCAGATAATTCTCCCTACTCATACTCCCACCACTTATATAGCCACTTATATAACTTCAGGCAGGAAGGATTTATTTAATTAGTTTTGACCAGAGAAGGGAGTTTGAGAGGAAGGACAGAATGTAGGGAAACAGTGGATGGATAAATCCAGGAGGCGGTAATGCAACATAAAGGATGCCAACTGACAACGTCGGCAGCAGGTGGGTGAGTCTGTCCACCATTACGTAGCTGATCTGAAGCGATTGGCCAGCCTCTGTGAGTTTGGAGCGCTGGAAGATGAACTGGTATGAGCAAGGTGCACGCGCACCTTGCTCGAGCACGCCGCGTGATGTGAAGTAGGACACGCTTGCACATGAATGTCGTAAAACTTGCATGGAATAGCCTAATATTACAGCACGATGGCTCTAAAGAAATCTCAGTCAGCATCATTGCAACAACAACCACCATGTTTTTACACACACACACACACACACACACACACACACGCACACACACACGCACACGCACACGCACACGCACACACACGCACACACACACACTGTAGTCTATAAAACCCCTCATTTGATATGATCTGACATCTACACCTAGGATACTGCAGCAAATACTGACATGCTCAGAATTTAATTGCCCAAAATATTACTGAGTGATCCTCTTACTTATCTTTCCTTCTGTGTGGCACTTAGCAGCACTGCAGCTGTTCCGAGCCTGGTATGTCCTCAGTAACGCTGGTAATTAACATTAGCCTGGCATGTCCTCAGTAACGCTGGTAATTAACATTAGCCTGGCATGTCCTCAGTAACGCTGGTAATTAACATTAGCCTGGCATGTCCTCAGTAACGCTGGTAATTAACATTAGCCTGGCATGTCCTCAGTAACACTGGTAATTAACATTAGCCTGGCATGTCCTCAGTAACGCTGGTAATTAACATTAGCCTGGCATGTCCTCAGTGACGCTGGTAATTAACATTAACCTGGCGTGGTGTCCTCAGTAACTCTAACTAACAGCATTCACTTTCCTTTTCTGAAATGTTTACATTACGGCTGGCGGGCATTCTGCTGCTTGCTGCTATGTCAAGTCACGGACGTAAAGTGTATTTGCAAGATCCGGTCCGTGAGGAGGAATTTCACAATAAAAGCACTCCTCAATAAATAGGCTTTATATTTAAATAGTCTATTTTAACACATTCTACCCATATTTATAAAATAGTTTATACTATGTTTTTGTTGTTAATTCAAAATTGTAATTTTTAAAGTTATCGGCAGGTGAAAATCCAGGGGGGCTGAGGGGGGGATGCAGCCCCGCAGCTCCCCCCTTCCCGCGGCGGTGGTCTTCACATGTGAAATTTAACATGTTTTCACGTGTCGCACATGTGAAATTGCACATGTGATTGATCACATGTGATTTTGCACATGTGAAGTTCATGTGTTTTTTCTGTAAGGGACCACCAAAGCCACAGAGAATACAACCTGTTTGACTCCTGCACCAGATAATCCCAAAAGCTCTGTTTTCCCCGTCCGCACTAATGGCTCATTTATACTCCATTTTCATACAAATACTTCCATGCGTCTTTCACGTTGGTATCATGTTTGGTCAGAAATTTCATGTCAACTGTAGATAAATAATCCTGTTCATTACTACTCCAGGAAGATAGAGGGCGCTGTGAACTGCAGACACAGTGTCTGGGCGGAGCCTAGACCAAAGGTTATAAAGAAGTAAGACATCCTTTGTTCGGGGTCATTTGCCATCTTAAGGAAGTAGTGTGAGCAGGCAGTGATCCGGATCCGTGTGTGGACTTTTGTTTTGTAAATAAACTATGTTACAATTTACTCTCTAGTAAATGGACTTATTTAAAGGTTAAAACGAAATATCTCACCACAGTTTGGTTGCCGAAACCCGTGTCGAGGGGGGAACTAGAGTGGTTAGTTGGGCAGGCTTTGGGCCTGTGGTTTTGGGCCTTTGTTTCACTCGGTCTGAATTCCTGTGGAGCGCAACACAGTCAGAGCAGGCCGGCGAGGAGCAAACGGGAAGCCAAGGTGAGTTGTAATTTGATTATTTAGAAATACAAAAGTCTAAGTGTGTTGTGTGTTAATTGTGCCCAATAGATGATTGGTTACCAAATGATTAAAAGAGCTTAAAGAATAGCGTGGAAGAAAGATCGCTATGGTGTTAAAAGGGAAATTTGATTAAGAGGCAAGTTGGAGCCTCAAGGATCCACTAGGTGGAAATCATTTAAAAATTATAAGGTAACTGAGTTCGGTAACTAATCATATTATTGATGTAACAGATATTCTGCTGCAGATTGTGTAGGCCTACCAGTGAGAGAGAATTAAGAACCTAGGTAAATAAATAAAATCCTTAGAGGCTGTGCGGGAGGGGGGACGATCCTTTGTTCAGTAGTCTCTTAAAACAGACTGTTTCATCTACTTCTGGCGAATGCAGCTATACACATATGGTGGAAGCATTTGACCGTTAGATGGGGTTTTTATCAGAAGCAGAATCGTTCACAATGTGTGTGAATGAGACCTTAGAGGCCTGTAAAGTTTATGCTCTAGAGATAAAGACCTGAGAAAATTGAGAAAGCCAACTTGTCTGTTCTGGGAGACTATATATGTAAGTACAATAGTTAGCAGTGGCTAATGTGCTAACAAAGAAAGGGGAAGTCGCATTGGCGACCCATGAGACCACAGTAAATCCTTAGAGGAAGCGGAGCATTAAGCTTTGAAGTCGCCGGATTTCCCCCGGTTGGAATATAATTAGCGCTATATAAATAAATAAGGAATAAAACGTACGTTAGTCATCCAGTGACTGAATAAGCTAGCAAATCTAAGTGTATGGTAAGGAATGTTGAAGGGAGTTTTATGTGAGAAACGGTAAGCTTAAAAGCTGGCCGCTCTGAGATAGTGGCACTCAGGAGATTTTGTATATTACTGAAATGAAAAGAGACGCTTTACCAGTTGTGGTTGCACAAATTTAATAGGAAGATGCTTCTAAATGTAAGAGCTATTCAGTTGCTGGGATGAACAATGGCAGTAGAAACCTGTTACATATGAGGCTGTGTTGTTTACCGCGGTTGTTTGTTAAATCGGCTTGTATGAAAGAAAATCATTGACTATCACATCAATAGTTTCTATCCTCAGCTGGGGCTTAATAATTAGGGAATTAATTTATAAGCCAGCAGCTGATTTACGCCGGTTTGTTTATTGTGTGAGTTGGGGAGCACATGGCTGTCGGCCATTTTGAGTGTTGTTCACAAGGACAAAGGGACTTGTAGTCTTTGTGTGAATGAATGTAATGCAGGTGTGGAGCTACAAATATTTTACTCAAACGTGATTAGAAGTAAAGCACATGATTGTATAGTAAATAAGCAACTTGGTAAAATAAAGTAGAATTAGAGGAAACTTTGCTGTGTAATAACCTATTTGTGTAAATTTCAGGTAAAAAGAGGGGGGTGGGGTGGGCAACAGGGCCAACATGAGATAGGAGGAGGCAGTGAATGTGCCGGCCTTTATATTCAGAGTAACCCTATTTCATTTCAGAAGGAGTCCAGCTGAACTGGAGAAAATGAGAGCACAGAAAATTAAGAAAAATTGTACATTATGGAAGGTTGCTAATGATGGTTTTAACATTTCAGACGGAGTCCGAGATGAGCGGCTGGAAAAAACCCACAGTAGTGAAGAACTGATAAGTTTCAAGCAAATGTAGTCAGGAACTATATTTACACAATGTTGTCTTGTCATGTCATGTGAATTTCTGAGACTTAACAGGGCAATGGGAGGGGAACTTAATAATCTAATCTAAATGCTAATTTTCTTACAGGGGATGACGTCCTGTAGCCTGGGGAGCCGGTTATGTCATGTAAATCTCTTAAGCCTCCCACACACTAGAGGATAAAATGCCCGATTTAATGCCCGATTCCCCTCGGGGGGGCGTGGCCCGATTCGAGGCTAGTCTCAACCGATTTTTTGTCAAAATAATTGTCAAGTGTCTGGTGTCAATAAATTATTGATTGAATCGGAGCCTGCCCGATCTCGAATCGGGCATATCAAACATGTTTGATATTTACGATGGCTGTCTCCCGACGGAACCCGCAATAGCCAATGAGAGCAAGCAGACCGGGACTCGTCGACGCGTCATACCCGGATGTTAATGCAGCGCTCACAACAAACGAGCAACAGCCATGGCAACAGCAGAGCCATGTAGCTCCTCTCCCCAGCATCCTCACAGCAGCTTAAAACAGGGTGGACAGCGGCGGAGGGCTCTCCAAACATGCGCCGAGCGGAGCGGCCCGCCCCAAGGGAGCGGACATGCTGCAATATGAGCTCTCAGACAGGACGTTGTTTTAGCTTATTTTGCGAGGGTGTCCGCCCGCTTGTAGCGGACCCGCCGCTCGGCGCATGTTTGGAGAGCCATCCGCCGTTGTCTGTGGGAAAAAATTGCGGTTCTGTGGGATATAAACAGCCTACAGTCTAGTTGCTGGAATCGCTGTGAGTCGGTACTTCAAACGGCTGGTGTGTGGTCTCGCAGTCTGGCCGAATCGTCTAGTGTGTGTGTTCAGGCGATTTTAATGTTAAAATCTGATGAAATTGTCCTCATGTCTGTGGTCTCTCATGTTTTTAAAATCGGTTAAGATTTTAAAATCCTCTAGTGTGTAGGCAGCATTAGGGGGAACCACAACATTACTTTACTTGCAGGAAGGAAGAAAAGCTGTTATTCCTAATTTAATATTTTCCTTTAGGTCTGACATGTGGTGATTAACAAATCTATTAGTGGGGAAATTAAACATCTGAATTAAATTTTAATTTCACAGAATGAGCAAGAGCGCTCACTACAGGATGTGAAAGCGATTGTTCCCCAGTAGGTGTGAGTATGCAAAAGGGAGTCAACACTAACCAAGCAGTTGGCTAAAAAGAGGAGAGTGGGCTTTGTTTCAAAGAAAAGCCTGCAATGCAAGCTTTTGGTTACAGGAGAAGAACAACAGCAAGGCCAGTTCATGTTAATCTGTTATATCAATGAGTGTCATTTAAGAATGATGTGCAGGGACAATTAACTCTTATCTTTCAGATAAAAAGAAGGAGGGGAAGCAGTGCTTATGTGGAGAACTTTTAGTCAGTGCTTCAGCATAATAAAGCGTGGACAGCGGGTAATCATTCAAAACAACAGAATTTGGTACTAGTATTTTCCTTTCACAGGAAACAGTTGATAAAAGAATCGGAAGTCGTATTTAAAAGTGTTTATTGCAGCAAGCGTGATTTAAATGATAATTTGAGGACAGAGAACAGCAATCTGTCATTGTAAATAGCGAAGATAACATTCTTTCCAGGTTTGAGGAAAAATGTGACGATGAACTCCACATTGGTGAGACCTAACTAAAGTGTATTGGTTAAGTAATATTCAGTCTAATTTTATTTCGTCATAAGGAAGTGTGGAGGTTTGGTGGAGGAAATAATCTTGTTTTAAAAAGTGTGAATTGTCATTAATCTGTATGCTTGTCTGTTATGCAGAGATGGACAATGGAGTGAAAATCTGGGAGCGATTTTCAGAGGGGGGAAGGAAGCGGAGAATAATGAGAATAATGAAGAGTTCGGAGTTCAGACTTGTGACTGTGTGTATGAGAGGGAAAGGGACGGACTTGACATTTTCGGACTGACTAGGAGAGAATTTTATTTGTTATAGAATCTAAGTGAGCTCAATACTGTAGATAGAGAATGGTTATTTGTGTTATTTGTTGTGTGATTAATTGTTTACAGGATAAAAAAAAGTAAGGTAAGTATGACATGTGGACTTATGGGAACAGCTGAAATACTGCATGAATTAATACACTAACCAAACTAACTAATTCATAACTAATTATGAAAGTTGGGTGTTACAATAACCAAAATGTATTGGGAATCGCCATGGAGAGGAATCCAGAGCAGGTAATCTTGAAAAGGAATCAATTTAAGAGGTGAGATGAATCATTCTTTATACAAATTATGCTGTTAATGTCAATTGAACTGAAATGAGAACCCTGAAGATCCATGTTTGTGTGGTGCCATGTAAATAATTTAAGTTATGTTTGTGTCTTTACAGAGAAGGAAGTGGAGACGGAGGATACAAAGAGCCAAAGAGGAGGGTTCAAGGCAACAGATAGGAAATGACTCATTGATGGGACACTGGACAATTAATATTTGAAAATGTGTGATACAATCAATGAATATAGCAATTAATAATATGAAAATATAAGAAAGTAGTTTGGTGAGTATGAAAATGCATGCAGTACAAATTTAAAGTGTAAATAATGCGGAATAAATGAGGGAAATTGTCCAGTGTTGCAGAAAGAGTCGCCAATGATAAGTTGAGTACAAAGTGACACATTTGTATAATGTTTCTTGTTGAATAATCTTCAGCTATTTGCAATTGTAGTAGTGTTATTGTTTTAGTTTAATGCTGAGATACTGGGTGATTTTAAGCGAAAATGTGCAATCTGGATTGTGCAGTATTTTGAGATGAATTGGCAAGTTGAAAATTTAATACAGGTTTCTAAAGCACGGCCCTGAGGCCAAATGAGGTTTGTGGACAGATTTTGAGTGGTCCTTGGTTTGTCTCTCAAAATATACTAAATGTGGCCTCACATTGATTAATAAGCCAGTTTACTTTGCAATTTTCCCTCACCTAATGCTACCCCTATCATCATACAGGTTGTCTAAGCCAAGTAGAAACAGCGTATGCAAAACAGAAACAAATAATGTGGAACGTGAGGAAAGAGGGGGTTTGATCTGATCACACAGAAGTTAAGCTTTTGTGTTGTTAGACCAATAAATTATCAAATACCCAATAAAATAAATTGTAAAATTGATGGCTTTTGAGCCAAACTTACATCTGCCATGAAGTCTTGGTTATGTGAAATCCTTGACAATGAAAATAGTATTATGGAAAGTACTGGAAAATCCTTGAATTTCATTTTGTAATGTCTGCATGAACGCTGGTTATACTAAATATGATTAACAATCTTATCCCCTAGGGTTAGATCAACAGAGGAGGGAGCAGTTAATTCGGAATAGAAGATAATTATAATTATAGCAAATAATAAAATAAATATAAGAAGGAAACCATGCATAGAACATACAATACGATTATTGAGTTTATCTGGATGAAAAATGCAATCAAAATTAAACAATAGTAGGACTGTTGAGATAAACTGATGTATATAAAAGAGAACTAAGATTAGATTTTCTGTTTCAGGAAAACCAGGAACATCGAGGGAGACATCGAGTTCAAGACAGATGGAACATTGCAATAAACCAGACAGTTTAGCAGTGAGAAAGGATATTGATCTATGAATGAAATTGGAATGAATGAAGTGTGTGAATAGCAAGTAGGTGGAGCCAATGAAGACGACCCAACGCGAGGACGAAGAAGAAATAAAACTGCGACAAGAATCCTGCACTCCCTAATTGAATTCAGAAACATATGCCAAATAATTGATAGTGAGCTATAGACCTTGAAAGCTGTTAAGTGTAATAATATGTACTGTAAATGATTGAATTGAATGTATGTTGGTGTCTAGTACTAGAGTATGTAACTAATTAATGCTAGAAGTATTGTATAAAAGGCCTATTATAATATAGTATAAACATTATCATTATATAATAAGCATCATCATAGACTTTTGGTATCGCTGGTAGGCTGGGTTATGCACAGGCTTTTTAAGTGAGTGGTTCTATAACAGTAGAAGCTCGCAGAGGCCTTTCCCTACTTCGAAGGAAAGCAAATGGAAAAAGTAGGTTTACCTCTGCATGTGAATAAGCTGTTAAAAGTCACCGCACTCTGTGCAGAGCTGTGTGCAGGGTGGTTCATAACATGGTTCCCGGGTCATTTGATTCATAGAAGTGTTTTGGACTTTGTGGATTATGTGATCTGGGAAAGGGCTGCGTTGTGGACCTGCTTGTGCGTATCTCTGGATGGGGTGAGATGTCAAAATGCTGATGATGTATGCTGATAGACAAAAGTTGCAAAACCAAAAAGCAACTTTATAATAAATCCCTCAGTTAAGTTTTTCCTTATAAGGAAAAAAAGGAGGGAACTGTAGATAAATAATCCTGTTCATTACTACTCCAGGAAGATAGAGGGCGCTGTGAACTGCAGACACAGTGTCTGGGCGGAGCCTAGACCAAAGGTTATAAAGAAGTAAGACATCCTTTGTTCGGGGTCATTTGCCATCTTAAGGAAGTAGTGTGAGCAGGCAGTGATCCGGATCCGTGTGTGGACTTTTGTTTTGTAAATAAACTATGTTACAATTTACTCTCTAGTAAATGGACTTATTTAAAGGTTAAAACGAAATATCTCACCACACAACCGAAGCTGCAAAAATGTTTGTTCACTCCATGATTTTCACTCACTTCAACTACTGTCTGACAAGCTGGTCACAGGCCAACCAAACAACATGCAAACCATGCAAGTAATCATTATACAAACACACACTCAAAACACTAGATAAAAAACCAAGACACTTCCACCACTGCTCAATCCTGGACAAATATAACACACTGAGCTGGGAGAACAACATCACATTTGCAAACCAAACACCTGCCTTGTCTATAAAGCAATCCATGACTTGGCTCCACCCCCACTCAAAGCATTCATCAACCAACAAACAGGCACATTTCACAGCATGAGGGGGGCTAATAGAGGAGACTAAGGAAAAGTGCTTTCAGTCAGTCTGCCTGGTCAGTCAGAGGGTCACGAGAGTGGAACTCTATTCCAACTCACATCACACATCTCAACACCTACAGATCCTTCAGCCATCACTTAAAACGGTTTCTGATCAACACACAAACCTGTCAGCACTGAAAGCCACATCTGTATTGTCTGTACATTTACCATCTGGTTGTAAACATTGTCTATGTCCCTCTGTGTTGTCTGGTCTGCTTACTGTTGTAGCCTATGTGTAATTGCTTTTAACACTTGTCTGCTTGGCTTATCCTGTTTGTTATTTTGTTGTCTCCTATGCATGTACCTTTTTTTACTCGTGTCCATTTTAACCTGCGTTATAGCTTTGCTCTGTGTGTTTTTACAGTTTACTTCTATTTTTATTCTTTTAGGAAGCCTGTTGCAACACCTTGGCCTGGGGGCTACGGGTGGAAACTAGCCTTTTGGCTAAACCTGGTGTATTTACATTGAATTGTTGATTAATAATGCTCTGTCCCCTTTTTCAATAAACTGAACTGAACTGAATGTTAAGCAATACATTCACCAGTGGGCAGTAGAGAGTCAAATGTATGAGTGTGTGTGTGGTTTTGCTCCGTTTCATGCATATTCGTAAGCTTTCAGATGTCGGACAGAAAATGCACGAAATGAACGCAGAGTACGGACAGAAGGCTTTCTCCATCTCCGTTTCTGTCTTTAACGTTGAGTATAATCGGGCCTTAACAGTACAAATGTCTCCTCTTTGGAGAGACTTACAGAAAGCTCCACTTTCAGTGATGGAAAACATCATCTTAGTGTGGATGGAAGGACAAAAGAGAGAAATAAATATCCGTTTTAAAAATGACCTGGAATAGTGTGGAGAAGGCCTCAAACCAGCCCCAATCTGTAAGCGGTGCAACAGGTTTATATGAGTGACTTTGTGTGTATGAGCACGAGAGTTCACCTGAGATGTAATCACCTGGAAGGGGTTAGGGTTAGAGTTAATCTGAGATGTAATCACCTGGTTAGGCAGTTGTGAGAAGTCACCTGGGGTTATCCATCTCTTGCTCCTGTGTAGGAGCACTGGCGAGTGATGTCACTCAACTGGAAGTGATAACAACAATTGTTGTGATGTCATCAGGCAGTCGTGATGTCATCAGTGATGTCACTCGAGCAATGAATGCATTCGCAATTGGTCAACTGTGGTGTCACTCGAGCAACTCCAGACACATCGCGCACTGAGATAGGAGAACTGCACTCCAGCCACGACAGGCACAGAGAGCTGTCTGCTGAGTGTGAAGTTGGCCATGAGCAAAAATGCAAAAAACAACAGAAAACATACATGAAATGCTTCCATACTGCTCACCTGGCGTAATCCAAGTCTCCTGAAATCTTCACTGTAGCCAAGTGCTGCAGCAGACAGCTTTCTGTGCCTGTCAACAGCTGGAGTGCAGTTCTCCTATCTCGGTGCGCGAGGCATCCAGAGTGCTTTACCCAGTAC
>NC_139624.1:8280606-8418106 GCF_964638095.1 Poromitra crassiceps | reverse complement strand
TTATTGGAGCGGACATCACAGT
This sequence comes from Poromitra crassiceps, assembly GCF_964638095.1. NCBI lineage: Eukaryota > Metazoa > Chordata > Actinopteri > Beryciformes > Melamphaidae > Poromitra > Poromitra crassiceps. Next base: position 8,418,084 of record NC_139624.1, on the reverse strand, counting down.
AGGACATGACAGTAGAAGCGCGTTACGCTGTCACTTATCTAAATCACGTTAAATCGACGAGGGATATATATAGGCCCAGGATGACATATATGTTTCACATAGGGTGGTGTTTTCATTTCGATGTTTTATTTGGTCCAATATTGAAATGTTCTACAATTGCAGGTTGTGTTACCATTACACATTATTTAGATCTACCTTTACATCTATTTCGGCTCATTTGGTTGCTATTTAGTAGCGAAATGGAGTAGCACAATGCATGCTGGGACATTTCACAGGCAGTGAACTTACAACTTATAGTGAACTTACAACTTATTTTTCCTATGGGACGTGTGTTGTGTCTGTCTGAGCGAGGGAGTCAGAGAGAGACAGAGAAGGGTGACAGAGGAGAGGCAGAAGAGCGCTCCTCGCAACTGGCGCACTGAATAGGCCTGGTTTCAGAGAGAGACAGAGAAGGGTGACAGGGGAGAGGCAGAGGAGCGCCCCGCTCAACTGGCGCACTGAATAGGCCTGGTTTTCAAAAGCGCAAAGTGCTGAATAGGCCTGGTTTTCAAAAGCGCAAAGCGCCAGGTGGGAAGATATCATTAGGCCGGCATTTAAGGCCGAAACGCCCATTCTCGCCCATTCAGGGAGTGCGCCACGCCCATTCAGCGTAAAGCGCATTTGCCAGCCTAAAGCCATGTTGATATCTTCCCGAGACAGGCGCAAGGCACGTTTTTTTGCGTTTAAGGCCCGTTTTAGCGCCGAAGGCCTGTGGGAGAATAGGGGCCGAGATGTTCCAAAAAATCCTTATATAAAGTTTTAAGACTGGAACCAATCCAACCAGCCACCTACTGAATCATGAGTGACCTTGAAACATCTCACTTTGAGCAAAAAAATAAAAAGCGGGGGGGAATTATATGAATATATTCATTATAATATTATAACTAACCCTAACCCTAACCTGATGGGATGGCAGTTGTTCCAGGTATTAGTCAAACCCTCAGGTGTTACCAGGGAAACAGTTGAACTGGAGTAAGAGTGAGAAGGATCTGAGTGCTGACCAAGTGAAAACGAATGCTTGTGCACGTACAACTTTGTCGCTGACGCAGGTTTGTGGATTTGCAGCTCTCCTCAGACACCCACCGCTGTCATGACGGTAACTCACACAGAGGGGAGGTGATGTTTTCTGTCATGACGGTAACTCACACAGAGGGGAGGTGATGTTTTCTGTCATGACGGTAACTCACACAGAGAGAGGGGAGCTGATGCTGACCTGAGCCGGAAGGAGAACGAGGAGGTGGTGTGATGCTAAAATGACTAAACTGAGGCGATGTGTTAGGAGGTGCTAAACCAAGCAGAGGACACTGCCATTAGATCAGAGATATTATTAGAGATCAATGTTCCCACGGGGGGTGAACAGCATCGGAAAGCTTGAGAAGCTTCAAATGTGTACAAAATGGATACAGGTAGAGTTTGAGATTCCTTATTTATATACAGGGGAATTTGACTGAGCATACTGTACGTACTTTTCTCCCCACAAGACATGACCTGGCATCAGGTTCGAGACAAATTCAGGGCCTTAAACTGTTTTGTTTGAATGATGTTTCAACTGTCTGAAACCTTTTGCAACGTCTTTTGAGGTGCTTGCGGAGCCCCCCTGGGGTCACCTGCTGCATTTTGAAACTTTGCACTGAGTACAGCCTTGTGTTGATGACTGATAAAAACACAGATAAACAGCGGTTGCGAGGTTACAAAATAATTTATGTATGACAAACATTTCCACAGTTGCACAACTTTGAAAATGAAAAGTTATCACAGGCTTCCAAATAAATAATTAAATAAATAATAGACACATTCATCATAGGAAGATTTCATAAATAACGGAGTGAACGATATCAGCAACATAAACCTGATCAAAAACATCACATTGAGGAGGTGATGGTGAACAAAATAAACTAATATCACTTATACTAATATCACTAAACATTCATAAATATATTTGCTAATAAATAACTGTTGACTTTGGAGTTGCCATACTTAACTTCTAAATCGATAAATAAAGTGACTGATGAGGCGTCAAAACAAAGAAAATATTCAACATAAATTAATGCTGCAAGATATGTTGCTCAAGTGCTATTTCAAAGATTTGCTCTTATCAACATTGATGCTTCAATATTTCACTTCCTGACACACTCCTCTGCCTGAATTCATTGGCTGGAGCTGGAGAGGAGGCCTGCCTGCTGGGAGGAGCTTTCACCAGAGGGGCTCTGGGACCAGGAGGGGGTTGAGGAGGAGGGGGGAGAGGGGGAAGGAGAGGAGGTGGAGGTGATGAGGGAGAGGAGAGGGGAGCGAGTGGAGGAGGAAGGCTTGGGGGAAGATGTTGCAAGTCTGCGCGCTTTCCTGTGAGAGAGATAGGACAAAGAAAATGATGTAAGGTTACATGTAGTTCTTGTGTGTGTGTGTGTGTGTGTGAGTGTGAGAGAGAGAGAGAGAGAGAGAGAGAGAGAGAGAGAGAGAGAGAGAGAGAGAGAGAGAGAGAATTGCTCACTTTGGAGTGAGTGAGTGAGTGATTGAGTGATCTAGTGAGTGTGGGAGTGAATGAGAGTGAATCTGAAACTTACTCAAAGTCCACGATTTTGCGGCGAACCCAGGGAGCGTTGAACTGACAGCAGAACAGACCTTTCTCTGTCTGGAAACTGCAGCAGACACACAGACGCAGCATTATTAGAGGTTTTATCTCTGAACGCAAACGGATGAGCTTCTTGGTATGAAGTAAACATTAAACAGACAAATTACAAAAGCCCTGAAAGGTGAAAAAAGTTTTTCCACCTAGTTTATCTCATTCAGACAACGTTCACAAACGGGCTAAAGATTTTCCCCCCCCGTTTTTTTCCCCTTATTACTGTGGGAGAGTGCAATCATCCAATCCACCAAGCAACTCAAAACAACAGTGAATTCCAACAGAAGAATATTGCAGGAGATTTTGGCACATTTTTTGGGGGCGCTACCCACACGTTTAGCTGTGTTGCTCATTCCACGAATGCACGATCCTTACAACTTGTACCTCGTAAAGGTGACTAATCAGGCTTTCTAACGATATAAAATACAATATCAATTGGTATTATTAAAGGAGAGAAATAATCAACCGAAATAACATTTCAGAAGTTTGAGGAGTTTATATATATATATATATATATATATATATATATATATATATATATATATATATATATATATATATATATATATATATATATATATATATATATATATATATATATATAATCTTGCCTGCTTGTTACTTCCGTAGGATTATGTGAGCACAATATACAAATTAATTTTGTTACATTCAGGCTTGGTTGACTAGATGGCAATACTTAAGCATCCTCTAGTATATTTTGGAGATGTTTAATTTTGATTTCAGGTAATGTTTCAGTCAAAGTGGAGAAATAGTTCTAAATAGTAGTATAAATAAATAGTTTTAGAATCTTCTTACATGACAGCTGCGACACACGGAAGCTTCTTCTGCTGGACCATGTATCCTGAGATGGGCTGTTTGATCTCCTGGCTGGTGACAGTCTCACAGCAGGATGACAGCTTCTCAGCTACAGATGGACAGATAGAGAAGAGAAATATTAATTCACATCGCTCACATTCACAAAAACAACTTCACATCAACTTCTTGTTTCTAAAGCCGCAAACTCACATGCCGATCCTGATCCAGCCAGAGTGGCCAAGACAACCACCACCAGCAGGTTTCCACAGCTCACCATTTTTAAGATAAGAAAGTGTATAATAAATTAACTAAATAAATTAAGAGATGTTAAGTCGTTTCTGCTCTTTCTTCTCCAACTAGCTGGATGAACTGTCCGGCTTCTGGAGACGGTGTTTATTTAAGGGCCTGAAAAAGCAGAAGTCCAGTTCGTCACCTCCCTTCTCTTTATTATGAGAACATTATAATGACTGGGACAAGTTGACCAACAGGAAGCACTTTCATCAGCGCTTAATTTGGAAACTTAAGTCATTTCTGAATAACCGTGGGTGTTGGGAATTCCTTTAATACCTGGGCACTCCTCAGTGATTTACCATGTATAATGTTTTTTATCAAATCAGTAAGAAAAAAGTTGTTCCTACAGTAATCAATGACCTGAATGCTTTGAAGCTTCGATCGTTGCTTTAATCGACTTTCAAATCATTATTCGAATGCTTCGTGTGTTTATTTTATTTATTTAATACAGCCTCATTCATTAGGATTAGAGATGCACCAATATGACAATTTTGGCCGATACCGATAACCGATATTAACGTTGCTGTTAAGGCCGATAACCGATATTTACCCATTATGATCTGTATAAAACCACATTTCTATGATAATCTTACATAGGCTACTGAAAGACACATGTAAATACTGTGAATTTGAAAAAGTAATGCATTTCTTTATTTCCAAAACATTTGGAAAAGCCCATTAATCATATATTTACTGCATTGTTTACTCTGTGTGAAAGTCTTTCTGATACGATAACCGATATAATTAACATTACAACATCGGACCAATGCCGATATCTTAAAAAAAATGACTAACATCTGCCGATACCGATATGATTACCGATATATTGTGCATCCCTAATTAGGATGCATCAAAATTAATTATTACTTATTCTCTTAGACAAGGACATTTATCATTAATGATAGTTTTGTGCCTCGCAACTCTCATCTGGGTTACTTACCAGCAAACTGCAACAATTTGACCATAGAGCAGGGCCTACTGTATATGAGCAAATTTGTTTTTATGGGATACAGGCTGTAATTTATTTGATGTGCTTATTGCACATTTTGTATCCATTTTTGTTTAAATAAAAATTATAATCCTTGAAGTCAGATTTTCAGACTGTCGTCCAAGCTTTGAATATATTCAAATACGTATCACTGAAGTTTTTAATTCGGGGACAGCCCTAATTTACACTGATCATCTTCAAAGAAGTGAAAAACAAGCCACCAGTGGTTCGAGACACTCAGTTTAATTCAAGAATTTTCTTCTTACATTAAATATTATCTTCAAACAAGGGAAAGACTTTAATAATAATAATAATAATAATAATAATAATACATATGACTTATATAGCGCTTTTCTAATTACTCAAAGATGCTTTACATAGGCCTACAGTATAACATAAAACGTATGCAAATACAAAACAAAAACAAATATGGGGGTTACAAAATGAAGAAGGGTGGTGGAGGTAGACGTCAGATATTGTAGGCTTTCTTGAAAAGGTGGGATTTGAGTTGGTTTTTGAAAGAAGTGAGTGTGTGTCAGAGTTTCGGATGTTAAGGGGCAGGGAATTCCAGAGGGTTGGGGCAGCGATGGCGAAGGCTCTACACAGACACTCTAAACAGCTCTGAGACAGACATTTCTGCAGTGGAAAAACTTGAGATTGAGGAAGTCATGTTGAGACATTTCTTTCATAATATGTTGACCAATCACAGGCCAAGCTCTGTGACATCATGGAGTCAGACGCAGTGCCACACCAGTGTGCATTTCCATCAGCGAGCGCTTATTTTGGAAACTAAGTCATGTTTCTTTCTGACTAACTGGTGTTCGGAATTCCTCACAGGCCTCTGGACATGCCTGAACACTCCTCAATGGGGTTCTAATGCTTTTATCAAAGCAACAACACAGAATCAAGACATAGTTTAATAACGGCATGGCATAGACTCGGTGGCTTGGTCGATGCTCTATATCATTGGTTCCCAAACTGTGGTCCGCGGACCACTGGTGATCCGCAGGGCTCCGCCTGGTGTTCCGCCAGACATTTTTATGTATTTTTTATCTATTTTTTTATGTTTTTTATTTTTTACAGACAACAGTTTTTACATATACACATTAACCCTGAGGAGTAGGCGGATTGGGCCGATTTTCTGAAATATTGCGATATTTGGGAAATGTCAAAATTTTGAACATTTACCTTCAGAGGCTGCAACAGGCTCAGTTTTAAAGGCAGAGCGAAGTTTCTGGTATCATGTCAGGTTTCAACCAAATTTCAAGCAGGAAGGCCACCATATTCATGTTACCTGATCAGCCCGTGACGAGACGTCAGTCAAGCCCAAGCGTGACGTCAGTCATGACGTCAGTTGATCCCGTCCAGTATGACGTCAGTCGTCGCCAGTCCATCCTAGTACATTATAGCAAGGGTTCTACGACACCCCTCCACCTCTGGCGGATCATAGTAGCAGTTGGCATCACGGCTGCCCGTTCCCCCCAGAGCATACTCAAAAGCTGTTGTTTCACCTACTCAAAAGCTATCGTTTCACTGGAGCTGTCCTTCCATCACTTGCCTTCGTCCACCTTCACACACCATCTGCGGACCAGGGGTCCTGCGGGTTCCCTACTCCCGCCGAGCCGACAGGGGTCGTCGGGAGCTATGTTGCGGGCCCTGTTAGGAGCAGTAAGGGCTCTGGGAAACAACCCCTCCCATACCCACGCGGGCCAGCTCCCTCGCCCGTCCTCCCCACCGCAGCAGGCAGACGCGTTCCTCACCCAACCCGCCACGATGAATTCCCTGGCGTCGGCCATGCCTGCCGCTCCATTTGGTGGGCAATTTGTCCCATTGTATGCTAATGTTTCCCCCAGACTGAACGTTCCTGCCACCCCGACCGTGTGTTTGTTAATTATTTACTGTGCGGCCTGTCCCAGCGGTTCAGGGTAGGCATGACTTCATCCCCCCAGCCCCCTACGTATAGAAACATTTACAATCAGCCCTTAAAGGCCCGAAATAGTCTCTCAACTTCTTCGGCCCATTTAAGTCCCCCCCCTTTCCTTCGAGTGTTCCGGACAAGCCCAGTATACCCCACGGCGCCCCACCGCGGTCCCATTCCCAGCATAAATAGTGCTTTTTCCCCCCCCGATTTTTTAATCCCCCATTAGTGCTAATTTAATTTATTTATCCTGGTTGCTGCTCCACCCTCTGCCGATCTGGGGAGAGCCGAAACTGGCTCCATGCTTCCTCTGAGACATGGGCAGTTAGCCAGCCGCTTCTTTTCACCTGACAGGGGAAGCTTCACCGGTAGGACATAGCACGTGGGAGGTTCACGCTATTCCAACCGGTTCCCCTCCCTCCGAACAGGCGCCCTTAACGACCAGAGGAGGAACCACATTAGCAACCAGGATATTGCATGTTTTGGTGAAGGGGGTTCCTATATGAAGGAAACCCCCGGGAGGCACGGGGAGAACATGCAAACTCCACACAGAAAGGCCCTTTTGACGACCCCACCCGGGCGGTGGGCACTCGAGGACATGCGGACGGGCACGCATTCCTTCAGCGTTCACAGCGTCCCAGGTGGGAATCGAACCCAGGGCCTTCGAGCTGTGCTTACCACTGCACCACCGTACCCCCCCAGCCCCGCCATTTTTAACTCCTTATCAGAAGTGTTATGCTGGGTCCTACTGAATAATGCGCGCATGGCAATCGGCAGTGTCCCGATACATCAAAGTAATAATTTCTTGTTGGTGATGGCTCTCTCCGAAAGTATAGTGCCCAGCAAGGCGCCGTAGATCACCCGCAAGTCAAACGCAAAACCTAATGGCGGTTTTAAATTCCACCGCGCCGGAAGTTAGAAGCCGCAAAACGCGCCCTAAATCTCGTAATGTGAACGAATTGATCTCAACTAACCACCGGAAAATAGCTCTTCCTTTTGGGGGGGAACAGAAGGAGGCCAGGCCAAGTCAAGAGGCGCCAGCCGAGAATTGCTGTAAGATGCCGAGGTGAGGGCCAGAAAATAACAACAGGAAAATGTATTAATTTAATTAATTAATTAATCGATTTTTTCCCCCGTTGTTATTTTTTGTTCCTGCTTAAACCGAATTTTGCATGTTCACTCACGATTCAGTAGGTCAAGGGTTGGCTTGGTTCGAGCCTTAAAACTCGTTAATACGGATTTATCGAAATGTCTATGGAGAAAATGAATGCGGAACTTACTTCCAGTGTAAATGACGTCATGAAAAGTCATGTGCCTGCTCTATAAACACTCATAGCGTCCTATCTGAGAGAGATGGTAGCATACTGTAACAGTACATACATACATACAGAATACAATACAATACAATACAACACAATACAATACAATACAATACATTACAATACAATACAACACAATACAATACAATACAATACAATACAATATAGAATAGAATAGAATAGAATAGCTTTTATTTTTTCTCTTGCTGTAGCCAACAGTTGAATGACACAAAGAAAGAAAAAATCAACAAAACAACACAAGACATATTAAGGTTAACCAATATCTGCATAAAGCGGTAAAGCGTAATGCTGCTGTTTGGGTCCCTATAGGTTTTCCCCCTCTCATTTAACAATTTAAGAGTTTTTAAAGGAACATTACTCTTCTTCCTGATCACAAAGTGTCTGAGTGTCAAATAATATATACTGTGATATTATAAAGAAACATATTATGATTTAGTGTGTGAAAAGGAGGCATAGACAAATATAGTATTACTGCACTGTGTGGAATTTGTGGTGCAGCAAACAAACTTGTGATTAGTCACTGTGGCTGTAATAACTTCCATCCTGCTTAGTAAGAACAAGAAGCTGAAACTGAAACTCACATTCTGTGGAACAGAGGTATGAAGAGCATGACACGGCACACAATACAACAGTATGTCGGCCTGCTATATAGACCGTGAATGACACAGCACAACAGTATGTAGGCCTGCTATATAGACAGTGAATGACACAGCACAACAGTATGTAGGCCTGCTATATAGACAGTGAATGACACAGCACAACAGTATGTAGGCCTGCTATATAGACAGTGAATGACACAGCACAACAGTATGTAGGCCTGCTATATAGACAGTGAATGACACAGCACAACAGTATGTAGGCCTGCTATATAGACAGTGAATGACACAGCACAACAGTATGTAGGCCTGCTATATAGACAGTGAATGACACAGCACAACAGTATGTAGGCCTGCTATATAGACAGTGAATGACACAGCAGACAATACAACAGTATGTAGGCCTGCTACATGTATATAGACAGTGAATGACACAGCACACAATACAACATGTAGGCCGGCTATATAGACAGTGAATGACACAGCACCAGAGTTGGGGTCCGTTACTCAAAAAAGTAATGTATTACACATTACACATTACTTACAAAAAAAGCAATGCCTTACTTTACTTGATTACTCCCTGGAGAAAGTAATTTGTTACACGACTCGTTACATTACTTTTGCGTTACTCCGTAACATCCCCTGAGATGCATTGTCATGTAATTTGCCAGTTAACAATACAACATTAAACCTTAGGCCTACATACTGTATGCCCATATTAGCACAGATCTCTATCGTAATAAGGTAGGTTGCAAAACGTTTCCTGTCTGATGGTGGCTGTCCGTCCCCTGCCATCTGTATTTTGCTCAATATCTTTCTGAAAATGTTGAAACTGGCAACATTTCCTCTACCATGTATGAGGAGGCAACACGCCTGTCCAGCTCTGATTTTGATGGTACCTGGTGAAAAGCAAGCTTTTGCTGCTTGCTTGGGACGGGCAACTCAGCTTGGCTCTGGAACCAGCTTTGTGTTAGCATGTTTCCTCTGCAGATGCTTTGAGAGGTTTGATGTCATGTTGGCAGCGGTAGCTAGCTGCTTCTGTCCAGGGCAAAGTTTGCAGTGTCACATTCTTGTCCTTCCGCGCAACAAGTTCACAGTAATGTGCGTATCTATAAAAGTTGTTGTAGAAGACGGCGATGCGGGTGCTACTGCTACTGCCTGGTACTGCCTGCGTGTTTTTTGGCTTTTTTTTTTTTTTTGGCAGATTGCCATACAATCCAATTATTAAGCAGCATACCGCACTGCACCCACTTCACTACACATTGTATTTGCGAGGGGTATTTATAGACCCCATCGCTGTATGTGGGTTTCTCTTATGGTTTACATTTAATTTCATTTTATTTTGTCGAATATTCAAATATTCCAGAATTGCATGTTGTGTTAAAAATAAATATTATTTCTATCTAACACTTTTTAGCCTGATTTAATTGTAAAACAGAGTGTAAAAAGTAAAAAGTTATGCCCCCTCAAAGATTTCTGGGAAATTTAACCTGTGGAAGAGGAAAGTGGACGGAATTCCCAGCATGCCCTGGGGTAGTGTGTTTTGTTTATAGATTTGTGTGTCAATGTTTGTCAATTGTTTGTTTGTCAATGTGTTTTGGAGGTTAAAATGATTTATTATTCTATGCATGATGTTAGTTATCTGCAAAGTTATGTGTCGACTAATAGTGCTGTTCTGCATGCTAATACAAAGTTGAAATGTTGGCACCATGGGTCATTCTGGTGTGCAGTTAAGTGACCCCATCTGATGGGGGCACAGGATCTGCTATTAAAACATAGATCTTTTCTCTCTATACTTATCTTGCTAGCACGCAAGTAACGAGTTAAGTGTTTGATTAGTAACTGTAATGTGATTACTGCACTTAGGGACAGTAGTGCCTTACACTACTCATTACCGACAAAAGTAATGTGATTACAGTCATGCATTACTTTGTAACGCGTTACCCCCAACACTGCACAGCACACAATACAACAGGATGTAGGCTGCTATATAGACAGTGAATGACACAGCACACAATACAACAGTATGTAGGCCTGCTATATAGACAGTGAATGACACAGCACAAAATACATGTAGGCCTGCTATATAGACACACAATACAACAGTATGTAGGCCTGCTATATAGACACACAATACAACAGTATGTAGGTCTGCTATATAGACAGTGAATGACACAGCACAAAATACAACAGTATGTAGGCCTGCTATATAGACACACAATACAACAGTATGTAGGCCTGCTATATAGACAGTGAATGACACAGCACAAAATACAACAGTATGTAGGCCTGCTATATAGACACACAATACAACAGTATGTAGGCCTGCTATATAGACACACAATACAACAGTATGTAGGCCTGCTATATAGACAGTGAATGACACAGCACAAAATACAACAGTATGTAGGCCTGCTATATAGACACACAATACAACAGTATGTAGGCCTGCTATATAGACACACAATACAACAGTATGTAGGCCTGCTATATAGACACACAATACAACAGTATGTAGGCCTGCTTTATAGACAGTGAATGCCACAATACAACAGCATGTAGGCCTGCTATATAGACATTGAATGACACAGCACACAATACAGAGAAAAAGGTTTTACCTGGGCATGTACCCAAAGTAAGAAGACTGGAGCACTCTTAGTCTCCACGTTCTTTTTATTTAGGGGCTGACTGACGTTTCGACAGGTGAACTGTCTTCCTCAGAGTCTTTGACTTTTTATATAGACAGTGAATGACACAGCACACAATACAACAGTATGTAGGCCTGCTATATAGACAGTGAATGACACAGCACAAAATACAACAGTATGTAGGCCTGCTATATAGACAGTGAATGACACAGCACAAAATACAACGGTATGTAGGCCTGCTATATAGACAGTGAATGACACAGCACAAAATACAACAGTATGTAGGCCTGCTATATAGACAGTGAATGACACAGCACACAATACAACAGTATGTAGGCTGCTATATAGACAGTGCCCATTCCCCCATGCACCACCCCATCGGCGATTCCCCCCGCACACACACTGCAAGTTTGAAGTCGATCCGACAAACGGTTCTCGATACCCGAAAGACAGACATACAGACAGTCCTGGAATAAGTCCAAATTGCATGAAATGCGGCAGTCCATTGGGTCCAAGCAGCGCACTCCCCAATGTTGAAGTCAATCGGACAAATGTTTCTCGAGATAAACTGCTTTTTGTGTTGCCAGTAGGTGTCAAATTCCAAGAAATTCAGCGCTGCACTACTTCGAGTTCCCAGGAGCACACTCCCAAAGTTTGAAGTCAATCGGATGAAAAGTTCTCAAGATAAACCATTTTTTGTGTTGCCAGTAGGTGGCGCTGTGCCAAATTGCAAAAAATTCTGCACTCTTCTATGTCAGGTTCCCAGCAGCGCACTCCCCAAGTATAGTAGTGCCAGTAGGTGGCGCTATGCCAGATTGCATGGAATTCAGCTCCCCGAGTTTCAACGGTTCTCGAGATACGCGAAGGACAGAGAGAGAGAGAGAGAGAGACAGACACAGAGAGACAGACAGAGAGACAGAGAAGTGCCTTTTAAACATGAACTCTGGATCATGTCCGGCTAGAGAGAACAGGATATTTTCAGGTTTTGCCTTTCTAAACATGAGGGGTCTTTGTTAAGAAACAACTGGATATGAGCCGTTTTTTCTGCCAGTGGGTAGCATGTATCAAAAACAAGAAATGTGATAGGAAACAGCTTTAGCTATGAGGCAGTCAAAATAGTGGTCGGACTGTCGTCAATCACTGTGGGTGATTTATTTTACAAGTGGCAACTCATATCTGACTAGTTTTCAATGTATTTCTCCCCACAAAAGTTAGGCTTTTTCTGACATGGGAGCAAGCAAGCAGCGCAGCAGCGTCCCTCCTGATGCGCTGGACCTGACTGCCTGCAGCTGAAGCGCGTTGGCCAAACAATCAATCAAGCCGTTTTTGCAGCACTTGAGGAAACCGTGAGTTTGCTCGTTGATATAAGCGATTGCCCGAACGATTCATTAATTAATAAACTAGCGAACGTGAAGTGAGTCACGAAGAGCCACACCTGCCCACTACCTGCGGATAATGACCTGCCACTGTTTAACATGAACTGCGATTGCGTGGAAGCGGATCTTATACCGGCGGTGGAGGTAGATAAGATACGGACTCGCGGGAGTGCGCGTAGGCCGGCTAATTGTTGTTTAACATGCAGGGCAACCGGCTAGGAGCAGGTTATAATACGGATTCCACTGCATGTTAAGAAGTGGCTAGAGAGAGACAGATGATCCTCCAATTATAGTATAGTATGAGTCAGATAGAGAGCACATGATCAAGTCCTCCTTCCTTTTTAAAATGAGTCAGGGAACTCCATCTGACTTGTCATAATTGCTCCTACTTTTTCTCTTTTTTGCATGCTGCAAATACTGGAGAGAGACAGGAAACAATTGAGAAGTTGTGGAGAAATATACCCTGCCTTTGATGTGGAAACCAATAAGTCACAGCTCACATTTTCCAAGACAGCAGAGAGTGACCAAGTCAACTTTGGGTCCCAAGTCAAGTCTCAAGTCAATTGAGGAACTGGAATTTGGAAAGAAAACAATCTACGGGAAACAGAATTGAAATCAAATTGAATCCCAGTTAGTTGAATTAAATTAAATGAATAGAATAGTGTGACACATACATACATACATACATACATACCTACCTACATACATACAGTACATACAGTACATACATACATACATACATACATACATACATACATACATACATACATACAGTACATACACACATACATACATACATACATACATACATACAGTACATACAGTACATACATACATACATACATACATACATACATACAGTATATACAGTTCATACATACATGCTTACAGTAGATACAGTACATACATACATACATACATACAGTACAGTACAGTACATACATACATACATACATACGTAAATACATACATACAGTACATACAGTACATACATACATACATACAGTACATACATACATACACACATACAGTACATATATACATACATGCAGTACATACAGTACATACATACATACATACATACAGTACATACATACATACATACATACATACATACATACATATACTAGGGCTGGGTATTGGCAAAGATCTCATGATACGATACGTATCAGGATACTTGGGTCACGATACGATTGTATCACGATATATTGCGATGCGATACATATTGCGATATATTGCGATATTCTACATAATTGACTAAAAATTAAATAATAGAGCTAAAGACACAACACACTGTGTACCACCCAAGTAGTGTAATAATATGTACATCACTTTATACTGATAAGTTAGTGGACAAATTTAGTCAAAACTACTGAGTGTTGAGTGTTACTGAACGCATCGATATGGGAAATATCGATACAGTATCGATTAGGGGTGGGAATCACCAGATGCAGAGGCCTGGCATGGCATGGCCTGCAATTTTATTTTTATTTTTTTTATTTTTTTTAATATCGCGATACTTGGCGTCCAAGTATCGATACAGTATCGGGAAATAAAATATCGCGATATATTGCCGTATCGATTATATTGCCCATCCCTAATTACATACATGCAGTACATACAGTACATACATACATATATACAGTTCAATCAGGAGAGGCCAGTTGGTAGGATTAGACAAACTTTATTTAGCAATCGGCATGCATGGCAAATGCTTTGGCGCTTGACTCCATTGGCCAGTGGCGCTGCTCTTGAGGCAAGAGGAGGGCACCTGCATAGGCTAGGAGATCCCCCCCCCCCGTGGGGGATCAGGAGTCAAGACTCGTTGGTGGCGGACTGGGGAGGTGGGTGGGGCAAAACAACGCTTCGGAGGCCGGCTTCAAGGGAGATGGACTGCCGTGAAGCTGCTGCTGCTATGGTCGGCCAGAGAGAGAGAGAGGTGACGTAGAACCCTTGCTATATATGTGAGGATTAACTGACGTCATAGCAGACGTCATAGCAGACGTCCACGTTATGCTAGAACTTGACTGTCGTCAGGGGATGATCGGATTATGCGTGAGTGGCCTTCTGCTTGAAATATGGTCTAGAGACCTCACTTCAATCAGGAGAGGCCAGTTGGTAGGATTAGACAAACTTTATTTAGCAATCGGCATGCATGGCAAATGCTTTGGCGCTTGACTCCATTGGCCAGTGGCGCTGCTCTTGAGGCAAGAGGAGGGCACCTGCATAGGCTAGGAGATCCCCCAAAAGGAAGATCTGATTACCGGCGGTTAATTGAGATCTGCAGGTGCCGGTAGTTGATTGTGCTTTTCTGGCCTTCGACCTTTTTGCGACTTACAGCTATTTGCGGCTGGCGCTCCCAACTCGGTCGGGCCTTGATATTGGTACATTAGTGGTTAACTTGGCGCTTCCCGGCTTGGCCTACTTGGCTGCCTTGGCACCTCGCGATTGTGCTTTTCCGGCCTTCGACCTTTTGGCGACTTACAGCTCTTTGCGGCAGGCACTCTCGACCTTTTGGCGACTTACAGCTCTTTGCGGCAGGCACTCTCGACCTTTTGGCGACTTACAGCTCTTTGCGGCAGGCACTCTCGACCTTTTGGCAACTTACAGCTCTTTGCGGCAGGCACTCTCGACTTTTGGCGCCTTACAGCTCTTTGCGGCAGGCACTCTCGACTTTTGGCGACTTACAGCTCTTTGCGGCAGGCACTCTCGACCTTTTGGCGACTTACGACTCTTTGCGGCAGGCACTCTCGACTTTGGCGGCTTACGGCTCTTTGCGGCTGGCACTCTCGACTCGGTCGGGCCTTCGATCTTGGTACGTTAAAGTTTAGCTTGGCGCTTCCCGGCTTGGCCTACTTGGCTGCCTTGGCGCAATCGATTCCGGCCTTCGACCTTTTTTGGCGACTTACGGCTATTTGCGGCTGGCACTCTCGACTCGGTCGGGCCTTCGATCTTGGTACGTTAAAGTTTAGCTTGGCGCTTCCCGGCTTGGCCTACTTGGCTGCCTTGGCGCAATCGATTCCGGCCTTCGACCTTTTTGGCGACTTACAGCTATTTGCGGCTGGCACTCTCGACTCGGTCGGGCCTTCGATCTTGGTACGTTAAAGTTTAACTTGGCGCTACCCGGCTTGGCCTACTTGGCTGCCTTGGCGCAATCCGACTCTCTCTTTCCTATCCCCCCCCAAAAATGAGCCGGGGAATTTACTGCGCCTTACTGGGCGCCATGCTTACGGGGAGCCACCACCAACGAGACATTTTTTAAAGTCCGGGACACTGTTCGTTGCCATGCTCGCCGATTGAGGGAGGAGGGTTCTTTGGGCCGCCAGTATGGCCGCCTGCTCCGGGCGGATGTGGCTGGGGAATGCCGATGAGGACCAGCGGCCCATTTGCTGGAGGGAGGCGGAGGACACTCCTTGGTCGGCGGCCGAGGTGGCCGCTCCGATCCTGAAGGAGTGGCTGGAGTAGTTCTTCGTCGGGAGGTTGCATTGCTGGAGCGTCTGCTTGAGGTGCAGGGTGAACCGGGATCTTGTCATGTGGTGACGAGGTGCGATGAGGAACAGGGGAGCCGAGGGGCCGGTCCGGGGCGGTGACGGCCGGTGATGATGTCATCAGATAGCAACCATCCCCCGTATTGTTTATGGTTAAGAAGGGGCAAAGCCGTCTCTACTTTCTGAGACAGCTGAGGTCCTTCAACGTCTGCCGGACCATGCTGAGGATGTTCTATGAGTCGGTAGTGGCTAGTGCCTTCCTGTATGCTATTGTGTGCTGGGGCAGCAGGCTGAAGGCAGCGGATGCCAACGACTCAACAACTGATCCGTAAGGCCAGGGACATTGTGGGGCTGGATCTGGGCTCTCTGACTGCGGTGTCAGAGAAGAGAACGTTGTCCAGGCTACGTTCCGTGATTTCTACCCCACATAGGATAAGCAATAACCACGCCCTGTGGCGCTGGGATTGGCCAGGAGCATTGAAGCTTGGGACTAAAGCACCTAGGTTTTTTTTTTTTTTTTTTTTTTTTAATCTTTTAAAATAAAGATGTTTAAAAACTATGGCTTGTTACATTTTCAGTGCTGTACCTTTTCTCTGGGTAAGAATTGAGCTTGAAATTAACGATATGATACGTTATATTATATGAGCTATGAACGTGAACCGACACGCCGTTTATGTTATTGCATGTTTTTTGTAGATTGTGTACGTTGTGTAGATTACAATTATTATACTTATTATTATTATTATTACTATGCTAAGGAAGGTAGGTGACCACAATTCATTTCAATGTCCGCTCTCAATGTCCGCGCTCGAAATCGCTGTCCGTTCTCAAGAGCCATTCAGTTGGCTCATGAAATCGCTGGGCTGCGTGCCCTCCAGTGTTGCTCCTGGCTTCGGCCTGAAAGTTGTGCAGTAACACTCATTCTAGCTGATGCTCAGACAAGCTCCATGGGCCAGGGGTGTTAGAATGGCCCCGTGCGTGGTTATTATTATTATTATTATTATTGTTATTATTATTATTATTATTAAATTGTGACTCCCGCTGGCCATTTGCCAGGAAGCGATTTCCGCCAGCGTTGCCAGACGTACGATAATTATCGTATGTGTACGATAATTTCGACCTCTGTACGAGGGGATCCGGATCGAGTCCGTTTATGTACCGGATTCGTATTTCGCAGTGTCCCCACACGGCGCTCACTGCGGGGTACACCTTCCTGCCCTTAAGTCCTCCGAGCGCCACCCCTAGGTCATGTCCGTCCACTATGAAACCTAACGTCCCCTCGTCCATGTCCAGGACGACTAACAGCGAGTCTGGTATTATGAAGGTGTCGTCGGGCTCCAGGAAGGGGGGGTGATAGTGGAGTTTTTTTTTTTTTTTTTTTTTTTTTTTTTTTTAAGATTGTTGTTCAAATAAACCCCCTCAGATCGGCTAAAGTTAAGAAATTATCGTTGTCATCATCACAGAAGCTTCCTAATTAAATTTATCAGTCACCATCAGTCACATGGGGTCACTGGGGACCCAGAGGTAGAAAATAAACAAACTCAGCTGCGTGTAACAGCAAAGATAATTGAGAATGAGAAGGCAAGAGTGCCTTTTTGAAAACAGCGCTCCGGCCATTTTGGCCTGAAATACGGCTCCTTGCTGGGGCAGAAGCTTAGTCTCCAAAATGGCGGATTGGCTGTGTGCTGTCGCATCTTTACAATAAAAGGTCTCTGGTTACCGTAAACCTCCGTTTCACAAACACAACAACAAGGAGAGAGACAACTACTTTTCACACTCTGTTTGGGATTAAGAGGATGTCCTGAAGTGTGACGGTGGATTAAAGACTTGATGACAAAACGTCATGTGATCTGGTGGATTATAGTCTTCAGGACACCCGATGGATTAACGTTACATGGATGCGAGTTTTACTGCCGAGTGCGACTTTCTGCTTAACTGCATGTAACGTTAAACTTTTATCGTCCATGTATTCCTGGGAGTGCTTATTCTTTTCGTGAATGGATTATTTTATGTCGCTGGATTTGGAAGGGAAAGCAAATTGCACTACATTTCAGCTGTTGCCGCCAGAATGAGCCGTTCGCCCCATGGACCTTTCGGTCTGCCCAGAGTGCCCGAGATGCTACGGCACTCCAGCTTCAGCACTTCTCCAAGCCGGTTCCCGTCAATCACCGTGAATCTGCCCGGCGGCCTGGAAGTCAGTGCGACCAGGAAGTACGTGGCGTCTCGCGGCGGCCCCGCGGCCTGCATTTCCCCAGCGGCTCCCGGCTCTCGGGGCAGCTGCCTCTACTGGTCTTCGCCCGCGGCCTCTCGCACGTCCGCGCCGAGCGGCCTCTCCCTCCGGCACGCTCGCACGCGTTCTTGGGCGTCCACGGCGCGGCGCTTCGTCTTCTGCTCTCCTACCGGGGCCGTCGCAGTGGCGCGCCCCGTGCCACGGGAACGCGCGCTGGGCCTTCTCGTCGGGGCTATGCTGGCAGCCTGTGGTCCGGTCGCTTCGCCAACGTCTTCCAGGGGTAGAGAAGGCTTGTGGGTGCTGATTCGGTCTGCAGATCTGGTGCAAAACAATGCTTCGGAGGCCGGCTTCAAGGGAGATGGACTGCCGTGAAGCTGCTGCTGCTATGGTCGGCCAGAGAGAGAGAGGTGACGTAGAACCCTTGCTATATATGTGAGGATTAACTGACGTCATATTTGACGTCATAGCAGACGTCCACGTTATGCTAGAACTTGACTGTCGTCAGGGGATGATCGGATTATGCGTGAGTGGCCTTCTGCTTGAAATATGGTCTAGAGACCTCACTACATCAAAATATATATATAAAATATATAAATAATATATATAAAATATATAAATAATATATTATATATATAAAATATATATATAATATACAGTACTCAAAATGCTTCAACAACAGTGACACCTGTAGGGCACTGATGGAGCGGCATGCAGACAGAATCTGTGCCAGGTCTGTGCCAGTGCCTTAGGGGTACAGTAAAAAAACATTCCCCCCTAGGGTGATTAATTTCCTCGACAATTTATCTCATGCTAAATGTGATTGAAAAACACATGCACTTCACAGGGAACAGTGAAGCCTAAACCGCCCTCACCAATCACTACCAATCAATTCATGTATTCAACCTAATTGGTTGTTGATTGGATCGATCGGTAAGATTGACATTGTATTGTCCAATGATGAATGAGTCTCAAAATCTTGTTGAATCCAGTTCCATTGTCTAGGAAGTGAATGCTGACATCAAGATTCTACTTTGCTGTGATCACATGACAGTAATAGATAGATTTACACAGTAGCAGCTTATTATATTTTCCCCTTCCTCTTTTTATTATTTTGTATCAAGCAGTAAGTTAGCTCACAAGCCAGACAGTTGTTGCATTGCATTACGAGCCAACACGAGAGTTTAGAGCGGGCGGCCGCTTTACGCACGCGGACACAAATCTCCGCAAACACATATGCAACGTCATCGGCTGCACGCAATTACAGACGGCAAGGATGGGCAAGTAAGTCAATTAAGTTCAAGTTATCTGGGCCTTCTAGTAAATTCGGCGTGCAAATGGTCCACCAGCAGCACTATTGTTTCGTATTAATGTTTCATGCTGCATAGCCTGTCATTTTTCCTAATAAAAACCGGGACCTTAAACTCCCACATTTTTTTACTTAATTTGTCCCGTAAATCAATGGCTGACAGCGAGCTCGTTTTTAAAGCTAGAGAGGTGATCTTTATACCATATGAAAGTAGAAGAAATAAGGAATCGATTGGGACCAAGCATGTCAACCTAGCATATCGGGAAGGGGGGGGGGGGGGTAAATAATGCTCCAAAGTTGATTATTGGAATGTAAGTAAACGAGTATGTTGATAGAGGGGAAGCCGCAAAGTCTGGTTCCAGATGCAAGAAAGTGTAATTTAATGCTATTTGACAACAGTTTCAGCCATAGCCTTTGTCAAGTCTCCTAACACAGTGCAAGACAGCCATTATAAAGACAGGTGGGCTGATTGAATGGACAACACCTGTCCTGTGAAAGCACACCTGAGTGTGATTACAATGACATCATAGGATCAGTCATGCAGTAATAGAGGGTATGCACACCCACTGGAACACGCCCCCTCAATCGGGAATGAGTGTCAAAATGAGTGTTAAGTTCCTCCCTGAGCAGCAGGTGTCAGTTATATAGGCTACATTTAGACAGTAGATTAATCAAAACATTGATGTCACAGGTAGGCTGTATACCATAATAGATCATTAATCTATGTGAATACATATATTTATATAAATAGTAATCACAGCCTAATGCATAGAGATAAATCCTGAAACAAGAAGAAAAAAGAAGAAAACGGCATACAGTATATATAAATATAAGGGTTTGTGGACTATACACAATCTGACCAACTCTAAATTGTGTGTCAGCTGTCTAATCCTAATGCTAAATTAAAATGAGCTATTCCTCTAAGTCTTCAAACTGCAAAAGAAAGAAAGAAAAATTCACTGGTGGCGAACAAAGCAAGGGAGAGTTTCCTCCCTTGCTTTCAAGCTCAGGAACTGCCACTGATACATACATACATACATACATACATACATACATACATACATACATACATACTAGAGGTCGACGATTAATCGGATTGGCCGATTAATCTGCGCCGATAGCATGTTTTAAAAACTATCGTTATCGGCGGATGTGAGCTCCGATAGCGGCCGATGCCTGAGCAGCCTCTGCCGGCCACGCAAGGACGCACATCACCGTTCTGCATGGAGGCTCTAAACACGAAGTCAAGGTAATGTCATTGTTGTGTACCTGAGATAATTTCGCCTATATTTAAATGAAGTTAACTTTAAGACAGCCTTATTAGTAAATTGTGGGCAAGATAAGGTTGCTGTTCATCATATGGCATATTGAAGAAGCTGCTTTACCGAACGCAGGCAGCCATGCTGTCTGATTGTGTTTTGCTAGCGCCGTCGGTAGCATGCTGCTGCAACTGCAGTGGAGGGGGGAGAGAGAGGGCAGCTAGTCACTAGTCACTAGTCAATGTCATCAACGGCGGAGGTATCATCTACGGCTGGCACTGCAAGACTAATTTTGCAGACAGACTTTTAATTACGTTTTTCAATGTAGACTACATCAGATAACGTTATGCTCTCTGTGTTTTACTAGCGCAAGCATGCTGCTGCTGTGGACGAGGGCGGGGGGTACAGTTTACCAAGTACTTCGCTCAATGGAAAAGCCTTCAATGAATGCAATGCATTTGATTCAACTAAAACGTGCAATCTGGCAAATAGTGAGACCCGTATGAAGACCCATTAAACTTTTAACTCACCAATTTGCTTTCCCTTCCAAATCCAGCGACGTAAAATAAATCCATTCACGAAAATAATAAGCACTCCCAGGAATGCATGGACGATAAAAGTGGAACGTAACGTTAACTGCATGTTACATGCACGATAAAAGTGGAACGTAACGTTAACTGCACTTAACGTTAACGTTAACTGCACTTAACGTTAACGTTAAAAGTTAACGTTCCGTTCCACTTTTATCGTGCATGTAACATGCAGTTAAGCAGAAAGTTGGCACTTGGCAGTAACTCTCATCCATGTAACGTTAATCCATCGGGTGTCCTGTTCTTTCTGTCATGAAGACTATAATCCACCAAATCACACGATGGTTTGTCATCAAGTCTTTAATCCACCGTCACAATTCAGGACATCCTCTTAATCCAAAACAAAGTGTGAAAAGTAGTTGTCTCTCTCCTTGTTGTTGTGTTTGTGAAACGGAGGCTTACTGTAATCAAAGACCTTTTATTGTAAAGATGCGACAGTACACAGCCAATCAGCACACAGCTAATCCGCCATTTTGGAGAGACTAAAAACACGATTTCAGACGGACAAGCCCGTCACGATTTCAGACGGACAAGCTCGTCTTTATTGTCACACGATTACAATCAACACATGCACGGAGGGCCACAACACACACATGCTGACGGTGGCCGGTGAAATTTGTCCTCTGCATTTAACCTATCCTGGCTTTGTCCTTTCCTCCGGGGGGCAGGCCAGGAGCAGTGGTCGCTTTCTCGTACAGCGCCCGGGGACCGAATTCGGATGTTGTCGTCACTGGTCGGATGACGATGACGATCTGATCTTCTGCATGTTTTTAATGGGGGGCGGGGTTATATACGGAGGAACCCCCCTGGGGGAGCACGGGGAGAACATGCAAACTCCACAGGCCCTTACGACGAGATACCCCACCTGGGCAGTAGGCACTGAAGATTTGGGGGGGAACACAACCACAGCGCCCACAGTGTCCCAGGCGAGAATCGAACTCAGGACCTTCTGACTGCGAGGCGACAGCTCTACGACTGAGCCACCGTGCCCCGTTCCCCGTGACTAGGCTTCTGTCCGAGCAAGGAGCCGTATTTCAGGCCAAAATGGCCGCAGCGCTATTTTCAAAAAGGCACTATACTCTTGTCTTCTCATTCTCAATTATCTTTGCTGTTACATGCTGCACGCAGCTGAATTTGTTTGTTGTCTACCCCTGGGTCCCCAGTGACCCCATGTGACTGATGTTGACTGATACATTAAATTAGGAAGCTTCTGTGATGATGACAATGATAATTTCTTAACTTTAGCCGATCTGAGGGGTTTTTATTTGAACAACAATCTTAAGAAAACAACTCCACTATCACCCCCCCCCCCCCCCCATATTAAAGCCCAAGTTAAATTGTGAATATAGAAACACATACATATGTTAGTTTAACACATTGAATGCCAGCCATGTTTTCATTCCTGTAGGTAAGTTGTGCCAGGGGTGTTTTTGACGATTCTGGCTCATTTTTGAACAGACGAGGATTCTTTTCTGTTAAGAATTCATGAACACCAATCATCTAAAAATAACTAATAGAATGTGTGCTTTCTCTGTCTAAAAGAGTTAGTTTGCAGAGTTAGTAGTTATGTAGATATTAGCCGTTGAGTACAGCATGGTTTCAGCGTCTGGAAATTTATTCAGAGATAAATGGCTTTTTGTGAAACAGTCACTTTAACCATTCATTTTTGGCATCAGTAAGACCGTCAGACATTCTAAACAATAGTTTTGAACAGTAATTTCCTCCATAACAACAGGAAACACCCCTCTCATTCAAACTCCTCCCTCCGTGTGTCTTCTCCTCCTTCCTCCTGGCTGTACAGCGGGCGTGTCAGAAGCGCTTTTGCTGCTGCCTGCCTGTGTGCCTGCCTGCCTGCTTGCCTGCGTGCGGACGCTCCTTGTGCGAGTCAAGATGGGCCGGGGAATGCGTGGGCGATGGGCAGATGTTGATTCTGGCCTTTCTGAGGTGTTTCAAAGTGTGTTTCACCTATGATCTACTTTGCAAATCGCTCTCCGCTCTCTGTGTGCTGCTGCCGGTGCGCGGCCGCTCTCAGGCAAGACAAGTCTTGAATGGATTACTGTAAAATCGCCACGGCATTTCCTTGAACGGCTTGGTCCCGCGGCAGTTTTTTCTTTGATTTCGGTCGTCTGGGGGAGCACTGTCAACACTTAGTGGGTCGGTAAAATAGATTATACACATTATCTTGCTCCAATAGTGATCTCGAAGATGTAAAAGTTGTTGATTGATGTCCCACCGTCAAAAAAAAAAAATGTTTATGTAAGACGAGTTATTTCGGCTCTGGCACTTAAGCGTTGGATTATGTAAGACGAATTATTTCGGCTATGGCACTTAAGGTGTTAATATATTTTCATCTGTTGAATTTTTTTATTTTCTGTTTCAACAGATGGCAGCTGGTTTTCTAATAAATAAAAAAGATTGTTCATTTACAACTGTGTCGATTTTTCCCCCCACGGGGGTATGATATCGGCCGATTAATCGGCTATCGGCTATCGGCCGATTAATCGGCTATCGGCTTTTCCCTGCTCCAAACTATCGTTATTCTATCGGTATCGGCCTTTTCCACTATCGGTCGACCTCTAATACATAAATACATACATACATACATACATACATACATACATACATACATACATACATACATACATACATACAGTACATACATACATACATACATACATACAGTACATACAGTACATACATACATACATACATACATACATACATACATACATACATCATAGAATAGAATATAGAATAGAATAGAATAGAATAGAATAGCTTTTAGTTTTTCAGGAAGGGAACTTCAGATGGCGCGCCCTTGTTTTTTTGTTTTTCATGCATTGCAGTCTATCAAACGGCTCTATCGAGCCATTTTTTTTATTGTATTGGCACGTGTCTATCGCGATATATATTGCTATCGTTTTATCACCCAGCCCTAATGTACATTAAACATATTATGCTCATATTTGTCTATCTGTTTGTGGGCCATTTTTGATTATTTTACGGCATTTATAGGTCTTGGAGGAAAACCGATTCAGAGAGTCCTAGTTCAAACAGTGTTTCAAACACACACACGGGTTCAATGTGTACCACCAACCAATGTTGGGGCGTGGCCATCTGGCCTTCGGCATCACACATTTTTTTGAGGGCACAAGGCCACATGCCAGGGCACAAAGGCCATTGCTCTATTGACATCATGAAGAGTGATTTTTCTGAAATGTGTGTTAAAATGATTCAATAACACATCCTTTGCATAGAGCAGGCGACATTAAACTGAGACCACTGATGCTTTTCAAGCAACTGACAGTAGCAGGCTGGTAGCAGGGCACTGCCAAGGTGGCCTTAGGGATCTCAGCGCATCACGGACAGACGGAGGGGCAACACAGGCCATGGCCTGATGGCCTCTATGTAATTCACAGCCTGTTCCTGTGGTCAAAATGGATATTTATTTTCGGTTTCCAGTGACTTTAGCGACCTGGCTGTCAGAGGACCTCTCAGAGGTCAGAGGTCAGAGGACCTGTCAGAGGAACTCTCTATCACTGGTTTTCTTGCAATTCAACAGCAGCAGTTTCCTTATTTCTTTCGTTTTAGTGTGCGTCTGCATCTGTGGCGAGTCGTGAGGATATCGCCTCGGTTCTGTCAGTCTCTCCTCAAAACAATCCATCATATTTTTATTCCCTGGTAGGCTACAGCTGTTCACATCTCCATGGCAACGATAGAACGTCATGCCTCCTTTCCTCGCGG
This sequence comes from Poromitra crassiceps, assembly GCF_964638095.1. Taxonomy (NCBI): domain Eukaryota; kingdom Metazoa; phylum Chordata; class Actinopteri; order Beryciformes; family Melamphaidae; genus Poromitra; species Poromitra crassiceps. The sequence continues at coordinate 8,392,835 of NC_139624.1, read as the reverse complement.
GAAGCAGTCTTTCTGTGTAAATGCACCTAGAAGTCGCTTCCTGTGGAAAAAGGCAACGCTGGCTCATTTGCGGGCGTTCCTAATGGCGATATTGCGGGATCACTGTGCAAAATGGGTTACTGGCTCCATTGAGACTACGATGTCATTCTCACTTCCATTGTAGCGATTGGAAGCTTCCAAATTCAAAACACTGGCAGATTATGTTTCAGTTCTTTTTTAATTTAAAATACGAGGCAACAAGTCTAATGTAAGAGCAATGTCTTCACTCCACTCTGAAACATTGTAGTTTCCACCACAAGGTGATTAGAGATGAATTAAGTTTATTTATTGATCATTGATTAGGAACAACTTTTTTCTGTGTCGTTGCTTTGATAAACCATTATAAAACCATTGAGGAGTGTCCAGACATGTCCCGAGGCCTGAGGGGATTCCCTTAACACAGACATTACTTAAGTTTCTGAATTACATGCTGACGAAAGTGCTGACTGTTCGTGAACTGGTCACATCGAAGAAATCTCCGTCATTTGTTCGGATGTAGAGAGAGAAAGAGATGATGACTAACCGGATGGATCGAGCACTTCCGCTTTTTCAGGCCTTAAATATCCACCGTCTCAAGAAGCCTGACAGTTCATCCAGCTGGTTGGAGAAGAAAGAGGAGCAGAAACTATTTAACTTAATATCTATTTATTTATTATTTCATTTACACTTGTATACTTTATTATCGTAAAAATGGTGAGCTGTGGAAACCTGCTGAAGAGCGCGTTGGTGGTGGTTGTCTTGGCCACTCTGGCTGGATCAGGATCGGCAGACCGTGAGTTTGCGGCTTTAGAAACAAGAAGTTGATGTGAAGTTGTTTTTGTGAATGTGAGCGATGTGAATTAATATGTCTCTTCTCTATCTGTCCATCTGTAGCTGAGAAGCTGGCATCCTGCTGTAAGACTGTCACCAGCCAGGAGATCAAAGATCCCATCTTAGGATACCTGGTCCAGCAGAGGAAGCTTCCGTGTGTCGCAGCTGTCATGTAAGAAGAATCAATGTATATCCACTTTGACTGAAAAATTATACTGAGGTTTATCATTCAACATCTTCGGATCCAGTCTGTAAATGTATGACTTGAGGTGCCCCTCTTCTTTAGCTTGTTACATTTATTTTAAATGTACGAAAGCCCTGAAAGGCAAGATACAAAAAATGCAGACAATTTCTAAATTTGTCTTCAGACAACTTAGTAACTTGTTTGAATGTTTGAACGAGCTAAAGTTGTCTGAACATGATAAAGTGAAAAACCTGTTTTCACCTTTTAGGCCTTCTGTAATTTGATGGACACCTCAATTTCAGTGCTACAGTTCTAGCACACCAGTTTGTATTCAGGGATAAGAAAGTCTAGTAAGTGTAATAATGCTGCGTCTGTGTGTCTGCTGCAGTTTCCAGACAGAGAAAGGTCTCTTCTGCAGTCAGTTCAACGCCCCCTGGGTTCGCCGCAAGATCATGGACTTTGAGTAAGTTTCAGATTCACTCTCATTCACTTATTATTCTCATTTTAATTGACATTAAAATTATTATGGTGTGATTTTTCTATACTATACAACGATGTTTTCTGAAATCTGTAGAATATGATGTGTAAGCCATGACAATATTTTGACACACATTTCATCTTTAACAAATATTTCACCGCCTGCTTTTTGAAAATTGAAATGAGTCCTAAAACCCGGAAGTTAGCATCGCCTGGTTCCCTCGTCTGTAAGTCAATGGGATTTTTGTATGGGGATTTTGATTAGATGCCAGAAATGATGGTTAGCAAAAGTTTATGAAATGGAGATGTTTGTGTTCAGCAAGATAATCTTCACAAAACACTTTGATGATTGTTGAAGCCAAATGCGATCACCAGAAAACACTTAAAAAAATCATAAAAATTGTGTTTCTTCTGTGAAATTGATCTTGCTGAACACAAAGGTCTCAGTTTCACAAACGTATGTTAACCACAGATCTTATTTCAGGCATCTAACCAAAATCCCATTGACTTCCAGACAAGGGAACCAGGTGATGGTAACTTCTGGATTTTAGGATGCACTATGCTATAGTTACATTACATTACATTACATTACATTACATTACATTACATTACTATGCTATAGTACTACAAGACTGATGGAAAAACATAAAACACAAAGATAAAAAAAAAACTCATTCATCCTATCTGCACAACAACTAACCTTACATCATTTTGTGTGTCCTATCTTCCTCACAGGAAAGCACGCAGACTTGCAGCATCTTCCTCCAAGCCTTCCTCCTCCACTCGCTCCCCGCTCCTCTCCCTCATCACCTCCACCTCCTCTCCTTCCCCCTCTCCCTCCTCCTCCTCCCCCACATCCTCTCCCTCCTCCTTCTCTCCCCCCTCCTCCTCTCCCCCCTCCTCTCCTTCCCCCTCTCCCTCCTCCTCCTCTTCCACCTTCTCTCCCCCCTCCTCCTCTCCCCCCTCCTGGTCCCAGAGCCCCTCTGGTGAAAGCTCCTCCCAGCAGGCAGGCCTCCTCTCCAGCTCCAGCCAATGAACTCCAGGACAGACACTACTTCATGTTGAGAATATTTTGTTCGTTTTGATGCCTTATCAGTAACTTTATTTATTAATTTAGAAGTTAAGTACGGCAACTCTAAAGTCAACAGTTATTTATTACCAAATGTATTTATGAATGTTTACAAGTGATATTAGTTTATTTTGTTCACCATCACCTCCTCAATGTGATGTTTTTATCAGGTTTATGCAACTTTGCTGACAGTTCAGTCCGCTATTCATGAAATGATAAATGTGTTTGGCGACTTATTTATTTATGTGAACGCCTGTGCTAACTTTTCATCCAAAGGAGAAGTTGTGCAACTGTGGAAACATTTGTCAATGTTTGTAATAAACAATGCAGATTATGTAACCTTGCATCCGGTGTGCAATTGTATTATCTCTTCACATTTTTACTGCAAGAGTAAGAAGGAGGGTCAAGGAGCCAGGGGAGAAACGTCTCAAGCAGAGCAATTTAGAGCGTCAGCGGTGTGAACAATAAGCATAAAATACCTGTTCATTACTACTCCAGGGAGTTAGGGGGCACTGTGTACTGCAGGCACAGTGTCTGGGATGAGCTTAAGCCAGAGGTGATAAATGCCTGTTCAGCCTATTGTTCTGGGTCATTTGCCAACTGAAGGGGAGGAGAGTGAACAGGGCAGTGATCCGGATCCGTTGTTAGACTTTTGCTCACCACAGCGGAGGACCAAAATGCGTGACTCATTAGCCAATGAACAACCAGGAAGGGGTCGCACGCTACTTTTGAATGCTAAAATAAAACTGATAATGTACAATTTGTTTAAATAAAAAAAAAACGTTTAAACTACAACACAAACTGTCTATTTTGCTGCAACTCGACAGTGCTGCTTAATCCAGAAGCTTACTTCCTGGAACGCTTGAGAGTAAAAAAAAATTGTCTATTGGAGTGAATGGAGATGTTGCGACTCTTCTATATATACGGCTCTGGTGTCAAGGTCCTGCATGGTGCAAATCTTCTGTTGGTGCCCCCACACCCGCCCTGTCTGTCACACACAGACACACACTCTCCACCATCCCACAGATCTATTATTCCATCAGAAAGCAGACAACAATGCTGCCTCTTACACTGCTCAGCATGTTGTACAGCAGCCCCAAACAGCCACACATCAATACAAACAACAACAAGGCTATTTCAAAGACCCCGCCCCTCTCTATAGCCTCACGGTGCCTTTTCTTCAACTTCTATTGTTGTAATACATCTCTCCCAATTAGCACAATTTCAAAATCATCAGATCATCATGAAATAGCTGTCCCCTTAAACATTTTGCTAAATATATAATTAGAGATTTTCCTTTTTCTCTTTTTTGTGCTGCTGATTTCTACTTCCATACAAACAACTTAAAATGCACCTGGCAATTGTCAGACCATACATTTTACATTCATCTTATTTTGAAAAAATATTGACAGGAAGTCTTGTCTTAAAGGAGAATTTCGTTTTTTTTTAACCTGGACCCATCTCCTGGCATTAATTATGATTTGGCCACTCACCCAGCGATCTCCGCGGCGTTTCTGGCCGTCCTAGCGTTGTTTTGAGATCAATAGCGTCCAAGTCAGTTGTAAAATGGAGCTGATTTGGGGCCAAGTGTGAGCCTGTCTTTCCTGCATCTAAATAGCTATTTTTATTCCCGTTTTCGCCAAATATCGTCATAATCTGATCCCTCAAGAACCACCAGAGTGATATTTCGCCAAAGGCTGTTTCCTGGAGTCGCACAGGGATCAAATTACCTCAAACGTGATCTCGGTCACCAAGTCTCATGAAGTCCCGCGATACTTTCCTGCCGACTGGCCAAGTACAGGTAGGACGCTTTGCGGTGGTGGTTTTAGCGTAACCTATGTGGGGTTTGGCATAACCTTCGTTATTTCGAATCCCACATAGGTGGGCCTGCGCAAGCACTGGCCAAAAAATGTACCACCCAATTTGACTCAACAGCATGGCCATACTATGTAGCATGTATGTTATATCTTTACCAGCCGCGACAGTGTGTGCCTGGTATTGTTTTCACCTTGTGAGCCTGTGTGTGTGTCATCATGGCAAAATGTGGTCCTGAGACACCTCCTTAGTGGGTTTGAGTATTTTGCCAGATGTCTGAATGTCTGTATGTCTGTCTGTCTGTCTGTCTGCCTGTCTATATGTCTGTCTCTGTCTTGTCTGTCTGTCTGTATTGTATGTCTGTCTGTCTGTCCGTCTGTCTCTCTGTCTGTCTGTCTGTCTGTCTGTCTGTATGTCTGTCTGTCTGTCTGTCTGTCTGTCTCTCTGTCTGTCTGTCTGTCTGTCTGTCTCTCTGTCTGTCTGTCTGTCCGTCGGTCTCTCTGTCTGTCTGTCTCTCTGTCTGTATTGTCTGTCTGTCTGTCTGTCTGTCTGTCTGTCTGTCTCTCTGTCTGTTTGTCTGTCCGTCCGCCTGTCTCTCTGTCTGTCTGTCTCCCTGCCTGTCTGTCTGTCTGTCTGTCTGTCTGTCCGCCTGTCTGTCTCCCTGCCTGTCTGTCTGTCTGTCTGTCTGTCTGTCTTGGCTCTCTGTCTGTCTTGTCTGTCTGTCTGTCTTGTCTGTCTGTCTGTCTGTCTTGTCTCTCTGTCTGTCCGTCTGTCTCTCTGTCTGTCTCTCTGTCTGTCTGTCTGTCTCTCTGTCTGTCTGTCTGTCTGTCTGTCTGTCTCTCTGTCTGTCCGTCTGTCTCTCTGTCGGTCTGTCTGCCTGTCTGTCTGTCTCTCTGTCTGTCCATCTGTCTCTCTGTCTGTCTGTCTGTCTGTCTGTCTGTCTGTGGGCAGATTATGTGAACTGTGCAAGATGCAGTCACGGTGTGCAGTCGAGATCACAATAAAGGATGAGATTGAAGATGGGTGTGGTCCGACCAATGGGGCCGGAAGTAGGCCCCGCCTCCTCCGCCTACACCCCTGGCCCACAAGTCACGAGCATCGTGGCTGGTGTGTGATCTGTTTTGTGATTGGTTATTTGATCAGTTATATCTCAGTAGACTCCTTCTCTGTGAAGTCCCTTGAGTCCTGTGAGTCTGTAGAAATAAATTCACTTGACTTCAGCTTCAGTCATTTCCTGTCTGCTGTTCTTCCCAAGTTATTTAAATCGTCTTTGTCTCATCATGACCACTAGATTGGTTTCTGCAGAAGCTGATGCATGCAAAGAGTGTTCTGAGAAATACATGATGAGTGGGGTGTGTGTGTGTGTGTGTGTGTGTGTGTGTGTGTGTGTGTGTGTGTGTGTGTGTGTGTGTGTGTCATTGTGCCACCATACACACATTTTCCAGCTCATCTCTGCCCCACTCTGTCTACAGGGTCACATGCCTGCCACACAGTTTCACAGAAAATTGGAACACAGCAACGTTTTGGACCAACGTTGCTATGTTCCAATTCCGGCTCCAAAATTGTAAAATGGTAATGTTTTAGGTTGAGGTTTAGGGTCTGGGGAGAGGTTAGGATTAGGTTTAGGTTCTGGGAGAGGTTAGAGGGGTCCGTGGACTCGATGACCCCACGGACATAATTTCCCGTTAGTTTTCATTATTCTAATTCACAATTAAAACTAACATGAAATTATTAGAAAATGCTCGGGGGGCCACTCTGCACCCTGTCGTGGACCACATCTGGCCCCCGCGCCGCAAGTTGAGTATCACTGCGGTACAGTATAGGTCTTTCACCTTGCAGCTTTGCCACAGTGACACTTTAGAGGTGTCAACTCTTTGCTTTTCACATTTTGAGCAATGCTCACCAGCTCACATGTGTTTTTTACTGTGTTGTGGGTCAGATTTCACAGAAAACCCTTAATTTTCAAATCTGTCACAAGACAGGAAAGTGACAGATAGAGGAAGAGGTGACATGCGAGAAGTTTGATCCGTCACTAAATTCCCCTCTTAGCTTTGTGGTGATCAAAATAGAGACTTCCTTCCTACTTTCCTTTCACCCTTGCTTCTCCTTCTGTCTCTCTGTTTGCATCATGTTGGGTGTTGCATGCAGAATGGACAATCTGCAGGAGAAATTGAAGAATTTCCTTCCAAAACAGCTATTTCAGGGGCAGATGTCACCTTTTTATTGCTCAATAAAATCCTCCTACATTCTCAGAAATGTTGCTGTTTTGAAAGTGAGGAGCTGAAGATAAGAGAGGAGGGTCACTGCATTTGTCAGACTGAGTCTCAGGTTGACTTGTGCTTACGTCAAAATGAGGTGTGGCTGTTAGCTGTTTCAGCCTGACTAAGATCTCAGTGCTGCCTTCAATTCCTGACACATTTGGTTCCAGATACATGGAGGCATGTTCCTTGACACAATCTCAACAACTCACTCTTTTATATTCTATTTGGGGAGTGGCACACTGAATTATGGCACCAGAATCTGAGTCAGTAGAGAACATTAAAGGTGAATAGAGGTTTCATTTAGAGTTTTAGCCCATTTTTACAAACAATGTATATTACATAATCCCCTTTGCCACCTGTTTCATGCAGGCATGACACATCTTTCAGTGAAGTGAATGAGTCATTACTTTGACCTAAGGACTGTATAAGTTGATTCTCGGTAGTGTGTTGGGTGTCGGTCAGGACACAAGATGACAGGGACTGGGAGCATAATTCAGGCCGGGCATTAGATACCATGCAGGCCAGGCCAGCACACGCGGACACACATGCCGGTGAACTTCGGTCCACTGTTGTATTGTGTGCTGTGTCATGCTCTTCATACAAGAAGCAGCATGCACTCAACCAGGTTCTGTCTGAAGAGCTGGACTTTTTATACAATTGGATCAAGGCAAATAAACGCATACTTAACATATCTAAAACTATATGTGTATACGGTGGCACAGTTGGCGGGGTACGGTGGCGGGGTTGGCGGGGTACGGTGGCGCAGTTGGTAGCGCTGTCGCCTCACAGCTAGAAGGTCCCGAGTTCGATTCTCGCCTGGGACGCTGTGGGCGCTGGAGTTGTGACCCCCCCATATCTTCAGTGCCTACTGCCCAGGTGGGCTATCTCATCGAAAGGGCCTTTCTGTGTGGAGTTTGCATGTTCTCCCCGTATACCCCCCAGGGGGTTCCTCCGTACATAACCCCCCACTAAAAACATGCAGAACATCGTCATCCAACCAGTGACGACAACATCTGAAGTTGGTCCAATGATGGTCCCCGGGCGCTGGAAAGAAAAAGCGACCACTGCTCCTGGCCTGCCCCCTGGAGGAAAGGACAAGCCTGGATGGGTCAAATGCAGAGGACATATTTCACCGGCCACCGTCAGCATGAGTGTGTGTTGTGGCCGCATGCATGTGTTGTAGTGTTCGTGTGACAATAAAGACGGGTTTCCGTCTGAAATCGTGTTTTATAATTGTTGGTTCTAATCATACGGTTTTAACATAAACATTCTAAATGGAACCCCAGCTCACCTGTTGCAGTGTTTGCTAGTACAACTGTCAGGACTCCTAGGACAGGATTGACAATTCTGTGAAAACAGTCTATAAAAACACTCTTATCTGCAAGACTCAAATAGAAAGAGAAAACTGTCCATACATATTCTGGAGCCAAAGTTTTTTTCCAATGCACGTTTGCATTCATATGCAGTGAAGATCTAGTAACTATGACAGTATATTCAGATCTATAAACTGTAAAACCTGCTTGACATACATTTCCCACAGGCCCCCTATTGGAGACAGTAAATATGAATGTGTTTTCTGTTAAATGATCTCTTTGCACCTTAAGGATCACTCCACTCCACATTGTTGTGGCGTATAATTTTTTTTTCTTAAACAAAATATTTATTAAATATAAATTTAATTTATATTTCATGCATCAGTGTCATGAATCAGTGCAAAAGGTAAACAAGCAGACATTCATGTCGCTGAGGATTCGGCAGAATAATAACAAAAAGAACAATACGAACAATAATACTAACATAAATATATATATTATTTTACTTTTCAATTAGTCTTTCTAAGAGAGCAAAGAAGCAGCCGGCTCTCTCCTTCTGGAGTCTCATGTCTTCCTTAAGCAGCTCCAGCATCTCATCCTTCTTCACTTTCTTTGGTAGTGGTGGCCCTGGCTCACACGCTCCTGCCTCTCCTTCCTCCTCCACTGCTGTACCTGGCCCTTTCTTTTTGGCCCAAGAAACAAACAAACAAAAGGCAGCCGATTATCAGAGTTGTCAACAAAACAAAGGTTTGTATCCCATCTAGTGGCTATTTCAGTTATGTGCTTTGTATATGTGACCAGGTCTAAATAACTGACAACGCCACCTAGGGAGTTTCACCCAAGGAAATACCAGGGCTTTAATGCCCACAGATAAACCATACAGATTCGTTCACAATGGTGAGAGACCAATGAGAGGAGCAGAGACGTGGTTTCCAGGTATAAAAGTAAGTGTTATTTATTAGAAAAAGCTCAGACCAATTGCAATTGCCAAATTATTAAGATTTATTCAAACAATGCTAAAAACAGCTAAATTGCAAAAACATGGGAATGCACCTTTAAAATGTCCAAGCTACTAAGGGGAGGGGTAAAAGCAAAGGGCACTGGAACTGAAGTGAGAGGGATTGACTGGGTTAAGGGTAAAATATGAGAAAGCTTAAGAGTAAGAGTACCTACCACACCAAGCGTGTACAATATCACACACACACAATTAAAGTGCTTGGTGCATAAGGTGCTTAAACAAGACAACACTGCAAAGGCACACTCACACGCATGCAATATGAAAGGAAGAGGCAGGTAGGGAGGGCCCGTAGCTCACACCAGTCTAATCCCCACCCACTCCAGTGGCCAGGCCTATGCGGGGCACAAAGAGGGAAATATTAGTTCTGGACAGTTAAAACAACAATTCAATCTTTTACTAAATTACGGTACACTTATACAGCAGTAGAAGGGCAGAACAGCTAGAACAGCAGCTTATGTTCTGTATAAAAAGAAAAGGCACAATTAGCCACCGACAAACAGAATGACATGCATGCTTTTAGCCAATTATTAGACTCACCAGCAACAGTTAGCATTGGCATATTAACAGCTCCTGCTACCCAGACCCAGGACAGATACACCGTAGTCTGTTTAAGGAATGAGACAAACTCCATAAACACAAAGAGACATACAATGTGCATCAACCAACTGTAATTGTCACTACATACCTTCCACAAAGGGCAAATATGGTTCAGAGGGAAAGCTCAAAGAGAGAAGCCAGCCTTAGCCTATGCTCTGTTAGGCAGGCTATTTATAGGGGCTGGCCAATTGAAGGGCCAGCCAATTGAGGGGCAGGCCAAATTAGGTAACTGGAAACACCTGGTAGGTGTAGATTAGTGGGCGGGACCCATGGGTGCAGGTCACTCCATTACAATCTACCCCCCCACTAGTTATCGGCGTCCCGACGATAGGGGGAAAATTAGTCCCAGGGCCTAAAAATAACAGAAGTCCCACTACTAGACCCAGGGATCCGAGCACCGGCAGCCCCATCGATGGGCACAGGGAGATGGTGAATGTTCGTGTGCCTCCCCGCCGTTTCTCGCGTTGTCCTCCGAAGGGCCCCCTCCGGGGACCTGGCTGTTGGAAGCGCCATGTGTTCCAAAGGGTGGGAGGGTTGAGAAGGGGCATCCGGAGGAGGCAGCACTGGCACAGATACTCCACACAGGGGTCGGGTCACCAGCCACCAATCGCCCTGGGCGTCCTCTTCTTCCCACCTCTCGGCTACTGGTTGTTCTGAGGAGGTCACCTTGAAAGACAGCGGTGGAGAAGTGACAGGAGCCTGTTTAAGCATAGTGCGATGTACATGCTTTACCTTATCTGGTTTGTCGAGAGTTGCGATGGAGTAAACTGGCCCACCATCTGCAGGTGCCCTGAGTACACGGTACAACGTAGAGCTCCAGGTGTCTTGGATTTTATTCCGTCCTCGAACTCCATGGTCCCGGAGATATACCAGTTGGCCTTCATGGAGATCACAAGGCGTTACCTTTTGATCGTGCCGTGCTTTCCGATGCTGGGCTGCTGCTTGTAGCCTCTCTCTAGCCCCATCAAATGCTGTCTGGAGGCGTTGTTGATGGTCCCGCACCCAGTCACTAACTCCGCCCCCAGCGGGCTCTGCCACTCTGCCCAACAGAAAGTCTACAGGAAGATTGGGTTGTTGGCCAAACATCAGAAAGTATGGCGACTCACCGGTGGACTGGTGGATGGTAGTGTTGTAAGAGAAGAGGACTTGTGGGAGATAACGAGGCCACTCTGGCTTCTTAGCAGGAGGGAGCGTCCGTAACAGCCCATGCAGGGTCCTGTTAAACCTTTCACACTGTCCATTGCCCTGAGGGTGGTATGGGGTGGTGTGGGTCTTCTGTACCCCATAAAGGCTGCATAGCTGCTGGATTAGGGCACTTTCAAAGTTCCGTCCTTGATCCGAATGGATGCGGGCTGGGACTCCAAACTTGTAGAACCACTCTCTCACCAACACCTCAGCCACGGTGGATGCCCGCTGGTCTTTTGTCGGGACAGCCTGTGTGAATTTAGAAAAGACGTCAGTCATAATCAATACTTGTTCCCTACCATCCCGTGAGCACTCCAGTAGGGTAAAGTCAATGGCCAAGACTTGGTTAGGTTTTGAGGCCATCAGGTGCCCCATAGAGGTTCGAATAGCTGGCTGTGTTGGTTTGGCCAAGGTGCAGCGGTCGCATTGTTGGCACCACTCCTTGACCCCCTGGTACATGCCGGGCCAGTAGCAGCGCTGCCGTACCAGCTGAGTGGTCCTTTCCACGCCCTGGTGTCCATGACCCTGGTGCAGTTGTTGCAAAACTTCCTCTCTCAGGGACTCTGGTAGGAGCAGCTGGCGCACCTCTTCTCCACCATCAGACCGGAACACTCTTCGGTATAAGAGACCATCCTCCTCCATCACCCGACTCCACTGACGCACCAGTTCCCTCACTGGGTTAGGCAGAGTTTGGCGTTCAGCATGATCTGGACATCTCTCTCTTCGCCAGAACTTGAGGAATTGGCCAATCACTGGGTCAGATCTCTGCAACATACTTAAGTCACCAGGGGAGTGTGAGGGCAATACAGAGATGGCCATTTGTATTACCTGCTGGGGTCCTGTGGTGGGTGGCTGTTGTAGAGGCTCAGGGAGCGGTGTTCCCGGAAGCGCCAGTTCCAATGCTGAGGGCACATCTGGGGGCGAGTGTTGCCTGGAAAGACCATCAGCATTACCATTTGAGCGACCAGAGCGATACCTAATGGTAAAGTCAAATGCGGCCAATTCTGCAGCCCAGCGATGTTCATTTGCGCCCAACTTGGCAGTGTTTAAATGGCTCAGCGGGTTGTTGTCCGTCCACACGACAAACTTTTGGCCAATCAGGTACTCTCTGAATTTTTCAGTTATAGCCCATTTCAAAGCTAAAAACTCCAATTTCATTGAACTGTAATTTGACATGTTTCGCTCCGAGCGAGTGAGGGCCCTGCTGGCATATGCTATCGGCCTCACCTTGCCTCCTTGTTCCTGTGACAGTACTGCTCCAAGCCCACTATAGCTGGCATCTGTTTCAAGGATAAAGGGGAGGGAGAAATTAGCATAAGCTAGAATGGGAGCAGAAACTAACCGTGCTTTGAGGGCATTGAAGCTCTGTTCACAGTCCTCTGTCCAGACATCCAACAAGGGCTTTCCTGAACGCCCTCTATGTCCAATCCGGGACAGCTCAGCATTTAAATGGTGAAGTGGCGCCGCCAGCTTAGAAAATCCTGATACAAAACGGCGATAATAGCTTGCAAAGCCCACAAAGGAGCGCAACTCTGTTACAGTCTTAGGGCGGGGCCACTGAGAAACCGCAGTGATTTTATCCGGGTCAGTAGAGACCCCATCCCTGGAAACGACATGGCCAAGGTACTTTACCTCAGTCTTGAAAAAGGAGCATTTTTCCAATTTTGCTTTCAGGCCTTCTTTTTGTAGTCGCGTCAGGACTGCATCAAGTCTCTCCAGGTGCTGATCTACAGTAGAGGAAAACACCACAACGTCATCCAAGTACAACAACAGCGTTTGGAAATGTTGTGCCCCAAAGATTCGCTCCATCAACCTCTGGAACGTACCGGGGGCGTTGCAGAGGCCAAAAGGCATACAATTGAATTCAAAGAGGCCAAACGGTGTACAGAAGGCGGTTTTCATTTTGTCTTTTTCCAGTACGGGTACCTGGTTATATCCACTAGCCAGATCCATTGTTGAGAACCACTTGGCCCCCGATAGTGCGTCCAAGGATTCTTCAATTCTGGGCAATGGGAAGGCATCGCGGCGGGTCTTACTGTTTAACTGACGGTAGTCCACACACAAGCGGAGGCTGCCATCCTTCTTCCGTACGAGCACAATGGGGGAGGCATAGGGGCTGCAGCTCTCCCGGATCACCTGGGTCTCTAAAAGTTGGTTAATGTGTGCCTTGACAGAGTCATACTCTGAGGGGGGGATGCGCCTATACCTCTGACGGACAGGCACATCGTCACTTAAGGGGATTTCATGTGAAATGAGGTGTGTACAACCTAAGTCTCCCTCGTGTGTGGCAAACACTGCCTCGTGTTTCTGTAATAGGCTCATAGCCCTCAATTGTTCTGACTCTGAAAGGTTAGCTAGGTCGATAGACTGGACAAGACCTGGTACCTTACTCTCTTGACCCAAATGGTAGTTCATGGTAGCGGTTGTATTGCCAACACTTGGCTCCCTAGGGATCTCAGTGATCCCTTTTGGTAAACTCACTACCTGGGCTTGGCTTAGCAGGCCTAAAGGGCTACGAGAGGGCAACTTGACATCAATGGTCCCTACATTCACTACAGGAATATAGGCAGTACCTTGAGATACCTGAACCATAGCTGGAGAAACAAGCAGGCCTACAGGTAAAGCATCACTTTGATGTAATGGCTCGAAAAGTGCTGAGCCGGACTGAGCAAAGGACTGAGTGCAACAGGTAGTGGGCACCAGCTTAACAGTGCCTCCAGGGATACAAACAGAGTACCTACCCCTTACTTTGGCTATCTTGGTGCGGCGGAGAGCCTTAAGCTCAGCTTGTTGACAGTACTTGAGGGCTTTCTGCCACGCCTCAGGGGACTGCTGTACATGTGGGAGATCAAAAAGTGAGGGACCATGCCTTCTAAACAACTCATCATAGCATTCGCGTATGACATTCATGCCCAGCACACCAGCCACACCGTTTCTGAACTGTTCTCCCGGGGAGTCCTTCACTACCAAGACTCCTCGCTTAGGAACAACCTTGCCCATTACTTCAACATCCAGTTCTAGGTAGCCTACATAAGGGATATCAAGGCCGTTTGCAGCCTTAAGTTGCAGCCAGTGACAGGAACGGGGGGTCTGTACAAAGTGCTGGGAGAAAAAAGCTTCCGTAATGGTAGACACCATGGACCCAGTGTCCACTAAGCACTGCACCTCCACCTCACCCATATTCACTACCACATGTGGGCATGACCCTAACAGCTGCAAAACAGCTCGTTGACTCCCTAAACCTGTACTGTCTGAGCCAGTATGATCCCTGCCTGAAGTGTGGCTCTGCACAACAGGGGGCACTAGTTTTCCGGCTGCTGGCTATGGGGGGCTCCTCCCTGTGGGTGGCGGTACTGCATGGGATGGGCCTGGGTGGTGGGCTGGGCCTGGGGGATGACTCGAGCATTATCACAGTTACTTGCAAAGTGGCCTGGTTGCTGGCAACGTCTACAAATTATGGGACCGTCACGTAAAGGTCGTGGCCTCCTAGAGGGATTTTGCAGACGGTTAAGGCTTTCGCAAAGCTTGCCAATTTGCTCCTGTTGTCCCCTCAACATTTCTTTCAACTCTGCCAATTCAGGGGAGCAACTAAGCATACCGCTACTGGACCCACTTGGCACCCTAGACTCCTGTAATGCACATATGGAAGGGACTGAATAACTCCTAGGTCTACCTTCTGATGGTCTACCTTCTCGCTCCCAGGTGATAGCTTCCCTGCGGACATCCAGCAGTGTTGAGTTAGGGTTGCTGCGGACGAGCTGCTTCAACACCCTACAAAGAGCAGAGTCATTCACATTTTCCACAAACTGGTCTCGCAGTAGGATAGCAGAATTTAGTACATCAGGGGCACGCTTAACTATCTTCTCCATTAAGCAGAACAGTGCATGTGAGTACTCCTGCAGTGACTCCCCCTCAAGCTGTTTTCTAGAAAAAAATTCTTCCTGCAGTGCCACATAAGACCGGGAGCAGCCATAGAGCTCCTGGAGAATAACCAAAATGTGTTCTGGGTCTTCCCTCTCTGCCCCGGACCTATACCTAATTTCATCCTTGGCCTCCCCTTCCAAGTGGTCATAGATGAAATACGCTTGGTCAGTGGGTGGTAAATGCCTGGCACGCATGCTAGCACGTACCTCCTCAACCCATTCTGTTACCCCCATCCCAATATTACCCCGGAACATTGGGCACTTGCGTTCCCTAGGGATGTATACCATACGCTCTGGGGGTGCACCAGCATGCGTGGAAGTCCAGCGGGCCGAAGGACCAGATTGAGTTCCAGGTGACGCAGTTCTGGAGCCTGTTGCTTCTGCACGCTCCCGCGTAAGCCGCTCATTCTCAGCTCGCAGTTGTGTCACAGAGTCTCTCAAGTCCTGTAGTTCAGCTGCATCCATTTCTAAAAGACAGTCAGTTCAACAGTGGGGATGGGGAACAATGCACTTTTGTTACTGCCAAGGGCTCCTGCTGCTCCACGCCCGGGACGTCTTGATGATCTGCAAACTGCCGCCCTGCCCTTCTCAAACTAATATGGTTGATAATGAAAAGCAAAAAAAAACTGTCCAGAATGAAAAACCTTGAAGAACACGTCTCTGCTTTACAATGAGTCTGATTTCCAAAGTCCTGCCGACCAACGCCAAATGTGACCAGGTCTAAATAACTGACAACGCCACCTAGGGAGTTTCACCCAAGGAAATACCAGGGCTTTAATGCCCACAGATAAACCATACAGATTCGTTCACAATGGTGAGAGACCAATGAGAGGAGCAGAGACGTGGTTTCCAGGTATAAAAGTAAGTGTTATTTATTAGAAAAAGCTCAGACCAATTGCAATTGCCAAATTATTAAGATTTATTCAAACAATGCTAAAAACAGCTAAATTGCAAAAACATGGGAATGCACCTTTAAAATGTCCAAGCTACTAAGGGGAGGGGTAAAAGCAAAGGGCACTGGAACTGAAGTGAGAGGGATTGACTGGGTTAAGGGTAAAATATGAGAAAGCTTAAGAGTAAGAGTACCTACCACACCAAGCGTGTACAATATCACACACACACAATTAAAGTGCTTGGTGCATAAGGTGCTTAAACAAGACACACTGCAAAGGCACACTCACACGCATGCAATATGAAAGGAAGAGGCAGGTAGGGAGGGCCCGTAGCTCACACCAGTCTAATCCCCACCCACTCCAGTGGCCAGGCCTATGCGGGGCACAAAGAGGGAAATATTAGTTCTGGACAGTTAAAACAACAATTCAATCTTTTACTAAATTACGGTACACTTATACAGCAGTAGAAGGGCAGAACAGCTAGAACAGCAGCTTATGTTCTGTATAAAAAGAAAAGGCACAATTAGCCACCGACAAACAGAATGACATGCATGCTTTTAGCCAATTATTAGACTCACCAGCAACAGTTAGCATTGGCATATTAACAGCTCCTGCTACCCAGACCCAGGACAGATACACCGTAGTCTGTTTAAGGAATGAGACAAACTCCATAAACACAAAGAGACATACAATGTGCATCAACCAACTGTAATTGTCACTACATACCTTCCACAAAGGGCAAATATGGTTCAGAGGGAAAGCTCAAAGAGAGAAGCCAGCCTTAGCCTATGCTCTGTTAGGCAGGCTATTTATAGGGGCTGGCCAATTGAAGGGCCAGCCAATTGAGGGGCAGGCCAAATTAGGTAACTGGAAACACCTGGTAGGTGTAGATTAGTGGGCGGGACCCATGGGTGCAGGTCACTCCATTACATATAGGTAACTAATTAAAACTGACTGATTATCCTATAGCTCACATGTCAAACTCAAGGCCCGGGGGCCAAATCCGGCCCTTGTGTGTAGAAGCATCTATCCTACACACCTGCTATTTATCTACTGTCATTTACTTAGTTGTGCCCTACCTCCAGCCGTGAGCAGCGGTGTTTTTCAGCCCAGTGAAGAGGCTGTTATTTGCTGCCCTCATTCTGATGAATTGGGCAATTTGTTCTTTTGTCCCTTAAAACAAATACAGGTGACATTTTCAATGTTGTAAGAGGATCAGTCGATAACAAGAAGCCAGTGGTACACAACCTTGACCTACTCAGGAGCCGCATTGTCAAAAAAAATATTTGCAAAAGCTACAATCCCATCTACAATATTTATTTAGATGTTTATATATTTATGTATTTTAAGTAGAACTTAAAAGAGACACAACTAGGAGGAGCCTAGGGTTGAGTATCACTGCAATAAGTGATACCAATACAATACTCACATTTAAAAGTGTTATCTGCCATAATCCTTACTCTGGAGAGAAGAGAGTGAGGAGAGAGGACTATTACTGTTAAGAACACACAAGCTGACAGACTATTGATTATGATCGAATGTGCTATGACAATGCAGAAATGCAGTATGAACAGTAGGAATAGTTGTGTATCAGTTCTACAAATAAATTATTCTTAGTTGTAGGCTACTGGTGTTAGTATAAGATAACGTTACAGCAGCAGTACAGCCCTAATTCACCAGATTATTATTTACACAACTTATTTATCTGTTTTATAAAACTTGGTTTCTTGCCTTTAAGTATTGTATCTATACGTTTTCTTTCTGGTGCGCAAAACTCTTTCAAGCTAGCATGTTTACACAAACTGAGTTTCCATCCACCTCTGGATATTCGCATTTACCCAAAATACGAATATAAACTTGAATAGAAACACCAGAAATTTGAATAAAGGTCGAAATATTGCATAAAGTTTTTACGCTTGGAGGGGGTGGATTTATCAGCGTATCGACAGTAGGAAGATGCAAACTTTTGCAATGGAAACAGATTTTGCGAATTAACGATGACGTACCGGATGTGACTTCACTTCCGCTTTATGCTACTCCAGGGGAAAATGGCGGCGATTAGTGCCAGGCAGTCTGAATGAAATTGAATGTAACGTTCCCAATTCTATGTATTAAATTCTAAAAATCGACCCTCAACATTTGGGAAGGCTAAGCCACACAACTAGTTCGTTATAATCGAACGTCATGCTTTGAAGGCGACTTTACGACGATGAGGACGGTGATGACTCAATCAAAGCAGGTCTCCGCTGATAGAGATCTCTTACAGGTACAGGCACGTTACGCCTCCTCCTGACGAGAAGCGCCACCTACTGCTCAACCTGCCAACTCCCAAAACTCGCTAAACAAAACTGAATGGAAACATGCATAAATTCACATTTTATTTTGCGGATTTTGAATTATGCGATACATTTGGATGGAAGCCCCATTACAGACAACTGTTACACAGCAACCCTCCATCCAGTGAGGCCGCCCATGGCACCATGGTCCTTTGATCTAACAGCTAGCGTGAAGTTACGTTCAGAGACCCCCCCCCCACACACACACACACACCCTGGACAACTTTACACGAATTTGAATCACCAACATCGGCCAAGGCAGCCCCCCGCTACTTATATTTTCTCAAATGAATCTACAGAATGACCGTGGTATGAAATTAAATGGGGCTTTCCAGTCACAGTGAGCAGATCGGGCGCCGCTGGATAGCCAGCTAGGTCTGTGTTACACAGACCCAGCAACCCGGGAGACAAGTGTAACCCTGTTATCATAGAGGGTTGTTGAATTTCTTTTCATTTAATTTATTTTTCTTAAGGAATGTGTCTATTCCTATTTTCTTTTATTTTCCTTAAGGAATGTGTCTATTCCTAAAGTGTCTGAAATATATTCATTCTCTGATTGTTACAAGGTACCTTTATTTTGAAGTTCCACAAAGCGGAACTGAGAGTGAGCACCGCGCTCTGGTGTGTTGGAGAGAGAGAGAGAGAGAGCGTAGAAGAAGAGAGAGAGAACGAATTTACCGTCTTGATAAAAGAGCTACACGTTTTTGTCCACATAACGTCTTTAAAAAGTGGATGTTTCCTTCATTTGACTTTCGTCAGAAAGAGAACCTTTTTGTGAAATCGAACCGGACGTTGTCCAGTTGAGATATTTTGTTTGGGATTTACTAGGACTCTTCTCGGTGAGTTGAAATGTTCTGAATTAGTTGTAAAGCTAAGCTAACACAATATGCTAACGGCTACCGCCATTGATGAAGCTAGCATTTTCAACGTGGAAATTGTAAAGACTGAATCCTGTGCAAGATGCATTTAGCCGGTTGTAACATCTCATGTAAACGATTCAGCTAATTGTGCATTGTAGAGTGTGTGTGCGTTTATGCACCAAGCGTAGCTGTATGTATGTTGTGAAACTCAGTGCACTCATAGAGGTTTTCTTTTGTAGCTGCTCCACGGCGCCACACGGTTGCCATTTTGAGGCTTCAGCAGAGCCCTGTTTTCTCATTCCTTTGGTAAGAAATTACTTATCAACATTAATATCGTTTGTTTTATGTATGTTAATGATACTGTGTATATTACACTGTTAAAAATGAGTGGTGGAAATCCACTAAAGTTGGATTTAGACGTTTGAATGTTTATCTGACTGTGTCATGCAGGTCAGGTTTTTTGATGTATGATTCAACCGTGATCCAGTCCAGAGATGGCGAGCCACCCTAACCAGGATCCACTGTGATGCCAGCTGATGTAAAGAAAGTTGAGTTTCTTTGGACGGATCGTGAACTCTGAAAATCCTGCTTGAGTGGTAGGAAACTGCTCTTCTGCACATCTTGCAAGAAGAACAAGAGGTTTAACACTAAAACCTCATAACTGAGTCATAGGACACTGCTCTTCTGCACATCTCGAAAGGAGAACAAGAGGTTTAACACTAAAACCTCATAACCGAGTGGTGTGAGACACCATAGAGACAGATACCCCGGGGTGTATTTCTATTTGAATTAATAATAATTGTTTTGGGCCCATTTTCATTTCATGTAAATTGTTTGTTTTGTATATGTGTACCTTTAATACAGGTTGTCAAAATACACCTACAGTACTGTGTTGGTCTCATTAATTACCCATCTTGCTCTAGCAGCCGAACCTTTGCAATTGGTCCAAACATCCTCGCGAATACTGAGGTTTGTACACCACATATTGACCTGGGTGTTACAGAAATTGGCGAGCCAGCCTAGGAGCAATTGGGTGATTAGTGAATCAATTATTTTTGTTACACATTGTGGGATATTGAAGGCTGAGTAGTAAAGTGTTTTAAACAAATTAGCTAAGTCATTAAGATGGAAATAGTGACACGTGAATCAGTTAAAGTCCCTAATTCTGTTATTATTAGTGGGTTAACTTGGACTGAGGAAGATTTGGAAATAGATACTGAAATTCAGAACTATTTGGAAACTCATGGGTCTATCAACAGAGTTCTTCGCATAGATGCACCAACCTCAGAGTTTCATGGCAGTGCAATAGTTGAATTTGTGTATGGCACGGCAATGGAAACACTCACTCCTATGTTGCCATTGAACTACACAAGTCCCACTCATTCTAACATAGCATGCTATGCTCGTGCGCTTGCTAGTGTTTATACCCCAGCTGCTAGTCATAGTGCCACTGAATATTACCTCTCCGAGTTAAAGGGTATTGCCAAAATGACAGGGAAATCATTCCAACTGGTTTTGCAAGAAGAGTTAGTAAAGCTTAACTCAGGAACTGAGGCATCTAGTCTTAGTTTAGTTTCACCAACTCCCAGTGCAACTCAGGTTAGTGATGCCCACATTACTACCACTGAAGCCCCTATGGCAGTGATTAACGCTCCCTCCCCAGCAGCCACATCAGAGAAAAACCTGACCAAAGGGCCCCAATCAGTCAAATCGCCAGTGACACACTTAACTGCAAGTGATATGAACCCACCTGAGATACAGAAGGTTGTGGTGGAACATATTGTGAGGAATGAGGAAGCCCCATCTTACTACTATGGTGGCACTCGTCTCCGGGCCTTTTCTGGTAGATTGCCACGACCAAATAATGAGGCAGATTATGAGACTTGGCGGTCAAGTCTGGAGCTTCTTCTAACAGACCCAACACTCTCTGACTTAAATCGATCACGTAAGATAGTAGACAGCTTACTACCCCCAGCCTCAGATTTCACCAAGCATCTGGGCTCTCATGCTTTACCATTAGCATACCTTAACATCCTTGACTCAGCTTATGGTGCGGTAGAAGACGGAGATGAACTGTTTGCTAGGTTCCTGGGTACGTTGCAGAATGCTAGTGAGAAACCATCAAACTACCTCCACAGACTTCAGGTTGTACTAAGTACTGCTATGAGGAGGGGAGGGGTCTCTGCTGATGAGTTCGATAGGCATCTGTTAAAGCAGTTTTGTAGGGGTTGCTGGGAGGATTCTTTAATTGCTGACCTCCAGCTTGAGCAAAAGGTAAAACGCCCCCCTTCCTTTGCTGAACTGCTGCTCCTGCTACGTATAGAGGAAGACAAACAAGCTAATAAAGCGATGCGCATGAAAAAGCATCTTGGCGTTTCCAAACAACCACCAGGTGGTCCCAAACAGCGAGCATGGTCCCAGCTACAAAGTGCGTGTGCTTGTTCAGAGCACAACGCCACAGCTGAAGCTGATCAATTAAAGAAACAAGTTGCTGAGTTACAGGCACAAGTCGCTCAAATGGCGACACAAAACAAGAACAAAGGTAAAGCACCTTCGAGTGCAAACACAAAACCGACTTTGCAGACAAAGCCAAGCCCACAGGCGTTTTCGCCATCGCTTGCTTCAGAGAATAAGTCACTTGGCAAGCCCCGGCCGTGGTATTGTTTTCGCTGTGGAGAGGATGGGCACACAGCTCCTAAGTGCACTAATGAAGCCAACCCCACATTAGTAGCAGCAAAAAGACAGAAACTCCAACAAAGGCAGCAGCAATGGGAATCTGAGAACGATCCCACTAACCCTCGTTTAAACTGATTGCGGCTCCCGTTGTGGGACAAACAGGAGTTGAGCCAAATATTCCAGGTCCCCCCATATCCAAGTCGGTCATAGAGAGACGTTCAAAAGGCCAGTCGCACAAGCTGCCACGAAGATTAGTCGGGACAAAGTGCACTGCTCAAGTGTCAATAGCAGGGCAAAATGTCAATTGCCTTTTAGACACAGGATCCCAGGTTACGACAGTCCCCTTGTCCTTTTATGAGAGCAACCTGAGAGAGCAACAGATAAAGCCATTAGATGATTTATTGGAGGTAGAAGGAGCAAACGGCCAAGAGGTCCCATATTTTGGATTTGTGGAGCTAAATATTACCTTCCCCAAAGAATTTGTAGGGCAGGAAGTTGAGATTCTAACGATGGCCCTTGTTGTTCCTAATATGAGAGAGGGAGCTCAAGAGCAACTCCTCATTGGCACCAACACACTTGATGTGTTGTACTCAGATCTGGCTCCTCATATGGATAATGCCATCCGGCCAGTGCAGTGTGGCTATAAAGCAGTTTTAAAAATCCTGGAGCTCAGACACAAACAAGGGCAGAGTGGCAACTTAGGGTCAGTGAAGCTGCACGGGAAAGACCCAGAAGTCGTTCCCGCTGGACATACCGTCGCTGTAGAGGGACTAGTCAATGTTAGGGGCTCCCTGAATGAAAAGTGGGCTGTTGTCGAAGAGTCGTCATCTTCCTCTTTGCCTGGGGGGCTGCTTGTGGCAAATTGCCTAGTCACCTTACCTGCGAAACGGCTGGGCACAATGACTGTCATAATTAAAAATGAAACTGAACACGATGTGATAATCCCACCAAAGACAGTAATAGCTGAAATAAATGCTATTCAACAGGTGATGCCACATAAGAGTGATGCTGGCACAACTGACTCTACGCCAGACCAACCCAAATCCACTCCAGATATCAAGGTTGATTTTGGTGACTCTCCTTTGTCTGCTGACTGGAAGGAGAGAGTAACACAGACATTAAACTCCATGCCTGAGGTGTTTGCTCACCATGACATTGACTTTGGTCACACTAGTCAAGTTAAGCATCACATCAAGCTCCAAGATCAAACCCCCTTCAAACAAAGAGCCCGCCCAATCCATCCTCAGGATGTTGATGCAGTGCGGAAGCATCTGAGAGAATTACTGGAGGCTGGTGTGATTCGTGAGTCCGAGTCTCCCTTTGCGTCCCCCATTGTGGTCGTCCGGAAGCGTGATAACTCTGTCCGCCTCTGTATTGATTACCGCAAACTCAACTCACAGACAATCAAAGACGCTTATGCGCTCCCCAACGTGGAAGAGGCTTTCTCTGCCTTAACTGGCTCAAAGTGGTTTTCAGTTTTAGATTTGAAATCAGGCTACTACCAAATTGAGATGGAGGAAGTTGATAAGGAGAGAACAGCTTTTGTGTGTCCTTTGGGATTTTATGAATTTAATAGAATGCCACAAGGGGTCACAAACGCGCCCAGCACTTTCCAGCGGCTCATGGAGCGCTGCATGGGCGACCTAAATTTAAAGGAGGTGCTGGTCTTTATTGATGATCTAATAATTTTTTCAGACACCCTGGAAGAGCACGAGAGGCGACTGTTGCGGGTCCTAACTCGGTTGAAAGAATATGGTCTTAAACTCTCACCTGAAAAATGCAGATTTTTCCAGTCTTCAGTCCGATATCTAGGCCATATAGTTTCACAAAACGGAGTTGAGACAGATCCCGCAAAAGTCGAAGCCCTTAAAACCTGGCCAAAGCCTACAAATTTAAAAGAGTTGAAGTCATTCTTGGGATTTTGCGGATATTATCGCAGATTCATTAAAGGCTTCTCTCAAATAGTGAAGCCGCTAAATGAGTTAACTGCAGGGTATCCCCCATCCCACAAGAAAAAAAAGAAAGTGAGTTTTGCGCAGTGTCACAATCCCAAAGAAGTCTTTGGTGAACGTTGGACTGTCTCTTGCCAACAAGCCTTTGATACAATAATTGAGAAGCTCACTTCAGCACCGGTTCTGGGCTTTGCTAACCCCAAACTTCCATATCTGCTGCACACAGATGCTAGTACTACAGGGCTTGGTGCAGCTTTATATCAACATCAAGATGGTGAGCTGAGGGTTGTAGCTTTTGCGAGCAGAGGGTTGTCTAAAAGTGAGGCTAGATATCCAGCTCATAAGTTGGAGTTCTTAGCCCTCAAGTGGGCCGTCACGGAAAAGTTTAGTGACTATCTGTATGGGGCTAGTTTCACCGTAGTCACTGATAGTAACCCCCTCACCTATATTCTGACTTCTGCCAAACTTGACGCCACTAGTTATAGGTGGCTCTCAGCACTTTCCACGTATGAGTTTAAGTTGCAGTATAGGGCAGGGAAGCAGAATTTGGATGCGGACGCCCTGTCAAGGAGGCCACATGGTGAACTAGTTAATGACTACGTTTCGCAAAAAGAACAAGAGAGGATTTGTAAGTTCACTGCCAACCACCTCTCTGAAATGGAGCCCTCTCACTCCGAGATGGTTCAGCCAGAAACGATTAAAGCTATCTGTGAAAGACATGATGTCTATTCAGCTGAGAATTCGGACTCCTCTGAGCATTCTATTGCGTTAATTGAGTCCATAGCGCTTAGTCCTGATGCTCTGCCCCCCAGCTTCCAAGGGGAACGTGACCATAGCTTGCCAGCTATCCCCTCTTTCTCATGTGCTGAGCTATCAGAGAAGCAACATGCAGATCCCAGCATTAGGGAAATAATAACTCAGTTGCAAACGGGTGAATCACCCCCACCCTTATTGAAGAAAGAGCTTCCTGAGTATCTGTCCTTGTTGAGGGAATGGAGGAAGCTGGAGCTCAAGGATGGAGTCTTATATCGGAAGAGACAAAGTGCTAGCGCTACCACATATCAACTGGTATTACCAAGAGAGTTGAGGGAATTCGTGCTGAAAAGCTTACATGATGACATGGGCCACCTCGGTGTTGAGCGAACTCTTGATTTAGTGAGGGCTAGGTTTTATTGGCCTAAGATGTTATCAACAGTGGAGGAGAAGATTAGAACATGTGATCGTTGTGTACGCAGGAAGACGCCAGCAGAGAGGGCTGCCCCAATGGTTAACAT
Source organism: Poromitra crassiceps (assembly GCF_964638095.1). Taxonomy (NCBI): domain Eukaryota; kingdom Metazoa; phylum Chordata; class Actinopteri; order Beryciformes; family Melamphaidae; genus Poromitra; species Poromitra crassiceps. Next base: position 8,368,153 of record NC_139624.1, on the reverse strand, counting down.
AAAGACCAGCAGACCGTTGGAGTTAGTCTGCATGGACTTTCTGAGCGTTGAACCGGATCGGAGTAACACCAAGGATATACTCGTAATAACCGACCATTTCACGAAGTACTCCCTTGCCATACCGACACCTAATCAAAAAGCAAACACTGTAGCAAAGTGTTTATGGGATAATTTTATAGTGCATTATGGGTTTCCTGAGAAACTTCATAGTGATCAGGGCCCAGATTTTGAGTCGCGCACAATAAAACAACTATGTGAAATGGCAGGGATACAAAAGACGAGAACAACTCCATATCATCCGAAAGGAAATCCGGTCGAGCGCTTTAACAGAACACTTTTGCAGATGTTAGGCACTCTAAACAACAAGGATAAGTCCCATTGGCGAGATTATGTTAAACCGCTCGTACATGCGTACAATTGTACCAAGCATGAGGTCACAGGTTTTGCTCCTTATGAGCTTATGTTTGGGAGACAGCCGAGGCTCCCTATAGATTTAGTCTTTGAACTTCCTGTTGATGATCAGTCTCGATCCCATTCACAGTATGTGCACGACTTAAAGAATCGCTTAAAAGAGAGCTATGCACTTTCCAGCGAAAAGGCTAAAAAATATGCCGAGCGCAATAAACTCAGGTTTGACAGAAAGGTCACAGACTCTAGCCTTGAAACAGGTGACCGAGTGCTAGTCAGAAATGTGCGATTAAGGGGGAAGCATAAACTAGCAGACAAGTGGGAGGCAGACATACATGTAGTTGTCTCACGCGCTGGTGATCTCCCAGTATATACAGTCTGCCCAGAGACAAAGAAAGGTCCTTTGCGCACTTTACACAGAGACCTTTTACTACCCTGTGGGTTTCTGCCGATTAGCACTCCGGAGAAGCCGGCACCGCCACCAGTAGTGAAAAGGCCAAGGACGCGTCAGAACCCAGGCAGTGTAGATGAAGATGAACAATCAGATGAGGAATTCTACCCCTCACGATTTGTGAGTGTGGAAACAACTACATTCGGTACAATGCCAGGGATTGATCGAACGACAAATGATGATGTATCTGTGCAAGACATTGATGATGATGATGCATCTACGCATGACATTGATGACGAAGCCATGGTAACAGACCCCTTTGACTATGGTGCTGTAGAGTCAGACCCCAATGTGTTGGAGGGGGCGTGTAGCACGGACAGGGGTAGCTCGTCAGAGGGAGGTGTGGCATGTCCTGTGCTCTCCAGCTTGCCTGCTGGGGAGATTGAGCCGTACTCTCCTGGGAACACGGAAATTGTCTCCCGGGGTGATTCTGAACGTGGCACGGCACGTGCAGAAGAGTCCTCAGGCGAGATAATTGAGGAGGGCAGGTTCTCAAATAGAGTAAGAACACGGCCGAAAAGACTACATTACACAGAGCTTGGAACTCCTCTAATAGAGGTAGTCCAGTCATTTTTTCAGGGTCTTAGCGCTGCGTTAGAGAACTCATTACATGATATCCATCCATTCTTTGATGACAAAACAATCGCTACTCCTACTGCCCCAGTAGTAACAAAACAACCTGCCCCAGTGACAGGGCAGCCACAGATAGGGAGCACAGGGACGTGCCTCCCTTCACAGGGGGAGGGTGTAACCCTGTTATCATAGAGGGTTGTTGAATTTCTTTTCATTTAATTTATTTTTCTTAAGGAATGTGTCTATTCCTATTTTCTTTTATTTTCCTTAAGGAATGTGTCTATTCCTAAAGTGTCTGAAATATATTCATTCTCTGATTGTTACAAGGTATACAACCTTTATTTTGAAGTTCCACAAAGCGGAACTGAGAGTGAGCACCGCGCTCTGGTGTGTTGGAGAGAGAGAGAGAGAGAGCGTAGAAGAAGAGAGAGAGAACGAATTTACCGTCTTGATAAAAGAGCTACACGTTTTTGTCCACATAACGTCTTTAAAAAGTGGATGTTTCCTTCATTTGACTTTCGTCAGAAAGAGAACCTTTTTGTGAAATCGAACCGGACGTTGTCCAGTTGAGATATTTTGTTTGGGATTTACTAGGACTCTTCTCGGTGAGTTGAAATGTTCTGAATTAGTTGTAAAGCTAAGCTAACACAATATGCTAACGGCTACCGCCATTGATGAAGCTAGCATTTTCAACGTGGAAATTGTAAAGACTGAATCCTGTGCAAGATGCATTTAGCCGGTTGTAACATCTCATGTAAACGATTCAGCTAATTGTGCATTGTAGAGTGTGTGTGCGTTTATGCACCAAGCGTAGCTGTATGTATGTTGTGAAACTCAGTGCACTCATAGAGGTTTTCTTTTGTAGCTGCTCCACGGCGCCACACGGTTGCCATTTTGAGGCTTCAGCAGAGCCCTGTTTTCTCATTCCTTTGGTAAGAAATTACTTATCAACATTAATATCGTTTGTTTTATGTATGTTAATGATACTGTGTATATTACACTGTTAAAAATGAGTGGTGGAAATCCACTAAAGTTGGATTTAGACGTTTGAATGTTTATCTGACTGTGTCATGCAGGTCAGGTTTTTTGATGTATGATTCAACCGTGATCCAGTCCAGAGATGGCGAGCCACCCTAACCAGGATCCACTGTGATGCCAGCTGATGTAAAGAAAGTTGAGTTTCTTTGGACGGATCGTGAACTCTGAAAATCCTGCTTGAGTGGTAGGAAACTGCTCTTCTGCACATCTTGCAAGAAGAACAAGAGGTTTAACACTAAAACCTCATAACTGAGTCATAGGACACTGCTCTTCTGCACATCTCGAAAGGAGAACAAGAGGTTTAACACTAAAACCTCATAACCGAGTGGTGTGAGACACCATAGAGACAGATACCCCGGGGTGTATTTCTATTTGAATTAATAATAATTGTTTTGGGCCCATTTTCATTTCATGTAAATTGTTTGTTTTGTATATGTGTACCTTTAATACAGGTTGTCAAAATACACCTACAGTACTGTGTTGGTCTCATTAATTACCCATCTTGCTCTAGCAGCCGAACCTTTGCAATTGGTCCAAACATCCTCGCGAATACTGAGGTTTGTACACCACATATTGACCTGGGTGTTACACAAGCCTCTTTGCCTGGCCGTCAGCGGTATCTCCCGCTGCACGGAGAGTCTGACATGGGAGTCTAGTAGAATGCTCGCGAGCATGAAAAAACGTGTCACATTTTTTCCACAATAATGACAAATATGAGATCTACAATAATCTAAGCCTCGGTTAATCACCTCTGAAGTTGACAGAAGTGCATTTCAATAATGAGAGACTAGAAGGAAAGTACGATAAACTTTAATGATAAAACAAACAACACTTAGATTTGGCGAATGACTCCATGGTATGATGACGCTCCTCTGAGACAAGAGGAGGACGTCAATGATTTATAGGTTAGAGAACCCCCATAGGGAGTTCTACTGGAGTCATGACATTGGTGGTGTTCAGGGGAGGAGGAGGGGCGAAGCAACAGCTACGCAGGATCAGCAGCTATGGGTGACAAACAGGGTGAGTTACAACTTGCAGGAGTCTGAAATAGAACTTCATTTAGGTGATTGGCCAACAGCCGAAGACAGGGAAAGCGTGGGAGACATTGATTGGACAGGGATAAAGGGGGCGTGCATATTTATGAATGGCTGATGTAACCTGAGGGCGGTGCTGCAGGGGAGAGAGAGATGAATGGAAAGGAACCATGGATTAGTGAATGGGATGGATAAACAGTCATTGACTAGTGAAGTAGTCTTCATTATTGAAAACAGTCTGAGACATTATTTAGTAAGGAAATTGCAAACCAGAATTGTAAGATCTTAACCTCTCGGGGATTCTCACGAGATCTTGAATGCCACAAAGGCCACGAAGGACAGAACAGTTGCATCCTCAAGTTTTGAGAAAAGGAGGCTGCATTTCTCGGCTGCGTTTGAAGGAGCCTTTGAAATGGGACAGCCTAGGTCGCGCTGCAGTGACGCAATCGGTCTTCAAGTCTAGCCTTGGTGGACTGCAGCACCTGAAATGGGACACAGCTAATGACTTTCATACTCATTATGTCATCTTTCCAAAAAAGCCCTTTTCACTGTTGCTTTTGACCTATAATATTTCTCTCTCTCTCTCTCCCTCTCTCATTTTAATATTTTCTCTCTTTATTAAAGTTGTTTTATCCTGTATTTGTAAAGTGTGTTTGAGCACGGTCAAAAGCAACAGTGAACAGTGAAGCACTATATAATATACATTACATTACTAAACATACAATAATGAGTAATGTTCTGTAATTCTACTCATATTCTAATATTTCTTATATTTCCATTCTTATACTTATTAACACATTCACTGCCAACAGTTTATCCAATACAGTAGGTAGCTTCTGCCAAGGGTTTTTTTGAGGATTCTGGCTCATCTTTCAAGAGCCGAGGATTATTTTCTGCTAGGACTTTGTGAACACAAAATATCTCAAAAGAACTAATAGAATGTGTGCTTTCTCTGTCTAAAAGAGTTAGTTTTTATCATGTTCTGTTATGTAGGCATTAGCAGTTGAATACAGCATGGTTTCAGCGTCTGAGAAGGAAAGCTGAGATAAATGCATTTTTGTGAAATTCGATAGAACAGGCAGAACAGTCACTTTAACCCTTTATTTTTGGCATCAGTGAGACATCAGACATCTAAACAATAGTTCTGAACAGTAATTTCCTCCAATATAACAGCACCCCCACAGCACCCCGCAAACTCCTCCCTCCGTGGGTGTGTCTCTGGTGGCTCTGCAGCGTGTGTCACAGGCGAGTCTCTGCTGCCTGTATGTGCTGCCTGGCGGCCGCTCGTCGGGCAAGTCTGGATCGGGCTCGCTCGTTTCTGGGGTTTCGGTTGTGAGCTGGGATGAAGCTGCGTGCGATTCTGGGCTTTCTGCTGCGTGTTTCAAAGTGTGTTGCACCCAGAGTCTATTTTTGGAATCCCCCACCATTGTGCGCCAGCTCCCAGCGCGAAAGCGTTTCCGCCAAACCATTCTCATGAGAATGGTTTCCTCACGCTTTTTCCTGCTGTTTTTGCTCGGCTTTCTCTAGTCTGGAGAGCACTGTCGCCACTTAGTGGGTCGGTGGAATGGGTTGTACACGTTCGGTGGTTCCCATATTTTTATAGGAGATGTAGGGGGCTTTGATCCACGTCCCACCGTCAATTTTTTTTTTTTTTTTTTGACGAGTTAACTCGTCGACGACAGTCAACGGTTGGTTTCTGTTTGACGAGTTAACTCGTCAACGGCAGTGAACGTGTTAAACAATAATTATAGAGAGACCATGATGATGCCAGCCTTAAAATGAGATATTCCTCTAAATCTGGCTTCAAACGGGCAAAATTTCAAATGTAAAACTGACAAATTTTTCCAAATGTGTGTCTCCTGCAGAAGTGCCCCCCCCTCAGAGCTAAAAGTCAAATTTGCCTATGCTTAACAGCAGCATTTATCAGTATACAGTAACATTATCTCCTTGTTTCTGAAGGAGAACATCAAATAATAATAATAATAATAATAATAAAAATAATAATAATAATAATTAATTTATTTTGTATAGCACTTTTCAAAAACCCAAAGACGCTTAACTCATTGGCTGCCAGCCATTTCTGGAAAACGGATGCTCCCAGTGCCAGCCCTTTCAGAGCGTTTTCAGTGATTTCTCAAGACCCACAGAATATTGTGTGATATTACTATGTAAGCGCCGAACACGCCCAAAGAACGATGAGACTCTCTTGTATCATCAGCAAAAAAAAGTTTATTGATATCATTTTCCGTTCTTTAGTTATCAGCAGTAGAAGATAGGTTGGTTTCACCAAAAACAGACATTTCAAACTAGAAGCTGAGATAATGAGCCTTTTGTGAAATGAAGCATTTCAAGGACATCACTGACTCTGAAGCTAATATTTTCTGATGTAGTGACACCTCAAAAATAATTTCCTTCAATAAAACAGCGAAAACAAAGGAATTTTGATGGCAAAATAATATTTTTTAGCTGCAACCAGCAGCGCTGGCCCCTGCGTGCGCAGACCCTACACCTTCTTGCTGGTCTTGATTTACTGCTGGTGGGCATCAGGTATTCTAGCTTGTGTTTGCCAATCTGTCCATCGAGCCTGCTGTCTGGGTCGGTGTTGTATGGTGCCCCACCCCCCTCAACTGCAAACTCCTCCTCCGTGGGAGTGTCTCTGGTGGCCCTCTGCTGCTCTGAACTTTCTGCTGCACGTTTCAAAGTGTGCTGCACAGCGTCTATTTTCACAGCGCTCTGCCGTTTTTGTGCGCCGGCTCCCAGCGCTCCCAGCTGAGAATAATTTATCTTTTCAGAAAGACGCTGGTGTCGGGTGCTCCTTTTCTGGCAACTAATCATATGGAGAAAGTATCGCAACAGACAGAAAGGCTCAATTGTGGGAGCAGATTGGCTGCTGTTCACAGGCACAGCTAACGTTACAGCATGCATCGGTTTCCGTTTCCCCACGGCTTCTTCTCTGTTTTTTCCTCACCTTTCTCTAAGCACTGTCGCCACCTAATGGGTCCGTAAAATAGCTTATACACCTTCAACATCCCCCATATTTTTACAGGAGATGCATCAGGCTTTGATCCACGTCCCACCATCAAAAAATGCAATTGACGTCTTTAGACGTCATTGGCACTCTACGTTACTATTTGAATTGACGTCTTTAGATGTCATTGGCACTCAATGAGTTAACAGTCAGGAAAAATACAAATGGTGATAGGCAACAAGTAGAGGTAATAATATGAAAAACAAAAAAGACAAGCAACAGGCAACAGAAACAGGCAACAGGCAACAGATACAGGCAACAGATACAGGCAACAGATACTGCAGGCAACAGGTACAAATATCAGTGGCGGTTCAGGGCAAGGTTGTATGGAGAAGCAGAGGAGAGGAAGAGAACAGGAGGGAGGGGCAGCGGGGAGAGGGGGAAGGAGGGGGGGGGCGGAGGGTGATGGTTTGGAGGAGGTGGTAGGGGAGGTTGTAAGCTTGGTAGAACAGATAGGTTTTAAGTCGGGTTTTGAAAGTGGGGAGTGAGGGAGAGTCTCGGACGGGGGAGGGACTTCCAAAGTCGGAGTGCGGCGCGGGAGAAAGCACGGTCACCAAAGGTTTTGAGTCTGGATGGGGGGATGATGAGGGTGGCAGTAGAAGAGGATCGGAGTGTACGGGAGGGGCGATGGGGATGAGGAGGTCAGTCAGGTAGGGGGGGGCTAGGCTGTGGAGGGCTTTGAAGGTGAGGAGGAGTAGTTTGAAGTCGATACGTTGCTTGACGGGGAGCCAGTGGAGAGAGTGGAGGACAGGGGATGTGATTGCGGGACCGGGTGTGAGTGAGCAGGCGGGCGGCTAAGTTTTGAACCATCTGGAGTCTATGGAGGGAACGGGAGGTGATGCCAGTGAGGAGGGAGTTGCAATAGTTGAGGCGGGAGGAGATGAAGGCATGGATGAGGGATTGAGCAGCAGGGGGGGAGAAGCAGTGTCTGACTTTGGCGATATTGTGGAGATGGAAATATGAGGTTTTTACAACAGAGCTGACGTGGGGATCGAAGGAGAGGGTGGGGTCCAGGATGAAACCAAGGTTGCGAGCCAGGGGGGAGGGGGTGATGGTGGAGTCGTCAATGGTGAGGGTGATGGGTCCGGTTTTATTGAGGGTGGATTTGGTGCCAATGAGGAGGAGTTCGGTTTTGTCGCTGTTGAGTTGGAGGAAGTTGTGGGTTAGCCAGGTTTTTATTGTGGATATGCAGTTTTCAATGTGGGTGAGGGGTGGGTTCTGGAGGGATTTGGTGCTGATGTAGAGCTGAGTGTCATCGGCGTAGCAGTGGAAGTCCAGGTTGAATTGACGGATGATGTGACCAAGGGGGAGTATATAGCAGATGAAGAGCAGGGGGCCGAGGACTGAGCCCTGGGGGACCCCCTGCAAAACAGAGGAGAGGGTGGAGGAGTGACCGGAGAGGGAGATGAACTGTTGTCTGTCGGTGAGGTATGAGGTGAGCCAGTCCAGTGCGGTGCCCTCAACACCCAGTTGGCGCAGCCTTTGGAGGAGGATGGAGTGGTTCACAGTGTCAAAGGCTGCGCTCAGATTTAGTAAAACTAGGATGTTGAGGGCACTGGAGTCAGCGGAGGTGAGGAGGTTGTTTATGACTTTGGTGAGGGCGGTTTCGGTGCTGTGGAAGGGACGGAAGCCAGACTGTAGGGTTTCGTAGAGGTTGTGGGAGTGAAGGTGGGAGACGACGATGCGCTCGAGGGTTTTGGAGAGGAATGGCAGGTTGGAGATGGGGCGGTAGTTGGAGAGGTTGGCAGGGTCGAGGGTGGGTTTTTTGAGGATGGGGGTGACGGCGGCGAGTTTGTAGACAGAGGGCACGTGACCTTGGGAGAGTGACTGATTGAAAAGGGCAGTGAGGTGGGGGATGAGGGCAGGGAGGCAGGCCTTGGTCAGGGGGGTGGGGAGGGGGTCGAGGGAGCAGGTGGTAGACTTGGAGGCGGTGATAATGTTCGTGATGAGGGAGGAGTCAGCAGGGGAGAAGGCAGTGAGGGAGGGGGGAGGTCAGCAGGAGGGAAGATGATAGTGGGGGGGGGAGGGGCGGAGGGGTTGGCGATGGAGGCAGTCAGGGAGGAGTGGATTTGGGAGATTTTGCTGTTGAAGGCATGGAGAAATGAGTTGCAGGGGAGGAGAGTGTGTTATTGTCTGGATGTTGGAGGAGCTTTTTGACAGTGGAGAAGAGAGTGCGGGGGTTCCTGTTGGTGCTGTTGATGAGGGTGGAGAAGTAGGCAGATTTGGCGGCTAGGAGTGCATCACGGTAGGAGGAGAGGTGCTGTTTGTAGAGTTCGGTGTGGACAGTGAGGTGGGTTTTCTTGAGAAGTCTTTCCAGTCAAGGCCGGATTAACCATAGGGCAACCGGGGCAGGTGCCCCGGGGCCCTCGGGGTGAAGGGCCTCCCCCAATTTTTTTTTTTTTTTTTTTTGGTCGGGCTCATGTTGGGCTCCACAGAACTATGACACAAATCTAAGACCATTCAGGACAAAATAAAATGTGTTTCCAAGAAGATTAAGTCTGATGATTTAGTCTCATTGGATGCCTGTGGGCAAGTGGTGACCAGGGGCACGGGAAGTGGGGGTGCTTGTGGTGCTGCGGCACCCTCTGCTGTTTTGTATTGGAAATGTAATGTCAATTATTTTTTCATCATTGTAAAGCCACAGCACAGTGAAGAGGATATTAATGTGAAGATTAGCCTCTTCCTTTTGCTCTCAGAGTGCATCAGATTCATGCATTTTACTTTAAAATGTACAAATTTTCTTTGTCTAGGGGGTGCACAGCCCCCCCTAGAAACCCCCCAGTCACACTAACATTTTTATCCTGCTGGTGCTACCTGTTTGCAAAGCCTCGAATCGCCTATGAGTGAGTGAGAAACAGAATCTCAGAAACTGAATAATGCCATAACAGTATAATACTAATGTTAATTTAAAATTAGATATTCCTCTAAATATGGCAAGAAAACATCCAAACATCCGGACGATGGGTAGGGGGGCCCCTGGGAGCTTCAGTGCCCCGGGGCCCCTGGGGGTGTTAATCTGGCTCTGTTTCCAGTTGCCGGCCGGTCTGTTTCATCGTGCGGAGTTGGGGAGTGAACCAGGGGGAGGAGGGGGTGAATGAGACTGTGGAGGTTTTCAGGGGGGCCAGCGAGTCAAGGGAGTCAGTGAGTGCAGAATTGAGGAGGGTGGCATAGTCGTCAGGGGAGGAGGGGTCAAAGTCGCTTGTACAAATAAAAAATAAATACATAATGTTATATAAACAAATGTGCACAGGTAATCAAGAACTTCTGAATGAAAAACAAATTGCAACAGCAGCATATTTCACCAGATACAGTCAGGGCCGTAGCTAGCTATGAGGACGGGGAGGTCCGGACCTCCCCTAATATTTCAGAGAAAAAAGATTTTTTTTTTTTTTTTTTTTTTTTTTTTTTTTATAAAACAATCTGCATGGAAAAGCATGAAAAACACGGGATCGCTTTTATTTTGAAACGAAAGGCAGGTCAGGCAGGAAGTCATCTGACGCCGCGTCCGCGGTAACTTGATTCCGAGAGAGCAGCAGCATGGTGGTGAGTGATGACTGTCTGTCTGCCTGGCGAGATAATTGAAGGTGAGCGACCTGCGAGACAGTGAGCGAGTGAACGACAGACAGTGAGTGACACTGACAGATTTTTTAGCAACAACCAAGAAAGTAAGTGTCTAGTCTGTCTCTTAAGTAATGTTACCTGTGTGACACGTTGGGATGCTACTGGCTAATCATGCATGATGCCAATTGCCAAGCTCCCGAAGTCAGGTATGCAGGTGACTATATGCATGGTTTCAGTTTCATGACCCAATAAGTAACAAAAAGAGGTGGTGTAAAGTTAAAAACAACATAATATATTTTATTTTATTTTTCAATCGTTCCTATCAGGAATAAATAAATGTCCCTCTGTATGTTTTTTTTATTATCGATGATGACTTTGTGTGTTGTGTACGGCTTGGGTTGTGTGTTTGTCATTTTGATATGAATTTGGCTAAAACAGTTTGTGTTTGTTAGTTACAATTATGTTGACAGGAGAGCTGAGCAGGTGGTGACATGAAAGAGAATATACTGAATAATGACATCACAACAGTATAATCCTAATGTTGATTTAAAATGATATATTACTCTAAATATGGCTTAAAAAGGGGAAAAAAAAAACTCAAATTTTTTTCGGCGGCGCCCGAATCCGCCTCCCCTTGCTGGACCTCCCCTATTTCGGAACCCTGGCTACGGCCCTGGATACAGTAGCAGCATCTTGTTGGAACAACAAAACAACTGTAAATACTTACAAAATGAAAAGTCTCAGTCTCCTCTCCTCTCCTCTCCTCTCCTCTCCTCTCCTCTCCTCTCCTCTCCTCTCCTCTCCTCTCCAGGAGAGGAGACTCTCTCCTGCTCTCCAGTCATTTCTCCTCTCCCCTCATCATGGCGCTCCTCTTCTGAATCTGATTCGGAAGTGTCCTGAGCCGGTGTGGTGCTGATCCAAGCAGCAGCACCGGGTTCAGGTCCGGGTAACACATTGGCTGTAACACGAGCAGCTCTATACAATTCAACAACATCATCAGACCTGGTGATACGTTAGCAGAGCTACTAGTATACCTCAGTGGTAGCATATACTAACACTAAAGATGTTGGCTCAGGCTGTTTACATCACGTGATGGTGGCACCAAGTTGTGGCTTCTTCTTCGCCCAAATGGGTTGTAGTAGAACACGCACACATGGGCGATGCATGCAGTGGCTTGGAGGTGAAATGCAGCCTATTTTTATACACAACATGGCCCAGTTCTTTTGGAAAACTGAAAACATATTTCTGATTTGGCCTATTTATCTAGTTAACATAAATAATATTAATTATTGCATTGAAAAATGCATTATTTGAAGAAAAAACCAGGGCAAATTCGGCCCCGGAGCACGTGGCAACCGCGGGGGCTGGCATCCCTGGGCTGTGGCTGGATGGGTACGCCAAGGATGGAGTGACGCAAAATCGTGGCAATTGTTATTCCATGTCATTTGTGTTACTTCTTATATAGTGTCATGACGAAAGCAAAGATACAAGAGGCCGGGTTAGATAAAGGATACATCCCCCAATAAGCTTATAATACTATATCCCCCTACAATGATGATCAGTTACCCAATACATTAGATGCAGGGTGCATGATGTTGCCCCGATTCACTTCTTAACTCATTGAGTGCCAGCCACTTTTGGAGAACGGACCAGTTTCAGAGCGTTTTCAGTGATTTCTCGAGGCCCACAGAATATTGTGGGATATTACTATGTAAACACCGAACACGCACAAAGAACGATGAGACTCTATTGTATCAGCAGCAAAAAAAAGTTTATTGATATAATTTTCCGTTCTTTAGTTATCAGCCGGAGAAAATAGGTCAAAAACAGAAAAAATTGGCGTTTCCATCTAGAAGCTGAGATATTGAGCCTTTTGTGAAATATAGCATTTCAAGCACATGACTGACTCTGAAAGTAATATTTTCTGATGTGACACCTCAAAAATAATTTACTTCAATAAAACAGTGAAAACAAAGGAATTTTGTTTGGCAAAATAATATTTTTTAGCTGCAACCAGCAGCGCTGGCCCCTGCGTGCGCAGACCCTACACCTTCTTGCTGGTCTTGATTTACTGCTGGTGGGCATCAGATAGCTTGTTTGCCTGTCTCTGTCAATCGAGCCTGCTGTGTGTGGGTGTTGTGTGTTGTACGCTGCCCTGCGTGCCCCACCCCCCTCCTCCTCCTCCTTCGTGGGAGTGTCTCTGCGCGACTCTGAGTGTCGCTGCGTTTGCTCTCGCTCTGCTTTTGCTCCGTCTGCACTGAAAAGTGCGCTGCATCCCCCCGCTTTTTCACAGCCTGTCCCGGCTCCCAGCTGAGAATAATGTAACTTTTCAGAAAGAGGCTGGTGTCGGCAACTAAATCATATGGAGGGGCTATCGCAGCCGTGACGGAGGAGCTCGTGGTGTCAGCAGATTGACTGCTGTTCACAGGCACAGCTAACGTTATGCTTCATGCATATCGATGCGATTTCCGTTTCCTCATGACTTCTTCTCTCTTTTCTCCTGGCCTTTCTCTAATCTGGAGAGCACTGTCGCCACCTAATGGGTCCCTAAAATAGCTTTTACACATTCAACAGCCACCATACTTTCACAGGAGATGGATCTGGCTTTGATACACGTCCCACTGTCAAAAAACGCAATTGACGACTTTAGTCGTCTTTGGCACACAACGTTACTAAAGCAATTGACGACTAAAGTCGTCATTGGCACTCAATGAGTTAATAGTAGCCTAAGCTTTGGTTGACTAATGAAGTTCATTTCCAAAATATAACTTAAAATAAATATTTTTTCAACCAACTCAATGACCATGGTGTTTAACACCTTACTCACTATAGAAAAGAGACTAGGCCAATCCCAATTCTTATTGTTACCCCTACCCCTTGTTTCTGAGTGTCCCTCACTTTGGCCCTTGCCCTTCAAAAGGGAGCCACAAGGGGTAGGGATTGAAAACAATTACCTAGGAAATGGGACACCACTCATTACTTCATCATTTTGGCCAACTGTGTGATAATAAAGCTATTTATAGATACACTATTTTGCCATTATTGCATATTACCAGATCTGAATTACTTTTTTTTGATAACTTACTAATATTTAAATTATACTATTTTATTAGTTGACTGGTTTGCCCAGGAGTAACTGGAAACATGATTATAACATTATAGGCTAGCGTATATAGGTCAGGATAGTATAGCCTATTCAAATTGATTGAGTTGATATTGTTGCCACATAATATTCTGTTTTTTCACATTTTATTCTGGCGATTGGGTTGCTTCATAATCGGGACATTAAACGATCCCATGTGGTTTTCGCTGGGTCTGGTGTCCAAAAATAATCTATTTTGTAGCTCCATATAGTCACATTTCAGTGTTACAGCTTTTTACACGGATCTGTTTGCAGAGGCTGGTGGGCTGGCTGGCTGGTGCTTGAAGTGGGCAGTCATACCGTCTATGTTAAAATAGTCGCAAAATACCTAACCAAAACTTACAAAAATAAATGAATGTCTTCCTTTAATGTCGATACAAAGGATCACTGGGTCGGAATGAACTCGATATTTGTAAAGATTGCTGTCCCTCTCCCACAAGCAGGAAACCAGTGCCCGCAGCCAATGCAATTCAAAACACGACCAAACATACCACAGTAACGTCCGCTAATTCATAAAGAAACAAATTCCCCACAGCCAGAGCATCCTGAGTCCTTTGTATCGACATTAAACTCAGAAGTTGACGTTAATGTCTGGCTCATTTCTGGCTGATTAATAGTAGTTTTCTTTCAGCCCTTGGTGTTTAGCGGTCGTGCTGCAGTCCGTGTGTGTGTGTGTGTGTGTGTGTGTGTGTGTGTGTGTGTGTATGTAGGTGCGCTCATTGTTATTGACCCTGTGTCATTTCAGTATGTGTCTGTGAGGGTTCAACTGATACAAACATGTCTATTGAAGCTGCTCATATTCATATCTCATAGCCCAGGTGCGGACTGCATAATCGGGCACGTCGGGCAAATGCCCGGTGGCCTGGCCTGGCCTGGCCTGCAAAAAAATAAAAAAAATAAATTGTGCCCGCAGTCAGGCCACTCAATGAACAGCAGGCCAGGTGCCGTCTACTGGTTATAGTGGTTTTATTACTCTATTAGTTAGTCTGAAGTAATAATTACACTTCAGGGTTAAAGTGGGTGCATCTCATTGTAAAATTGGACTCGGCCCAAATTGGACTTCAAACGGCCCAAATTGGGCTTCAAACGGCCCAAATCTGGCTTCAAACGACCCAAATTGGGCTTCAAACGGCCCAAATTGGGCTTCAAACGGCCCAAATCTGGCTTCAAACGACCCAAACTGGGCTTCAAACGGCCCAAATTTTTGGATGCGCCTCGGCCCGTATCGGCCTGGCCTGCTTGGTATCTAATGCCCGGCCTGAATTATGATCCCAGTCCGCCCCTGTCATAGCCTATGGCCTAAACAGTTTCATAATACAGTGGACTCCTCTTATAGTGATACCTTGGAGATGGGTCAAATTTATCACTATAAGTAGATTAGATTATTATAACTGCTTATTTCTCATGCAGATTACCATCTAATGGCATTTGTTTATTTATTACATGAATGCAGTAAAGTAGTGGAATGGACAGCTTCGCTATTTATTGAATTTGATTGACTTTAAAAATACATACAGTAAGTTAGCCTAGGCCTCCAGCTTTTTCAAACAGCGGTCTCACAGACAGACAGACAGACAGACAGAGACGCTGCGATCTCTCCATATACAGACAGACATGCACCAAGTGTCAAATTTTTAGTTTTTATGGTTTGGGTTTTTATGGTTTCTAAGTAAAATATTTTTTTTACTGTAGTAAATGACCACAGGGATGACCACACCCTGAGCTTTCATAGGTTGACACAACCGGAAGAACCCGGTCGCTGCACTGATAGCTTTGTAAACTAGCAAAATCCGCACACAAAAAGTTGTTTATTAACCTAACTTTTGATAGAGTTACTTGGTTGCTCCTTGTAACGTTACTGCTGGCAGGCTGCAACCGAGACTAGACTTCTCCGCAGATTTTCATGACTGACTGTTGATAACGTCTCAAATTGACCATCATAACGTTGGAAAAGATGTAGGCTGTAAATTGACACTTATAGATTTATAGTCCAACAACAATCTGATGGTCAGATGGGGGGATTTGTATTCTGATATCAGTATCTTGCATCATGATCAGCCCATACAGGTTTACAAGGCATACAACAATATAATGTAGACAGATGTGTGACCAAATAAAGTACAAATTATATTATACAGAAGATTATAGGAATTAATATATTTTAGCACTATTTCAGATGTTATTGTGCTATAAACAACAAAAAATATTTTAGTGAGTGTATTCTAGAATGGAGAAAAATTACTATGAAAACAAGTTTCAAAATGTGTCACCAACCCAGCGAGATACTAAAGTAATGTTAATGCAATAACACTTTTAAAATAGTGATGGTGATCTGAGAAAAAGAACAAGTCAATGCCCATAACATTAAGTTGGAATGACTTGAAAATAGATTTCATACCTGCTGGCATAATGCGATTTTGTGAAAACATCATATTTATCATCATATCATTAGTGATTTTCACAAGTAAAATAAGAGCTCGGTTCCATATACAGAGTATTTGCATAAATGGCCAACATTTTTTTTGTTGGACCGACCAACCAACAGAGTGACTTATAGAGCTGCTGCCCAGCTTGAAAAGAAAGTGATAGATGTTTATTTTAGCCAACTCTATCGAGAGGCTTTTCGGCACCACCATTCATATGGAGATACATATATATCATATGTAGAGAGCTCGATCAAACATAAGCACGAGCGTATTATATTGTTTCACACGCGCAAATACATACTCACACTCGCGCAATCTTACATCCCGTGCGCACAAAGACTGCACCGAGGGCGAGCAGAGAAAAGCACAGCGCGAGGTAAAGAACGTTACCCATGTATTTAGTACTAGCGAGCGCACAAGCAGCCACTGTGTGCGCGTGTGTTTAATTTGCGATCGTACGACTGCTGCTGCTCTCCCTCCCTCTCTCTCTTTCTCCTCTCTCGTGTTGAGTTCTGCGCGCTCGCGTTGGGACTTTTGACAATTGTGGGCGGAAACCAAGGCAGGCCTCTGGCCCTCTTATGATTGGCCACTTTCAGACTCGTCTTGTTGACCCCCCCCCAAAGAAAATTTTATTGCAGCAAGTAGCCTTACACTGGTATCCAGAATACTTTGGGTATTAGGCTACCAGCTTAATCACAATTTTCACATAAACATGCCAGGGGGATTAATGGTTGATAATAATGACGACAAAAATAAAGAAAATAATTTGTTATCTTGTAAACACGGACCTCCTCCGGCCTTGATGACAGCTTCCATCACAGACAGGAAGCTCGGAGAGTCTGAGCATAATATGGTCAGAGCACAACCGATTGAAGAGGGAGAAAGGAGCAGCATTCATGGGGTATGCTAAGTGAACAAAATTATATTTGCGAGATGATGTTAGAAAGTTTTAACATTGCATATTGGTTTGCATGCAACTAACGTTAGGCTAGCTGTTGAAAACTGCTAACTTAATGTAGCTAACGTTAACGTTAGCTTAGCTAATGTTAGCCATATCTCTGCTCTCGGATAAGTTAGCTAACGTTATTTTAGCTCTATAACTGGCTGATGCAAGCCAGGTTGGTTGCTTGTTATGTTAATTTTCTATATGTTGCCAAAAAACTGCCAATTTTCAGACAGCTTAAAACAAAAAATGCAACTTAAATGCCACCTATATACAGTAGGTAGATTCCTTGCTTTTCATACACAGCCATAGCCTTTGCTCCAACACATCCTCATATGCCCGCATACGCACAGTCGCACATGACACACACACACACACACACACACACACACACACACACACACACACACACACACACACACACACAATAAACAGCAAATTTAGTATAGGGCAGGATATCAGGAAACAGGGCAGGTCAAAAAGAGTAAGGGTCAAGTATGATTCTCAGATCAATAATTAACTGAAGACAGATATGAGACAGCATATATATCATAGAAGGCAGGAGCAGAGATTCATTTCACCTGAAACATGTCAGTGCCAGTGTCGACCACGGGCGGTGTGGTGTGGCAGGTGTACCCAGCAACTCAGGGTGCTGTACCCCAACATAGTCCAGGCACCCATAGGTTCGGGCAGGGCACGACACGGGTGCTGGGGGTAGGTACCAGTCCAGTCCATTTTTGTGTTCTCATTTAGATGCTTTACTTTTCCTATACTTGTTAATTGTTTTGAGGTGAAACATTTTAATGAGCTTAGTTATTTTTGTATCTCTTCATAATTATAAAAATGTATTTTCTTGTTTTCTTATCATTCCATTTGATCTCTCTTTGATTTTTTTTATCGTGTCACTTCCATGGGTTATCATTCTGCAAAAAAAATATTGTACGTCTGCACACTGCATGAAGTATTTAAGGCTAGTTTACATCTGTAGTCCCTTGGCAGGTCGATATTATAAAGTCGGACGGACAAACCCGTCAATAGTCGGACGGACAACCCAACACATACATGCTGCCAGGCACACTAGGGGGATATGGGTGGTGGGGGTGGGTGGAGGAAGGTGGCGGCACCACTGCACCATGGGCTTAAAGGTTTGTGCTTGTTCTGTAAACTGTACCAACAGGCAAATAGCAGTTGACAGTAGGGCATTCACCACTACTTCATTTTAGCAGTCATCGACTACTCCCAAAAGGTAGTCGATTAGGCACGCAAGATACATCATATTTCATTGACCCAATAAAAATGATCAATTCTCATCCAAAAGGTCTCAAAATCAGCCAGCAAAGGGTTAACTAATATAGGTGGGACCAACCTGGGGTTATGGAAAATAGTCCTTGATTGGCTCTGAGAGGCTGTTTACAAATGAGCCACTAAACCCCAGCAACTTGTCTGAGCTGGAGATGCCGACTGTTTGACTGCAGTAACAGCAAAGACAGGAGTGTTTCCCTCTCTGAATACCGTAAAGGGATACTCAAGATTCAAGATTCAAGATTTTTATTGTCACTCCATAGTACAAGTATCACGTGTGAAATTCTTGTGCTGTAGACTCCGTTTACAACATAGTGCAAAATAACAGGGCATATAGGTGCAGGAAAACAAGAGAAGCAACAAGCAATAAGGCAGTAAAGCAATAAGACAAGTCAAACAAGTCAAAGACAGTGACATATCTCACTGCACATAGCTGCAAATGGCATGGACATACTTTAAACATAATTAAACATAATTAACATTCTGTTTGCGCAGGTGCAAATAGCATAGACCTAATTAAACATACAATTAAACATTAGACATACGTAATGTTAGCAGCTATAGTACAGCTACTACATGATTGTTGGGAGTTTATTTGTATATGTTAAGGAGTCTCGTGGCCTGCGGGAAGAAACTGTCCCTCAAGCGATTTGTGCGTGCTTTTGGGACCCTGTATCTCCTCCCTGAGGGTAACAGGGAGAACAGGCTGTTGTGGGGGTGGTTTGTGTCCTTGATGATCTTCAGGGACCTCCTGAGGCACCGCTGATACGATACGACAACATTTTGAGAGTTTAGGTCATTTGCCATATTGCTGATATTAAAACTAGACCATACATGGCTTTATTTTCAATCTGTGTCCGGTACAAACTGAGGTAGAGGGCCCTCAGTGCAACTTAGCTTAGCGCTACAATGGCAGTCTATGGTACAGTGCATGCGCATGCGCCTCATGGCAAACGAGGAAGTAACTTTGGTTATACTCTTGTTAGTTCGGTTACTCTTTGTTTAGTTCCCGGTGTGTACATTTACTACAAAAATAACTGTTTCACCTAACTTTGGATGATTATTTCATTGCGTGGTGCACGAGTCACAACATGTACATGTGAGTGTTTCTGGCGCTGCAATGTGCATTTTGGGCCACTGAACGGGAGTAGGCAAAAGTACCATAGACTGCCATTGTAGCGCTAAGCTAAGTAGCAGTGAGGGCTCTAGTAGAGTCGGTAGAGCCGCTCTACCAGACTTTGTACTGCACCCAGATTGAAAATAAAGCCATTCTAGTTTTAATATCGGCAATATGGCAAATGGCCTAAACTCTCAAAATGTTGGCGTATCCCTTCAAATTCTGTTTATTTAACATGGCATCATGTAGAAAATGATTGTCCAATCAAATCTATGTTCAATTTATTTATATAATTATATTGTTTATTCCTAAAACCACAGATGAACGATTAGTCAACGATGATGCAAAGCGTCGACTAGTGGTTTTGATAGTCGACTAGTCTGTGAAACCCCTAGTTAACAAGCAGTAAGTTGATTTTTCCAGACAGTTCCTCTTGGCGTTGCAGTATATATATATATATATATAATAATATATATATATATATCTTGGCAGCATCAGTATAAGAGGCATTTCCACTGTGAGTTAAAACCTCTTCCCCCCTAGCGGGCCCGCCGGCGGGCTGAGCCCTTGTCATCTCTCACAAATGACGCTCTACAGCAGCCTAGGAAGGACTCAGTGAGACATACAGCACACCAAAATGTCGGGAAGAAACGTGGCTACAAAACTCTGACAAGCATTTGTATTCAAACGAAAAATAATTCCAACCCCAAGCAACAATATCACCATGTAGTAAAAACAAGAAAACCGTGCATGCCTGCGTTTACGTGGTGATTTGTTTTTGCTAGTGAATCTTTTCTCTCCAAACGAGGCGGCTTTCGAAAGCTAACACTCTGCTCTTTCTAAAGAGGTATAGCTCGTCTCTGAGAGATGAAAACTCACTCAGTAGGCTGTCAAAGAACAGCAAAAAACTGTTTCACGTTTTACAGATAAAACTACAAGTTATGTCTTCCTTTGCTGTTTTCAAATCAAAAGTTGTGTTTGACTTCATAAAAACGCTACTAATTGCTACTCCTAATGCCTCTTCATCATCTTAAAGCATTGTTTTTTACAGTCATCGTGTTTACAAAGCCATATGGAGGATTTTACATGGAGTGGTCATCTTCACAGAATAGACGAGCTTTGGGTTCAGTCGACAGCATTTCCTGAAAAAACTGCCTGACGTAAATTATTTCAGTCCACGTCGATTCTATTGGCTCTGACGCTTCCAAAGAGGTGTCAATCATCGAAATCGGCCAATGGGGTCCCGAGATAGCCCTCTGCGTATCGCCCCAGGCTTTGCAGGCAAATTGAAGAAGCCCTTTTGATGCATTTCACAGAGTAAAAATACAGATATAAGGCTTGAGGGTTATCCAAACCATAACGCATATTAACTGAGTACCTATAGTGATATGATGGTCTCGACCTAGTTTCAAGATGAAGACCAGACACGCTGCCTCACGCCACACGTAATCTAGAAACATAGCGACCTCAGCATCACATGTAATGCTAGCGTGTCGACAAGTGCAGTAATCCCAGAGTGACGCGCTAATGCCGTCAGTGCAGTAGTGACGCACTTGCCTAGGTGACGGCGTTAATGTCGTCAGTACCGAAGCTATGACGTGACAGTATTTATAGCCACGCCGAGCGCACCACAGCCCTTGTTCCCTGCCCTCTAGCCGCTGCATTAAGCTGATCCAATTCCTCCTCTGGAAGCCGCGTTTCACTTCTCAAGCTGCCCATTCCTCCAGATTCTGCTACCAAGCCATCTGCTTCACGAGACCTCCCCTCCAGACTCCGCTATCAAGCCATCTGCATTCACGAGACCACTCACCGTTCACTCCTGCAACATGTCGAGCTCCGAAGACGAAAAATACGAGGCGCAGTACCAATTCGAGCTGGAGGCATCCAGCTCCGACGAGGACTCGCCCGTCGATTTATCCATGCCCGGGTACGGGCCGCAACAGGCAAGCGGACGGCAGCAGGCTTCGGCAGCACCGAACGCATCTCAGACGGGGAACCTCATCGTCAAGAGCAAGCAAGCGGGGCCTGCGCGCGGCCGAGGAAAGAAAGCAAACGGGGCCAAGTCACGAGGACAAACAACTCGCAGTCGCGCAAGGGCCGAAGCAGAGAGCGCTCCGGGCCCGGGCACGAGCACTCGGGGGCGCGGAAGGAAGCAAACGCGCGCCCCCGCGAGGAGCGCCGCGGCCCTGGCCAAGGCATATGGCAGGCCATTAGGGTTGAAAATCCCCGTGAGGAGCGTAGCAGCTCCAGCCGGGGCATACGGCAGGCCATTAGGGCCAAAAATGAAGGCGGAGCTCCAGGCCCCGAACCACACCAAGCCCTCCCGGCTGGACCTGCTGCTGGACATGCCGCCCGCCGGCCCGGACGTCCAGGCGCAGCACTCCTGGAACAACGACGACTGCTCGCCCAACATCTCTGTTAAGGAAGACAACAAGCTGGTGTTCCACCGGCACCCCGTGGCGCAGAGCACGGACGCCATCCGCGGCCGGGCGGGCTACACGCGAGGACTGCACGCGTGGGAGGTCAGCTGGGCCAAGCACCAGAGGGGGTCCCACGCCGTGGTCGGAGTGGCCACGGGCGACGCGCCGCTGCATTCGGTGGGCTACACGGCCCTAGTGGGAAACAACACCGAATCCTGGGGCTGGGACCTGGGCCGGTGTAAACTCTACCACGACGGCAAGAACCACGCGGGCAGAACCTACCCCGCCTTCCTGGAACCCGACGACACCTTCATAATACCAGACTCGCTCTTAGTCGTCTTGGACATGGATGAGGGAACGTTGCGTTTCATAGTAAATGGCCATGATCTAGGGGTGGCTTTCAGAGAACTTAGGGGCAGGAAAGTGTACCCAGTAGTGAGCGCCGTGTGGGGACACTGCGAAATACGAATTCGGTACATAAACGGACTCGATGCGGAGCCCCTCCCTCTGAGGGACCTGTGCAAGCGTTCAGTGCGAGCGGCCCTAGGAAGGGAGCGCCTGAGCGAAATCCACGGACTGCCCCTGCCCCCCTCTCTCAAGAACTACCTGCTCTACCAATGACGGGGTCGATGACCGGGGGGGAGAGCGCGCTCCGGGCCCGGAGCGGCCGCAGCCATGCAATTCTCATGTCCAAGTCTCATCCATCCGCGGCCCCGTTCTGTTCGGGCCGCCAAGCCACCCAGTCTCCAAGCGTCCGCTGTTCCGACCCTGCTAATCAAGCCATCATAAGCGTAGGTCCTGCTCCATCATCGTTCTCGGCACGACGCAGTTCCACGACGTGGCCGGGGAACTCGGCCCCACGATTAAATGCTATCCAGCCGGGACGGCTCGCAGCATCGCCAGCCCCGAGCGCAGGGAACGCCCGCGGAGCGCGTCCCGGACAGCAGTCGAGCGCAACGGTAACGTAATCACCTCTTTAATACATAACAGTGCCATATCATTTTAGCAACCAAATCTTAATTTCAAATCACTTCGGCGTGCTTCAAAACAATCATCTAACCATTCCCTGCGGTCCGCACGTCGGGCGCGAAGGAAACGAGCTGGGCACAAGTAGCAATGCATTCATCATAGTGAACGAACGATCTCTTGACAATCTCCGTGAACTGGTCGTTATATCCTCGCCTACAGCTAAAGAAAGACGGCGGAGCTACACTAAATGTCTCTTCATCCAATAACGTGAAATTAAATAACCTGGCGCATTCGAGAGCAAAACGAAGAGGCTAAATCTATGGAGAACTACACACATCTCTAACGTGTTAAATAATTAGGCCCAAACAATTAACATCAAATGTATTCACACATCGTGCTCAAATTGCATTCATTGCATTTATTGCACAATTTACAATAGTCAACAGCCAGCCAGAATCATTGCAAACGGACGTTCAAAGCATCAGTTAGCAATAGCGTTCAGTTAATCAACGTCTAATGACAGCCAGATTCCGTTTTAACAAAAAAAAAAAAAAAAAAAAAAAAAAAAAAAAAAAAAAAAATCCCTTCGAGTCGATGCTCCAGCCACCCAGTCAAATTAACAGAAGCCATGCTGCTCACTGAATATACCTTTCTCCGAGTCGATGCTCCAGCCACCCAGTCAAATTAACAGAAGCCGTGCTGCTCACTGAATATACATACAGTATATATACATATAACATACATATATATATGATCGGACATTTAACCGTGCGGCGGGCGATGCCCATCACCGGTATACGGCTCCACATATAGGCCTACTCTCACTCCACGGTAACAATGCTGCAAGTTAAAAATATCCATTCAGCGACTATTGGTGTCCAGGCTTCTCCAGGCATTGCCGGGCCGTCATCACCGTGCGTCACCGCATCCTTGCATCACTCACAATAATAATGCTTCCTGGTATCATGCCGCTTGCGGAGGGGGCGTTAGTTCATGCATGCCTATAATTGCGATATTTGAACGTGCTATCCTGCTGGCCAAGATTTCCAGAGTTCAAGCAGTAGCAATGCCCCGGAGTAAGCCGGCGGAGCGCGGAACAAGTGTTCCCTTCCAGCGCCTCCCCGAAGTTATAGCGCAAGGGGGGCGCTAAAGTCATATACATAAACTTCATTCCAGACTCGGGTCCATATAAAATACGTACACAAACACAGACAGCACAATAAGAAAGAACTAAAATAAAATAAAACCACACAACTAATAGATCTAAAACACATACAAGCAGCTATTGCAGTGCTTCCAGAAGTGCATCATAAATTTTGCTCACTTCGTGCAGGCACCCGCTAGTGCCATAATAACTCCATTCTCCGACCGGCTAGTCGACGCATAAAACTGTAAACAAACCGTCCCAGAACAGCACGGAAAGCGAGCACACTACCGCTCACAAACACATGGCTAGCACCTTTGCCGCCATGGCCCGCTACCTAGGGATTCGACCCCAGACCGGCCCGTCCGCCCCCCTGTTCCTCATCTCACCCCTCCATCTCATGACAAGAGCCTGGTTCACTCTCCACCTCAAGCGGATCCTCCAGATGTGCAACCTCCCAGCGGAGCACTATTCCGGCCACTCCTTCAGGATCGGCGCGGCCACATCAGCCGCCGCGCAAGGGGCGTCCTCCGCCTCCCTGCAACAGATGGGCCGCTGGTCCTCGTCAGCCTACGCGGCCTACATCCGACCAGAGCAGGCCGCCATATTGTCTGCCCAAAGATCTCTCCTCCCCTAGGCGTCACACGGTAAGCACATGGCATCCATCCCTACATTCCTCGCAATAGCCGTGACTTCACATTCATTGGTGGTGGACTCCCCGAATCAGTGTCGATCTAATTGATTAAGCGCTCCAGGTGTCGAGCAGCCCGCAAGTGCTCGGCGTTGAACAGCCCGCAACAAATCACTAATTCCGACCACGGTAGACTACTCGAAGTGTTCTAGGTGCCGAGCAGCCTGCAAGTGTTCTAGGTGCCGAGCAGCCTGTAGTCACACCACTAATTCAGACCCCAGCAGACTACTCAAAGTGTTCTAGGTGCCGAGCAGCCTGCAAGTGTTCCGGGTGCCGAGCAGCCCGTAGTCTCCCCACTAATCAGTGTCGATCTAATTGATTAAGCGCTCCAGGCGTCGAGCAGCCTGCAAGTGCTCGGCGTTGAACAGCCCGCAACAAATCACAAATTCCGTTCTCGGCTCTCACCCTCTCATGAGTCCGGACCCACGCCCTAGGCCCCCAGCACCCCCTCACGATCCCCGCCTCACCCAGCTACTCCACGTCACTCAGTCCTACATCAGGGGGGGGGCTGGCCAGCTCCACAGCCAGAGCCTACGACGGCGCCTGGCGGTCGTTCTCCTTTTTCTGTGCCTCGGTCAATCTCCCCGTTCTCCCAATCCTGATCCCCCGGGGGGGGGCTCAATCCAAATCTCAACACTGAGGCAGCGTCACTAATTCGTCGATCTAATAGATTAAGCGTTCCAGGTGTCGAGCAGCCTGCAAGTGCTCGGCGTTGAACAGCCCGCAACAAATCACTAATTCCAACCACGGTAGACTACTCGAAGTGTTCTAGGTGCCGAGCAGCCTGCAAGTGTTCTAGGTGCCGAGCAGCCTGTAGTCACACCACTAATTCAGACCCCAGCAGACTACTCAAAGTGTTCTAGGTGCCGAGCAGCCTGCAAGTGTTCCGGGTGCCGAGCAGCCCGTAGTCTCCCCACTAATCCAGACCCCTGGACTACTCAAAGTGTTCTAGGGTGCCGAGCAGCCTGCAAGTGTTCCAGGTGCCGAGCAGCCTGTAGTCAGGGGGGGGGCTCAATCCAAATCTCAAAACCGAGGGGGCTCAACCCAAATCTCAACACCGAGGCAGCTTCACTAATTCAGACCTCAATAGACGACTCGAAGTGTTCTAGGTGCCGAGCAGCCTGCAAGTGTTCCAGGTGCCGAGCAGCCTGTAGTCACATAACTAATCCGGCAAGACCTCAGCAGACGACTCAAAGTGTTCTGGGTGCCGAGCAGCCCGCAAGTGTTCCAGGTGCCGAGCAGCCTGTAGTCAGTCAGTTTGGGGGGGAGTTCAACGCCGAACTATGCCAACGCCGAATTATGCCGAACTACGCCAACGCCGAATTATGCCGTAAGTCGCCGTGCTGCCGAACCAACCGGCCGGCGACGTTTCTCTCTTTTGGGGGGTTCTCCGAGCAGATGCCCTCCCGCCTCAAGAAGAGAGGCATCCTGCCACGGAGTCACTACGCCAAAGAATCAGTTGCCATGCTGCCACGCCATCAGGATTAATGCCATACCGCTTCAGGCCATGAATCCTATCGCCATGCCATACTTTAATAAAGCTTGCTGATTAACCTTACCCTCTGGTCTCTCATGATTGAAATGATGGTCTCGACCTAGTTTCAAGATGAAGACCAGACACGCTGCCTCACGCCACACGTAATCTAGAAACATAGCGACCTCAGCATCACATGTAATGCTAGCGTGTCGACAAGTGCAGTAATCCCAGAGTGACGCGCTAATGCCGTCAGTGCAGTAGTGACGCACTTGCCTAGGTGACGGCGTTAATGTCGTCAGTACCGAAGCTATGACGTGACAGTATTTATAGCCACGCCGAGCGCACCACAGCCCTTGTTCCCTGCCCTCTAGCCGCTGCATTAAGCTGATCCAATTCCTCCTCTGGAAGCCGCGTTTCACCCCACCCACCTCCCCAGTCCACCACCAATGTATTGACTCCCGAAGAATCCCCTACGGGGGGGGGGTTCTCCGAGCAGATGCCCTCCCGCCTCAAGAAGAGAGGCATCCTGCCAGCAGGGGGGGAGTTCAACGCCGAACTATGCCAACGCCGAATTATGCCGAACTACGCCAACGCCGAATTATGCCGTAAGTCGCCGTGCTGCCGAACCAACCGGCCGGCGACGTTTCTCTCTTTTGGGGGGTTCTCCGAGCAGATGCCCTCCCGCCTCAAGAAGAGAGGCATCCTGCCACGGAGTCACTACGCCAAAGAATCAGTTGCCATGCTGCCACGCCATCAGGATTAATGCCATACCGCTTCAGGCCATGAATCCTATCGCCATGCCATACTTTAATAAAGCTTGCTGATTAACCTTACCCTCTGGTCTCTCATGATTGAAATGTAAATAGGAGAAAAAAAAGGTATTTCAGTGTTCTACCATAGAAAAGTCAAATGGCACTCATGATGCCCAAATGTGCCCAGATCAGGTCCGCCTGGGCCTACATGTAGTAAATCATCTGTCAAATTGCTCTGGTTCACTTTCTAAGGATTTGCTTTGATACAAGCACTCATAAGACATTAGTCTACTGCTCCATAGAATAATTTGGCTACCAACCCATGATTTTCAGGTGCTTTTCATCCAAAATAGTGTTGTTTTTTTTGGGCGGAGCTTGAATTTTAATTTTTTTGCCATGTTCTAACTGATTTTACTCTGATACAGTACATTTGTAATTGATTCTGACACTTCTACAGCAATCTCACAGGTGTTGGCTAGCTTTTGAAAAAAATAATTTTCAGAAAATACCCTGTAGTTGTGGAGATATACTCAATTCAGTTCAGGCATGTCATTTTCGGCAGGTGAGCTGAAAAATAGGCTTAGGGGTTAACAGGTATATATATATAATAATATATATATATATATCTTGGCAGCATCAGTATAAGAGGCATTTCCACTGTGAGTTAATGGTCTCTGCTGCCTGTCGTCCCTCCAGGTAGTGCAGATCGTAATCGGCCTGCTGACGTTCCTGCTCGGCATTGTGATGATGGCGGTTTGGTCGATATATTCATGGTCCGTGGTCAGTGGCATTTTGGTCTGGGGAGCTTTATTAGTAAGTCTACCTATCCAAACCCATCCTACCAACAACTCTATCCTTCCAAACGTATCTATCCAAACACATCCCCGTTGTCTAACCCTTTTGTCATTTCTCTCAGGGACACTGTTCTTCACTGTTCTGGGTCTTTTTCTAATGATCTTTCACAGAGGGTATAAACTTGTTGGATCGAATCTGTCTCATCTGCATGTGTGTGTGTGTGTGTGTGTGTGTGTGTGTGCGTGTGTGTGTGTGTGTGTGTGTGTGTGTAGGGTGAAACGAGGGCCCAGGCTGCTACAGGTGGTGTAGGACGAATGCTGTGTTCTCGCTCGTATAAGGGTCTCCGTAGGGTTCACCATCACACCGAGAGGATCCTTAAAGCAGATTCGGATGGCAACCATGCAGCTACAGCTATCGTGGTCATGTACTCACATACTGTACAAACGTAGCTCCACGCGAGGAAGTAGAGAAGTATGAGGACATTACAACAGCACGCTGTGATGTCCCGGCTCACAATTTCCTAGCAATTCTGGTGGACTTCAATGTGAGGCTCGGCCCAGAAGTGCAATGGCCAATATCTCGCTGCCCTACTTATGGAACATGAGCACAGTAACTGCAAACACCTTGTTCCAGAAAAGAACGGGAAAGAGTTGGACCTTCCAGGACCTAGCTATGCGATGGCAGCTGGACTACATAAATTGTTTATTTGACCTTTAACAGGGGTCAGGGCCTTGAGACCATGTTCTCATTTTCAAGGGTGCCCTGTTACAATAAAGCATTTATAAAAGTTACAAAATTACAAACGGACAAATACAGACAAGCAATTCAAACAAGATGATAAGCACATCAAGGAAAACAAGAGCATGCGTGTCCTCAAGGAGCACTCTAAACAACTCTAACTCCAATTTATCAGGGGCGTAAAATGAAAAAGCAGTGTTTCCCAGTTCACTCAGGGAAACACTAGGTGTCGGCCCCCTAGTCTGACACCTCAATAGTCAGAAAAATCACACATTGGACAGACGTCTCATCGTTCCGACAGCTCGTTAACCCAACAAAAATCTCACTATTCCAACAGCTCGGTAGTCCGAAAATATGCGTTCTGACTCCATCATGATCTGTGTGTGATTTTGAAACGGTAGACTTTACTGTTTTGTTGTCATTTACCCTTTCAGAGGCTATAGTTTATTGCATGTTAAATCAACAAATTTTACTTTTTTCGAATTCTACTATTCGTCCTGTGTATGAACTCTCTAGACAGTATGATGCCATGCAGCGTTGACCCTGTAAAATACGCTGACGACTTAACCCTCACTGAAAATCTCATGGCGGTACAACCCTCGCTGCTACTTAGCTGAGCACTACAATGGTAGTGAACGGTACAGCTGCCTACTCCCATTCAGTCGCCCAAAATACACATTCCGACAGTGCCAGCAACACACACATGTTGTGACTCATGTACTCACCATGCGATGAAATAATAATCCAAAGTTACTGGAAACGGTCATTTTCGAAGTAAATCCACACACCCAGAACTAACAAAGATTAACCAAACTAACCAAGAGTAACTGAAGTTACTTCCTCGTTTGCCATGAGGCGCACGCGCTGTATAATTTCAATGAGCTGTTGGAAACTTGCATTAACAGTGTTGAATCAGAGGTTATCATTGATTGTAATAGACATTGGCTCAAAGGACTCCAATATAAAAGCTTTACTAATTTCTGTCAGCTGTTTGGTCTACATCAGTTAAGCTCTGATTCTACTAGGATTACATTGACTACCAAAACTATTAGTGACCTTATTCTTGTGTCAAATCCTTTGAACATATCGTCGCTGTGCAATGAAAACCACCTAAGTCCATTTTTTATGATTTTTACTTTTGAGTATAAATCAGTGGGCAACAGAATTAGGGAATGTATGAAGCCAGTCGTGAAATTCCATTAATTCGAAAAGTCCGCAGGGGGGCGCACGTCAGGTCCGGAAGTGACGACACGTACATTGGCTCCAATGTAAAAATGAGCCGACTTCTCTCTCGTTCTGTGTCTTAAATAAACATTTTCCGAATGAGCTTATGGTCTGAATAAACAATTTCAAGTCTTTTTCATGCTCTCCTGGGCTCCGTTTTCTAAATTATGGTCCCATTTCGAGTAAAAGAGCCGATAAAAATTATAACTTTGGGGGCGGGATTTTCTTTGATTTACACCAACCACAGGAAACCAGATGATTCCAACCAGTTGCCAAGGCAGGCTAGCTAGCTAGCTAGCAACATAGCCAGAGATTAAAAGTAAAATAACAGAAACAGCGTTACCCTTATGATATTTTAATGATGTTAGTAGACACACGTAATAGTATAGATCCCCGTTATGAGGTATGTTGATCAAAAGAACACCTAAAACGCTATATCGAAATCGGGTTTTAGTGGACGGGCAGCTCTACAGTTGATCTGCGGCTAGCTAGCTAGCAACGTAGCAACAGTATAGAGCCCCCGAGGTCCGTTGATCAAAAGAACACCTAACGCTATATCGTTATGTAATGTGACTTGTGACATGATCACCACATTTCAATAAATATAACGTTTTTGCACATTTGAATGCTGCTGGTCGTTTGTTTAATGCTGTATATATTGGACATTTAAAGCTGATACACAATTGTGTTGAGGTATTCCGCAAAGCTCAATTAAAAATATAACGTGTAACCACGTGTAACACTTGAAACAATCAAATTTAACTTTTTCACAGCAATACACAGTCCAGCCCACCATGGTATGGTTAAGGATTGGAACCATTGTTTGAATTATATCGAAATATATTTGCATGGTGTAGCATGTAATGCAGTCTGTTAAGATACTGTAAACATGCTAGATACTCTGTGACACAGAAAGGCAGACGAGCTAGCAGCAGGGATCTTGTCACCCTGATTTCAGATAAACTTGTCTGTCTAGTAGCTAGACAATATTACTGTACCATAATACCACAAGCTAAAGGCAGCATACACCAATGGAAGGATGGGTAGCATTTGTCATCCAGGCTATACAGTAACGTTAGGCTATTATAAAGTTATGAAACGCTGATTCAGACGTTACAATAATATGACATAATATGAGCCAGTTAGCCTAGCTAGAGAGAGTAATTTCAGACCACCAGATATCACCATATTTCATTTCAATAAATATAAAGCATTCGTTGATTGAAGCAGACTGCTGATCGCTTGTTTCTCCGTCGTCATGTCCTCATGGTCCAATCTTCGGTTCGTAGTTCGTGTTCACTCGACATCAACAATCTTT
Organism: Poromitra crassiceps; assembly: GCF_964638095.1. Lineage (NCBI taxonomy): Eukaryota > Metazoa > Chordata > Actinopteri > Beryciformes > Melamphaidae > Poromitra > Poromitra crassiceps. The sequence goes on along the minus strand of NC_139624.1, from coordinate 8,337,602 downwards.
ATATCACATCTGATCATTTTATCCAACCTGCCTCTGACCAGACAACTAATGGATCGTTCTGCGCGATCATATTTGCGACATTCAGATACATGATAATATACAACAAGGCTATCTTTGTTGACAATGTTTATTGACAAAAGCATTAAAACAAGCAAATATAACAATATTCTCCGGTCACTGGCAGATACTAGCTAGGCTACAACTTGTTCAAAGCAAATCTCTCATGTCAGCATTTGGCTTGTGTGTTATGGCAATTTCCTATGTTGAAACAACTGATCAGCAGTAACATGTAGTTTAGCGTTAATCTCAGGAGAACAGAATATTATAGCTTTGATCGTCACAAATCATAATCCTCTGTTGTGTGTCCCATCGGTACTGGACGGCGCCTACCCCTGGAAGAAACGAATTAGACACTGTTAATCACTGTATAACGTTAATGTCTGCTTACCCAACACTACGTGCGATTGGTAAATACTGTAAATGCAGAGGTGGATAAAGTATCCAGAGGAGTTTAACCCCCTTGTTCCCCCTCATTGATTGATAGTTGATCTAACGTTAGCTAGATATATAACGCTATAGCTGGTAGATCATATGAGTATGCTTTGAGTCTGCCTCATCTCAAAGAGGTAACCTAGGTAAACAGAACTGCGTTTGTTTTCTGTCTATGTCCGAATCTGTGCAGCATGCAATACTAGACACTGTTAATCACTGTATAACGTTAACGTTTGCTTACCCAACACTACGTGCAATTGGTAAATACTGTAAATGCAGAGGTGGATAAACTATCCAGAGGAGTTTAACCCCCTTGTTCCCTCTCATTGATTGATAGTTGATCTAACGTTAGCTAGATATATAACGCTATAGCTGGTAGATCATGAGTATGCTTTGAGTCTGCCTCATCTCAAAGAGGTAACCTACGTAAACAGAACTGCGTTTGTTTTCTGTCTACGTCCGAATCTGTGCAGCATGCAATACTGTTTAACGTTGTATAACGTTAACTTATGCTACTCTAGTCTAACGTAGCTAGCGTTAATGTCATGCTATGTAATTAGCGTTACGTTAGAAAATAAGATTACCTCGATTTTGTGGAAGATGCAAGCGGCAGGCTGGTGACGCCGCGCGAGGTCTGGAGGAAATAATACTCTGGTTTTTCTTCGGGCTATTGTATTCAATGTGAGAGCAATGGAGCAAGGCTAGCAATAGCAACTAACGTTAGCAACATTTGTTAGCCAAGCTAACGGCTAGCAGGGAAAATAACATGAACAAGATGGATGCCGTGGCGGAGGAAACCCTCCCCCGAGTCCCGTCCACGCTCACGCCCTTTCCTGTTTTCCCGGCTCCAGGTTTGAACAGATTTCCCACAATGCAACAGGAAAATCCATTCATCCAATCAAACGAAATCAAACAATATCGGGAAGTGAGCTTCATTTTGCCGTGTCAAAATCATATAGCTAAGGTGGTCCAGATATTATGTACTGTCAATGGTATAAATGGAATATATCCATTCTCCTGCATCTACTGGCAGGTTTTGGCGTCTAAATGACCAATAAAAACACGTTTTACTGGGTAAAGTATGTAACACGTACCACCATTGGATGCTAGACCCGCCCATCACCTCACGTATGTGACAGTCAGACCTCCATGCTCCGCCCCACCTCATGAGGACTTCCCCAGAAAAGTCACCAGGCAGCTGCTGACCCGAATGCCGGCTGTGTTTCGGCTTGGTTTTGTGTGATTCTGGCATCGTCTGACGTAAATAGATCAATAAGGTGTTTTCGGGTTGTCCTTGGGCTGCAAACTCATTTAAAGTATGCAAATCGCAGTTGTTTCTGACAAGAATAATGTCACGTTACTCCGGGACTGCTCAACCCATGACAGAGCCACTCTCCTCGGCTTGGCAGAGTGAAGCTCTCCGGCCGCGCGTCCCCGCTGCCTGGAGCACAGCGGCGCGTGCTCGCGCAGGCTCCCACACGCTGCTGTCTGCCCGCCAGAAAGTGCTCAAGACTCCGTGTGATAATCCGGTAACAGCATTTGAGTTTATTCAGGTGAGATATTTATAATGTAATGACACATTCAAAAATAAACTGTCTACAATGAAGACATGTGTCAAATATGACAACGTGGTGTTCAGTATTTTATGAGCACAGGGTTTTTCCCGTTTCCTGAAAAGTTGGCGATTTGGAGATAAGTGGCTTTCATTGCACAGCGACGATATGCAAAAGTGGTGTAATAGAATGGTATAATCTAAGTGATCATTTTCTTATCTATGCTAGCCATAAAATCCAGAGAAATGTGTTTAAACGCCATAATACAATAACACAGAGATCTCTTAAAAAGTATAGTCCAACTGCCCCATGTGAGAGCTTGAGATCTGTTACCTGGTCCGTAGCTATATGAATTATGACTGATTGTTGATAGTATCAGTGGTTGTCTTAACTGTCTTATTTGTGATTGAGGACCACAATGGAAATAAGCCCGAAATAAATGTCAAATAAAAACTAACTAACAAAAATTAACTAACTCACTCTGAATGCTGGACCCTGAGGCCCATCCTACAGAAGTCCCTGGATGGGTGTTACACCAGAATGCTGCATGCAGTGAACATCAACCAGAGCAGGTTACCATCATGCATCTGTATGGAGAGTTACCAAGAGTGAGTGAGAAAATAGTGTCCAGGAGAATGAGACTGACCGGTCACTGCCAGAGACACCAGGAGCTCCCAGTCAGCAAACTGGTGCTGTGGGTGCCAACACACGGGCATTGATCACGAGGGCGTCCCACATTAACGTACATGGACATACTGAAGAAACATGTGGGGGCGGAGAGTACTGGTGAGCTAGCCAGCTGTATGAAGGATCGAGATGATCGGTGTACAGGTCTCATTTAGTCAAACAAGGACTTGAGCTGCTGAAGATCATTTCAAAAGTACTGTCATTTGGTTTAATGGTGTGTCATGTAGTGAGAGAGGAGTCAGTGTTTCCAACTCTTCCTGTACTGAATATTTCTGTCCTGGTCTCTCCAGTATGTCCTGGCTGGATCTCTGACGGTGGCTGCCGGCAGGTCGATGAACCGGTGCCTGGTTAGTAAATTTATATTAATACATTATATATATAATGCAACTTCATACATATACATATGTATATGTGTGTATATATATATATATATATTTATTTATTTATTTATTTATTTATTTATATACTATATATATATATATATATATATATATATATATATATATATATATATAATGTATATGTATATGTAATGCAGAGCTGATTAACGTGCCTTTATACTGGGGATAGTGAGTGTAACCAATTTACGCGTTACCACTCGGGACTCACGAGTTAATCGCGATGCGATTAAGGGCCGACCATAATGCGTTTTTTTTAGTCGCGTTAATCGCATGCCGCTATCATGTCCCTTCGATGCACCCGTACTTGTAGTAAAGCCGGTCTCAGCGGTTTCCTGTCTCCTGCTGTTGCAGGCATGGAAAACAACACGCTTCTAAATGGCTCGTTTTACTTTAAAAAACTCCCAAATGGTAGAGTGGACAAGTCAACAGTAGTTTGCACCTTGTGTAAAACAGAATTAAAATATCACCGACGTAACGCTACATCGAGTTTGAGCGATCACTTAAAAGCTAAGCATACTGGAGCAGCTAGCGTCGCCGGTCGGCTGGGAGGTTATCCAATACTACGGCGTCAATGTACACCAAAATCTTCCGTAGTGTGTGTGTGTGTGTGGGTGGGGCGGGGGGCACAATAACAGGAACAGGAAGTAGTGGTGGCCCCCGCAACTTGCAAAATTGTGCTCCTTCCGGTTAGTTCCCTGGCCATGTACTTGGGTTTTATAAATCTGACAAAAGACATGCATGTTTCCTGTTTTGGGCTTACATAGTTTTCCACACCGAAATATTTTTTTTATACATTTGGACCCTGGACTCTGAACTCAACCCAACCTCATTTCCCAACAGGGATCAATAAAGTTTGTTCTTATCATAGCTCTGATCATAAGAAAGGACATCTTCATGCTAGTCAGATGCCACTGATGTTCAATGGAAATAAAGTCATATCCAAACAGACAGGAACATGATTGACAGACTGGACTGTATTCGACCAGGATAAACTGTGATATGGAAAAATCTAGTATTGTATGGCAGTAGAAGAACTGTGTATTCTACACTGATGAGAAATATTTGTTGTAATTTTGTTGCAAATTACTTGAAAGAATGCTAGTATTACTTGCTTTGTTTATTCTGTTGTATAAAATAAATATCACAGTCGAGGTCCATGATGTTGTTGTCTAATATCACGGCTGTGATTATCTTCGGCACTCAGCCTGCGGCCTCGAGTCGTGCCTACAACCCAATCACAGCCGTGACGATATTAGACAACATCATCACTCCCTCTCGTGTGATATTGCTTAAACACAACAGTTGTAAAAGCTATTCGTCAAGTAATAATAGTATGTGAGACAACAAAAACAGTTCCCTCAGGATTGCACTAGATGTTGCCAAGCAGCAACAGGTAAACTTGCTGCTAGCAGTTACCCGACTGCAAGCTAGTTAAGCTAACGTTAGCTACTTTGAGGTTAGCACAGATGATTTCAACTTACCATTATTAATTACAGTATCCTAAGGTCAAATGTGTCCATATCGCTGTCCCTGGGTGTGAACTCGACCTAATCAAGGTTACATTAGAACAGTGAAGTGGAGTGATATACACACAGTGAAGCGTCCTGTGATGTTACACTGAAATCACGGCTGGACCGCTTCTTGTCCAATCAAATTGCTTGGCCATAACTGTTGTATAATTAAGCAATATATCACGAGAGCAAGTGTGTTGCTCACTCGGCCTGCGGCCTCGTGGGATAACAGCTTATCAGCGGGATATATTCCACAACACCACGCAGCTCGAGTGCTATATTGCTTTTATAAAACGGTTTCCAAGTATAATATAATAATAATAATACTATAAGTCCGACTGGCATTTTATTCTGATAGAGTCAGTTGAAACACTACTGTAAGGCGGGACCTCTAGCAAGAAGATAGACGTGCGGGTGATTTGATTGGATCGTTCTGGAGACTGAAGTCGACATTGGCCAATCCTGGCGCTTGCTGAGAGCTTTTGCAAAGGCAGACACCAGAGCCGTATGCCGACACCAAGTAACGTTACGTCTTATTTAGAAATGCGGGGTTAAGAGTGAGGGCGCGCGAGAGAGGGGTTAAGACATTAGCCCGCGTCTATTCTTGTACAAAACATCATTTTCTGCGAAGTATTAGTAAAGTTATAAGCGAAGATCGATTCACAAGGATCTGAAAGTTGTCTCCGCCATTTTGTTTTTGAGGTACTTTTAGTAAGAGAGTTGCGCCATCATGCGTCCATTCATTGTAAGGACTAGTGACCCTCCATACAGCAGATCAGGAGAAAGCTGTTTGGCTCGAGCGCAGCGCTGCCTTTTAGTAAGAGAGTTGCCATGGCAACCAATAACCCATGGCCATGGGTTATTGAACTCGGTTACTGGAATTATACAATGGCTGTGAACCAATCAGATTGCTTGATTTGAGAGAGCCGTTTTATAATCAATAATAACGTGTCTCTTTGCTCGGCAGGTGAACGCCTCTCTGAGCCTCTGTATTTTTGCTGCGTTGGCTGCCTACTTCTCCACCTACTTCCACATTGTGGACACCATTGTGTGGACACCAGGAAGCTGTCCAGACTTTAACTGTAGCAACTCCGAGTACATGAATACGGTAGGACATTTTGGTTTGAAATATATGGTTGTAAAAAAAGAAAAAGAAAAAGAAAAGAGCAACACCTTCTAAACATAAGGTGCCCTATCTTCGCAAAAGCGGTAATTTATCATTCACGCTCGTTTAACGCTGCATGCATTGCAAATTGGGGGCGTGGACAAGCACATGCCTGTTATAATTGTACTGGACATAGGCGTGCCACATGCCACACTAGGCGTTTCAGCACAAAAATGTGGGGATAGATGGCATTATCCTATCGTCAGCAGCGTGCAATTACTTTGCGCTAAGAGCTTTTAAAAGCACCTCTTACGCGCTAAATACCCCGCTGCGCTTGACCGCATCATAATCTCCGTGCAGCGCAGTGCAGAGTAAAATTCCTTTTGGATATGTCATTACGCACAGGCTTGCCACGCCAGGACATCAAATTCTGCTGCTAAAATTGGGTATTAGCAGATAATTCAGTGAGGCAATCAACTATAACTCACTGAGAAACTTTGATCACATCACAAAGAAGGAAATTAATTGAGAAAACTTATTGGACAATGGACATAAGCTATTCACCTCCATAACCCGGAGGGTCGTTGGCACCACAGGCGATCTGTCAATAAGCTCTCTCCATCTCTCTCTGTCCTCGGCACGAGTGAGTCCACTCTATTACCCATGGAGAGAATTACAGCATATTGCATTGCACGCAAACAGCGATTGCCAGACGGGAATCCGATTGGTTTTTATTGATGTAACGCCCAGGCATTGCTTGGCCAGGCCACACCTGTGAATAATTCTGGTACTTAAGACCGCCCAAATCCTGTTTGCGCTGGCATTATGGGGGCGCAGACGATTTGGCAGGGCTCTAATTTGTGCCTGCGGCACGTGCCGTGAACGTTTCCGCATCCCCGCCGAGAATTGCATCCCCAACATATTCCCGGGCCTGTTTTAACTTAGAAATCAGGGAGGTCACGTCTACCCAGACAATTATATCACTTTTAAACAGTTACATTTCTGTATAAATCATTACAATATGCTCCCATGAGGTGGGGATGTGTTTAGCTGCTGCCGGGCGGGGGTGCAAAACTCTGCATAACACCTGGACAAATGCGCAAGGCGGACCGCTATCTTCCCTGCCTTAAGGCACGCTCAAACAGGTGCGCAAGCGCAAATAGAGAATATTGCCTGTACCAAGATAGGGCCCAAGGTGTTCCTCTTTTCTTTTTCATAGGACTGTGTCGTGTGACACTAATGGACATTGAGCTGTAGAACAGGCTTGTTCTTCCATTGTAAGAAGAAAACAGACTGATGACAACTTCTTCATACATCTGAGACTTGGTAGGGTAGCTGTCTGCTAGCTAGGGGCTATCTAAATCAGTAATAGGGGGACCATCGTGATCCCTGATTATTCCACTCCTATTCTGAGAGACTTGATAGTTTTCTCCATTGGGAAAAACTCATCTTTGCCAACTCCCGAAGACACGGTGTTTAAAACTATACTCACTCGGCACACGTAGCTGCTGCAAGATTTCGGTGAAGAGAAACTGACCTTTTGTTCAGAACTGCCTACTACGTCCCAGAATGCATTTTGCCAGCAGCGATAGTGGGGCTTTTAAAGCAGGCTAAAAGCTGTTTTACTTTTGGCTCTACCGGACCGGTTTAAAATTGACAATGTTGCTGCGGACCGGGGGGTGGGGGTGAGGGCTGATTGGATAAACGGCGCATACACACCGCACCTGTGTTTATTCTCTCTCATGTTGTCTGTCCCACACACCACACCTGTGTTTATTCTCTCTCATGTTGTCTGTCCCACACACCACCTGTGTTTATTCTCTCTCATGTTGTCTGTCCCACACACCACACCTGTGTTTATTCTCTCTCATGTCTGTCCCACACACCACACCTGTGTTTATTCTCTCTCATGTTGTCTGTCCCACACACCACCTGTGTTTATTCTCTCTCATGTTGTCTGTCCCACACCGCACCTGTGTTTATTCTCTCTCATGTCTGTCCCACACACCACCTGTGTTTATTCTCTCTCATGTCTGTCCCACACACCGCACCTGTGTTTATTCTCTCTCATGTTGTCTGTCCCACACCGCACCTGTGTTTATTCTCTCTCATGTCTGTCCCACACACCACCTGTGTTTATTCTCTCTCATGTCTGTCCCACACACCACCTGTGTTTATTCTCTCACGTCTGTCCCACACACCACCTGTGTTTATTCTCTCTCATGTCTGTCCCACACACCACCTGTGTTTATTCTCTCTCATGTCTGTCCCACACCGCACCTGTGTTTATTCTCTCTCATGTCTGTCCCACACACCACCTGTGTTTATTCTCTCTCATGTCTGTCCCACACACCACCTGTGTTTATTCTCTCACGTCTGTCCCACACACCACCTGTGTTTATTCTCTCTCATGTCTGTCCCACACACCACCTGTGTTTATTCTCTCTCATGTCTGTCCCACACCGCACCTGTGTTTATTCTCTCTCATGTCTGTCCCACACACCACCTGTGTTTATTCTCTCTCATGTCTGTCCCACACACCACCTGTGTTTATTCTCTCACGTCTGTCCCACACACCACCTGTGTTTATTCTCTCACATGTCTGTCCCACACACCACCTGTGTTTATTCTCTTTCATGTCTGTCCCACACACCACCTGTGTTTATTCTCTCTCATGTCTGTCCCACACACCACCTGTGTTTATTCTCTTTCATGTCTGTCCCACACACCACCTGTGTTTATTCTCTTTCATGTCTGTCCCACACACCACCTGTGTTTATTCTCTCACATGTCTGTCCCACACACCACACCTGTGTTTATTCTCTCACATGTCTGTCCCACACACCACCTGTGTTTATTCTCTCTCATGTCTGTCCCACACACCACCTGTGTTTATTCTCTCTCATGTCTGTCCCACACACCACCTGTGTTTATTCTCTCTCATGTCTGTCCCACACACCACCTGTGTTTATTCTCTTTCATGTCTGTCCCACACACCACCTGTGTTTATTCTCTCACATGTCTGTCCCACACACCACCTGTGTTTATTCTCTCACATGTCTGTCCCACACACCACCTGTGTTTATTCTCTCACATGTCTGTCCCACACACCACCTGTGTTTATTCTCTCTCATGTCTGTCCCACACACCACCTGTGTTTATTCTCTCTCATGTCTGTCCCACACACCACACCTGTGTTTATTCTCTCTCATGTTGTCTGTCCCACACACCACCTGTGTTTATTCTCTCTCATGTTGTCTGTCCCACACACCACCTGTGTTTATTCTCTCTCATGTTGTCTGTCCCACACACCACCTGTGTTTATTCTCTCTCATGTTGTCTGTCCCACACACCACACCTGTGTTCATTCTCTCTCATGTCTGTCCCACACACCACACCTGTGTTTATTCTCTTTCATGTCTGTCCCACACACCACCTGTGTTTATTCTCTCTCATGTCTGTCCCACACACCACACCTGTGTTCATTCTCTCTCATGTCTGTCCCACACACCACACCTGTGTTTATTCTCTCTCATGTCTGTCCCACACACCACCTGTGTTTATTCTCTTTCATGTCTGTCCCACACACCACCTGTGTTTATTCTCTCTCATGTTGTCTGTCCCACACACCGCACCTGTGTTTATTCTCTCTCATGTTGTCTGTCCCACACCGCACCTGTGTTTATTCTCTCTCATGTTGTCTGTCCCACACACCACCTGTGTTTATTCTCTCTCATGTTGTCTGTCCCACACAGCCCACCTGTGTTTATTCTCTTTCATGTCTGTCCCACACACCACCTGTGTTTATTCTCTCTCATGTCTGTCCCACACACCACCTGTGTTTATTCTCTCTCATGTCTGTCCCACACACCACCTGTGTTTATTCTCTTTCATGTCTGTCCCACACACCACCTGTGTTTATTCTCTCTCATGTTGTCTGTCCCACACACCACCTGTGTTTATTCTCTCTCATGTTGTCTGTCCCACACACACCACCTGTGTTTATTCTCTCTCATGTTGTCTGTCCCACACACCACCTGTGTTTATTCTCTCTCATGTTGTCTGTCCCACACACCACCTGTGTTTATTCTCTCTCATGTTGTCTGTCCCACACACCACCTGTGTTTATTCTCTCTCATGTTGTCTGTCCCACACACCACACCTGTGTTTATTCTCTCTCATGTTGTCTGTCCCACACACCACCTGTGTTTATTCTCTCTCATGTTGTCTGTCCCACACACACCACCTGTGTTTATTCTCTTTCATGTCTGTCCCACACACCACCTGTGTTTATTCTCTCTCATGTTGTCTGTCCCACACACACCACCTGTGTTTATTCTCTTTCATGTCTGTCCCACACACCACCTGTGTTTATTCTCTCTCATGTCTGTCCCACACACCACCTGTGTTTATTCTCTCTCATGTTGTCTGTCCCACACACCACCTGTGTTTATTCTCTCTCATGTTGTCTGTCCCACACACCACCTGTGTTTATTCTCTCTCATGTTGTCTGTCCCACACACCACCTGTGTTTATTCTCTCTCATGTTGTCTGTCCCACACACCACCTGTGTTTATTCTCTCTCATGTCTGACCCACACACCACCTGTGTTTATTCTCTCTCATGTCTGTCCCACACACCACCTGTGTTCATTCTCTCTCATGTCTGTCCCACACACCACCTGTGTTTATTCTCTCTCATGTCTGTCCCACACACCACCTGTGTTTATTCTCTTTCATGTCTGACCCACACACCACCTGTGTTCATTCTCTCTCATGTCTGTCCCACACACCACCTGTGTTCATTCTCTCTCATGTCTGTCCCACACACCACCTGTGTTCATTCTCTCTCATGTCTGTCCCACACACCACCTGTGTTTATTCTCTTTCATGTCTGTCCCACACACCACCTGTGTTCATTCTCTCTCATGTCTGTCCCACACACCACCTGTGTTCATTCTCTCTCATGTCTGTCCCACACACCACCTGTGTTTATTCTCTCTCATGTTGTCTGTCCCACACACCACCTGTGTTTATTCTCTCTCATGTCTGACCCACACACCACCTGTGTTTATTCTCTCTCATGTCTGTCCCACACACCACCTGTGTTCATTCTCTCTCATGTCTGTCCCACACACCACCTGTGTTCATTCTCTCTCATGTCTGTCCCACACACCACCTGTGTTTATTCTCTCTCATGTCTGTCCCACACACCACCTGTGTTTATTCTCTCTCATGTCTGTCCCACACACCACCTGTGTTCATTCTCTCTCATGTCTGACCCACACACCACCTGTGTTTATTCTCTTTCATGTCTGTCCCACACACCACCTGTGTTTATTCTCTCTCATGTTGTCTGTCCCACACACCACCTGTGTTTATTCTCTCTCATGTCTGACCCACACACCACCTGTGTTTATTCTCTCTCATGTCTGTCCCACACACCACCTGTGTTCATTCTCTCTCATGTCTGTCCCACACACCACCTGTGTTTATTCTCTCTCATGTCTGTCCCACACACCACCTGTGTTTATTCTCTCTCATGTCTGTCCCACACACCACCTGTGTTCATTCTCTCTCATGTCTGTCCCACACACCACACCTGTGTTCATTCTCTCTCATGTCTGTCCCACACACCACACCTGTGTTTATTCTCTCACATGTCTGTCCCACACACCACCTGTGTTTATTCTCTCACATGTCTGACCCACACACCACCTGTGTTTATTCTCTCTCATGTTGTCTGTCCCACACACCACCTGTGTAGGGATGGGTATCGTTCAAACTTTTTCGATACCGATACCGTTTCGATACTTGGATTTCGATACCGGTTCCTGAACGATACTTTTTTCGATACCAATTTTTAGAAAAATCCATTTTAACAAAAATAAAACAGCATTACACATTGAAATTATTTTACAAATCTTTAGTTTTCCCCCCATCTTAAGTTTTACAGCAGAAAAAAATAAAACCTACTGTATTTAACATAACTTTAAGTTCTCTAAACGTATTGCCGTCCCTACAAAAAATATTGGAAGTACTACAAAGGAAAGAAATGTAAAACAAATAAATCAGTGGAATAGTTTTCAGTGCAAAACAGAGAGTTGCAAATCAGGGTTTAATGCTCACTGATGCAACAGAACTCTATTCTTGCCCAAACTGATGAGATGGATCCACTTCATGCATGGAAGACTAGTTGAGCATTGACTAGCCTATCAATATAGCCAATGGCACAAAGTGAATCCCATTTATATTCAACAAACTATCATGACATCAGCGTTTGTTAACGAGTTGCTAAAAATACATAATGGGCGATAACGTTTGCACATAACGTTAACGCTAATTAATTAAACATTAACGCTAGTGTTGCAGATCAGTGTTTAATGCTCACTGCTGCAACAGAACGTCATTCTTGTCAAATCTGACGAGACAGCTCCACTTCACGCATTCACTGACTAGCCAATCAATATAAATGAATCGCATTTACATTCAACAAACTATCATGACATCAGCGTTTGTTAACGAGTTGCTAAAAATACACAATGCCCGCTTGCGCATAACGTTACGGCGGCAATTAATTAAACGATCTGCTAGCTACAACTCACAGCCAGATGCATGGATTTGTCAGACTGAGGGATCTGATAACCGCTAACTTGCGGTAAGCTGACCCACCTCTCAATTATTTCTCTTATCTGTGGAAACCAGTCCGTGTTGTTTCTGTTTCTTTTCCTGCTTTTCATCATCTTCGCCATATGGTACTCCAGGATAGGAGTAGCTTGAGTGGCTAACTTCTTGTATACTATATCCGCACCGCACGCCTGGCTCACAGTCACAACAAACACACCGGCTAAAGTGGGCGTAACGTTTCCTGCATGCCTCTACATGACAGCCAATCACCAGCCGTATTAGAGCGCGGCGTGCAAGCATGTCGCATGCTTATAGGCTCAATGGCGCTGTTTTGTTTTGGTATCGAAAATTGGTATCGATTGACAAGGGAAGCTTCGATACCCCTTAGTATCGATGTTTCCATTTCGGTGCCAAGTAAGTATCGAAACTCGATACCAATCCCTACACCTGTGTTTATTCTCTCTCATGTCTGTCCCACACACCACCTGTGTTTATTCTCTCTCATGTCTGTCCCACACACCACCTGTGTTCATTCTCTCTCATGTCTGTCCCACACACCACACCTGTGTTCATTCTCTCTCATGTCTGTCCCACACACCACACCTGTGTTTATTCTCTCACATGTCTGTCCCACACACCACCTGTGTTTATTCTCTCACATGTCTGACCCACACACCACCTGTGTTCATTCTCTCTCATGTCTATCCCACACACCACCTGTGTTTATTCTCTCTCATGTCTGTCCCACACACCGCACATGTGTTTATTCTCTCTCATGTCTGTCCCACACACCACCTGTGTTCATTCTCTCTCATGTTGTCTGTCCCACACATCACACCTGTGTTCATTCTCTCTCATGTCTGTCCCACACATCACACCTGTGTTTATTCTCTCTCATGTTGTCTGTCCCACACACCACCTGTGTTCATTCTCTCTCATGTTGTCTGTCCCACACACCACACCTGTGTTCATTCTCTCTCATGTTGTCTGTCCCACACATCACACCTGTGTTCATTCTCTCTCATGTCTGTCCCACACACCACCTGTGTTTATTCTCTCTCATGTTGTCTGTCCCACACATCACACCTGTGTTCATTCTCTCTTATGTTGTCTGTCCCACACATCACACCTGTGTTCATTCTCTCTCATGTCTGTCCCACACACCACCTGTGTTTATTCTCTCTCATGTCTGACCCACACATCACACCTGTGTTCATTCTCTCTCATGTTGTCTGTCCCACACATCACACCTGTGTTCATTCTCTCTCATGTTGTCTGTCCCACACATCACACCTGTGTTCATTCTCTCTCATGTCTGTCCCACACACCACCTGTGTTTATTCTCTCTCATGTCTGACCCACACACCACACCTGTGTTCATTCTCTCTCATGTCTGCATCATAGGCTACTGTTTCTTCAAATCCATACATATAGTGGATGGCCAGTGACACATGATAGAAATGTGTTTGCAACACTGTGATTTCACTAGTCGTCTTTGTTACTGCACAAAGAGGTGTGCATTGTAACCCGACGTGCAAATGAACCGATCCAGCATAGGTGGGCTCTTTTTAATGCGTGCTGGAAAAAAGCATGTTTAAGGATCCTCTGCTTTGGCTCCTGTCTTTTTACTTTCATTTTCACGCTTGCTCTCTTAATGACTCTCTTCATTGACTTTGATCCAGAATGCAGATATACCAAACCTGCTTTTCAGCCCACCATCATTTGCAAGCGTAGTATACCAAGTTGAAAGCTTTCCTTTCCTTCTCTCCCTCCGAGCTGTCATCCTCGTCAGGTCTCCTGCAGGCTGGCAGCTCTGCAGTCTGCACGTCTCTCGCTCTCTCTCTCTCCCTTTCGCTCCCCCCCCCCCTCTCTCTCTCTCTTTCTCTCTCCGTCTTTCCCTTCTCCCTGCCTCTTCTTCGCGGCCCGGCAGCAAATGCTTTGAGGACCGGCACCGGTCCCCGGCCCGGCGTTTGGGGATCCCTGATTTAGAACATAAAACAGTGGGAACTGCTGGGAGAGAAGGGACACCCATCATACAATAATTATATATATATATATATATATATATATATATATATATATATATATATATATATATATATATATATATATAAGATTCACCCCCTGTACAGTTGTACAGTGTTTTGAACCAGGCTGTAAACATACTTAATCTTGTTCCTGTTCACCCAGAGCTTACATATACTTATGTAAGCTCTGGGTGAGGCAGAGGAAGCCGCAGAAGTAATACTGAAAGCTGTAGCTCCTCGTATGGCCACTTGCGGCTGGCTGCAAAAGGGAGTTCACCCCATGTTAAAATGGCCATTTTTACAACAAGATTAAGTATGTTTACAGCCTGGTTCAAAACACTGTACAACTGTACAGGGGGTGAATCTTATATATATATATATATATATATATATTATATATATATATATATATATATATATATATTATATATATATATATATATATATATATATATATATATATATATTAGAGTCAAATAGACCGGTTGCCTGTCGAGTGATTGTGTAGCTTGCCGATCATGGACCAATAGCAGGCAGAGCTGCGGTTCTGTGGGAAACCCCTGGTGTCCTGCCGTCTCATGCGTGGGACTCATACATTTTTATTGATATTGATACCATTTTCGAGTCTGCTTAACGAACCGGGTCCTTATCGGGTCCACTATCGATACTTTTCTTTTGTATTATTTGGTGGAAAGACATGACGACAATTTTCTTTTTTTACAGAAATGTTTTTTTTATTGCTTTTAACTGTGAGCACTGGTGAAAGTGGGCCGGAACCGTCCGGAACTCACTTCCGTTAAGAAATTCTGTGCCTGAACGGCGTTCCTGGAAGACACGCAGCTGTTGTCAATCAAAATCCGATTGCGCTGCTGCTCGGCTGTCTGTCCATACTGCGTTATTTCGAAACCCACATAGGTTAAGCCAAAACCACGCCCTGTGCCCGCCTACGCAGCAGTCAAGCGCCGGGATTGGCCAGGAGCAAGTCTTTTGTCTTCTTTTGACAGCTGGAATCTCCCTCACCACAACCACTGCACAGCACACAGCCCAGCGATTTCATGAACCAACTGAATTGCTCTTGAGAGCGGACATTGAAATGAATGATGGTCACGTACCTTCCTTAGTGTATTAACGCTATTGAAAACGTAATACAAGCTTTTAACACATTTCCCACACCACAAACACTGCGCCCAGCCCAGCGATTTTACTAGGCCTAACCAAATTGCTCTTGCGCGGACATTGAAAATAAATTACTGTAATATATTAACGCTAATGAAAACGTAGCACAAGCTTTTAACACACAAATTATTTTTAAACATATTTATTTCAAAACATCATTGTAAAATTCAGGGCTTTAGCCAAAGCTTCAACAACAGAGCTCAGCTGACAGTTGAACTTGCAAATGAAAAATATAAAAAATATAAAATTAAAAATACAATAGGCTACAGCACATAGGCCTAGCTTCTTCTTTTTTTGCACAGCTATTCATTCCCCCCAGTCCAGCAGTTTGTTCCAGGCCAGTGAAGTCCCAACAATCTACAAAAACATGCAATAATATAAAATCATAGATACAAAGTTGAATCATACACAATCAATAAAGCCAAAAGTAAATGGTTAGCCTTCCCAATGGCCAAGGGCAGCATCTGTTATTCTGGCCTCATAATAAGTACTGAGGCGGTGGTCAGAAAGTCAAATAACCGCAACAACACCAACAACTACAGCAAGGCTGCAATGAGGATATTATTATTGAAAGACAAAATCCTACATCGCACCAAAGCATACAATGTAGCCTACCGCGGTTATTCATAATAGTTCACACAGGAGAGAAACAATTTAATTGTTCAGTGTGTGGTAAATGTTTTGGTCAAAAAGGAGAGTTGAAATCACACATGATAGTCCACATAGGATAGTCTGTTGTTGTAATGTTTAAACAGGCCTAAATAATTCACTATAGCCTACATATAGTCAAGTGTTTCTAATTTCTACACCATAGGCTACAGGCATTCAAAAAATGGATGTGTGTGTTCAGGGATGCATGAAGCTGGGGGCGGGAGGAGGACAATATGAAACGATGAAGGTTGGGGTAGTAGGCTATAGTTCCTGTAAGAAATTCAAACCACTTTCACCCCTGACTGTGAGTCTGTGACTGTTTTATTTCTGAACCTCGCCTCCAATAAACAAAAACTGCTGATGCTGTTGCTGTGCATTTATTTGAAAAGGATAGGGCCCACATGACATGCAAGTAAAATAATATCAGCAGCACATCAGACATCAGCACTCAGCAACACTTTTTCCAACAATAAAGAAAATAAATGTTATTCACATACCGAGTAACTGTTGTCCTTACACCACTATGATTTGTTTCCAGACTTTTCAAGATGTGCTCTTTACTGATACTGAACCAGTGGAAACAACTATTATGAAATTAATGGTTGTATTTTTATTTAAATATTTGCTTTGATTGAAACAAAAATCTTGGCATTAGTATTTTGTTATAGCCTATAACAATCTGTTAGGAGTTAAACGGGTCATAATTCCCTCTCTCAATTTTATATTGCTGTGAAAACACATTTATTGTGCACTGCAAACTATTTGGGCCTATTTGTTTTAGTTTTTTTTACGGCATACACATTGAATATTCACACTGGGTAGACTAGCCTCTATACCTAATATATACAATCAATGCTCCATACCCACGGTCACCTATTAGGCTACATTGCCGCCTGCCCTCCTAATATGGTCGGACAATACATGTCATGTCATGACGTGTCACAGAGCAGGAACTTTCATCACTGCCTGGGACCGCATATTTTGGGATTATTTTATCAAGTGGATTATGCCAACGAACGGGACTTGCGTGGGGTCCGTGGACAATGCATACCTTGGGTGGCATTTGGCTTCAGGTTTGTCTTTCACTTTGGTGAAGGGTAGTATCCAAGCTTTTGATAATTTAAAGGTCCCATTCCGTGCAAAAGCTGTTTTTACTTGTAAATGCATATATACTGCTGTCATCCCTCCCTGTAATGAGTGGTCACAAGCTCAGAACTGCCACAGTTGGATTTGTCCCTATCCAGCTTCCCCCTGCAGTCTCCTTCAAGCCACGCCCCCTAACGCTCTGTTCCCCAGACGGGTATTGGGACGTCACGATGGTCCTCAAGCATACTGCGCGGGTCTCTCTCACACAAGCTACCTACACCATTTTGTCTATAGCCACAAAATTAACACTTCTGCTGGAGCGACGCCAACTGTACGTGATCCAGCAACTGCGGAGGTGCATTCGGTAAGTCTAGGCATTTTGAGATGCCTACACTCACTCCCCCCGGACCACGACCCGCTACAATTTGCATACCGCCCCAACAGGAGCACAGCGGATGCAGTAGCACACGTGCTCCACACCGCCCTGTCCCACCTGGAGGGGAAGGACACCTATGTAAGAATGCTGTTCGTGGACTACAGCTCAGCATTCAACACCATAGTACCCTCCAGGCTGGTACGCAAGCTCAAGGATCTGGGACTAAACACAGCAATGTGCGACTGGATCCTGGATTTCCTGACAGACCGCCGCCAGGTGGTGAGGGTGGGCAACCTCACCTCGCCTGAAGAAATTTGGGCTAAGGAAAGAAATCCTTAGGGACTTCTACAGAGGCACCATTGAAAGCCTGCTGACTGGCTGCTTCACCACCTGGTACGGGAACTGTACCACCATGGACCGCAGGGCGCTACGGAGAGTGAGACGCGCGGCCCAGCACGTAACAGGATGTGAGTTGCCAGAACTGCATGAACTGTATAAACAGCGGTGCCTCAGGAGGTCCCTGAAGATCATCAAAGACACAAATCATCCCCACAACAGCCTGTTCTCCCTGTTGCCCTCAGGGAGGAGATACAGGGTTCCAAAAGCACGCACAAATCGCTTGAGGAACAGTTTCTTCCCGCAGGCCACGAGACTCCTTAACATACACAAATTGTGTAGTAGCCGTACTGTACCATACTGTAGCTGCTACCATTACGTATGTCTAATGTTTAATTGTATGTTTAATAAGGTATATGCTATTTGCACCTGTATGTCAAATACGTCAAATTTTAAATGTTTAAGCACGTCTAAAGTATGCACATGACATGTGCACCTATGTGCAGTGAATATGCCACTGTCTCTGACTTGTCTTATCACTATACTGCCTTATTGTTGTTGTGTCTCTTGCTGTTTTTGCACTCATATGCCCTGTTATATTTGTACTATGTTGTAAACGGAGTCCAGAGCACAAGAATTTCACACGTGATACTTGTACCATGGAGTGACAATAAAAATCTTGAATCTTGAATCTTGAATCTTGAATCTTGAATGTCCTCTTTAGCGTAGCAACCGTTAAGTTAGCGATAGCTCGCAACCTAGCGTGCTGGTCCACAGATGCTAATCTGATTGGCCGCTGGGAGCCTGGGGCGGGCTCTCCCTCAGCGGCCAATGGGAACTGTTAGTTCTGAATATATTATAGAAACAGACCATTCTTGGGAAGCGACGAGATGAGGAAGTGAGAACTCCGTCACAACAAACGGGGTTGCTATATTTTCGACAAATTAATCCAGAATCATGTTTTATGGACCAGAGACACACGTTTTTAAGAGGTTACAGCTGCACGAATTGGGACCTTTAATGCGTTCAGCATCCTGTCGCTTCCTCCTGTGTCGACTGGTCTGTCACGCAAGTTCGCACAAATTAAATGAATAATCAATTGAGCAGTGAACAGGGGGCTGTCACGTCATGCGTGATGCACGTGATTCCAGCCTTAATCGAATTAAAAGTGTTATTTAGACAGTCACTCACTGCACGGCACGGCAGCACACAGGCTTGAGTCAGTGACAGACAGGACGCTTGACAGCTAATTCAGCGCACAGATCCGAGAGGGGAAAGACCGGCGGGGGGGAATTAATGGACCAACGGCCGCTACTCAATAACAGTATCGATGAGGTCGGACCTTATTAATTTCAGGGGTTTCGGCTTTCGAGTCCCATCCCTAGCGAGCTGCGCAATAATCCCAAGATGGTGACAACCACATTAGGCTTCAAAACGGGAGTCCAAAAACCAATGGGTGACATCACGCTGACTCTGTTCATATTTTTTAAACGGTCTATAATATATGGTATTAGCACATTATCTAGTTTCAGTCAGATACCTCCCATTATATTTATGTGATGTGAACAGTTGAGACGAGAGAAAAGGTAAGAAGCTTCTTTTAGATTACTAACACCAAGTGTAACCGATGGCGTCTAATGTGCACGTTGTGTTTTGATGAAGAGGCTCAAACCAGGATATCTTTGGAGGCTATCGCCATTCTGACAAAAGAAGTCAACAACAAAATCCTCGAGTCCATCGAGACCATAGAGCTGGGTCTCAGCAGTCCTAGAGCAGGGGGCAGTAGGGGAGAGAAGCCGGTGTAACCGGTCCTTATCTTTGGCCCTCCATTTTAAAAGGTGCTCGGTGTCTTCATCAGTCCCTGAGAAGAAATAAACGACGATACAAGATGATTAATGATGGTTAACATTACTCATCACACATCCACATTTCCAGCTCAGTTGTAGTTAAGTAACGTACCGGCACATCTGGGAACTTGGGCTTGAAACAAGTCCCGGCCCTCTTTTCTACGGAAGACAAATGACACTCGCCATAGACTTGAATGTAAAATAGCAGTACAAAACAACACAGAAAGAAAACCACCAGAATTAAAGGAGAATTTCGTTTTTTTTAACCCTCTCCTCACATTAATTATGATCTGACGACTCACCCAGTGATCTCCGCAGCATTTTTGTCCGTCCTAGGCGTGGTTGTGATCGAAATAGTGTGCAAGCCAGTCCTAGAATGTAGCTCCGTGAGGGCCAAGTGGCAGCGTGTTTTCCTCCATCTAAATAGACAGTTTTATTCCTGTTTTCGACGCATATCATCATAAACTGTTCCCTAAGGAACGATCAGACTGCAATTCTCCCCCGGGCTCTTTTCACTGGTGGTTGCAGGCATCCCATTTTTGCCTGTCGGGTCAGTGAGACACAACTCTCTCAGGAAAGTCTCACTGACCCGACAGGCGTACATCTGCAGGGGCGTATCTACGGGTGGGCCTGGGTAGGCACACGCCCACCCACTTCTTGCCCTGGCCCACCCAAATTTTTTTTTTTTTTTTTTTTTTTTTTTTTTAATTTGTTGTTTTCTAGAGGCAAACTTGCTGCTGCATTGCTAGCCAATGGTTTTGTTACTTTTGTAAAAACGCAGGGCACATCATCTCCAGAGTCTAATGCATGACAACTTCATGACATCTAGGAATTTTGTTCTCTCTGTGGATAAATAAACCAGAGGCGTCTTGTTCAAACTTGAAGCAGCCTCAGTGTTGTTATTTTTTAAACTCACAGCAGTATATGGATCAGTGGTTCTAATTTCTGTATAAAGTAACAGTATACACACAAGTATAAGCATTCATGTGTGATGCAGGTGGTTGGGGCTTAAAATTAATAGCAAAATTGTTAAAAGCCTCCAACCATGAAAACCAGTTAAAATACGAGAGGTGAGCAGCAGCAACTCAAGCCAACACAGACAAGGAGTAAAGTAAAAGATATATTTATTACTATGCTAAAAACTGTGCACGAGGTAAAAGGACAGTAACAAAATATATCTTAAAAATGTTGCCTAAAATGTCCACTAAAAAGTCAATTAAAAGTCCCAGGTAAAACAAAGCAGCTCGGCAGTCCAGCGGTCAGGTGGCAGTCTGGAAGTGTCCGTCCTCTCCAGCCCTCGTCCCCTGCTTGCTCTCCAGTAGACTCCCCTCTGGTCTCCTGGGGGGTAACAAAGAGTGGAACCAGAAGTCTGCCCAATAGCAACAGTATGTAGCTCTGAGCCTGGGCAATGGTGGTCAGCTCAACAGTGTATCGTCTCAGGAGAAACGTGGGTCTGGCTTACCCAGTGTGGCAGAAGCTCCAGCTTCTGCCCATCCACGTTACTGCGCCTTGATACACTGATGCCCGCTCGCCTGGTTCACCATCGGCTGGGAGTAGATCCTTCTGCCTTGCTTCAGTGGCTGCCAACTGTGTCTGCTGCTCAGTCTGTCTGTGGCCTCTCCTGCTTCTCCCCTCCATGCCACCTGACAAACATTTCACACACACCTGAACCCCTCCCCCGCAGCACCATTGGTCCATTGACCCCGCATAGAGACTGTTCATTGGCCAGTCGAGCTGGCCATCAATGTCAGTGTCTCCTCCATGCATTACTGCCAAGCTGTGTCAGCTGTGTCTTGTTAACTCAAATAACAGAAAAAACAAAAAGCACTACATGCAACTTAGGAAAACACTGCAACTCAATATAATAGAAAACACCACCACAACTTAAATAAAACATGTGAATAAACACTCCAAACAACAAAGTATTGCAAAAAAACAATTAAACAAATATTCCAAATCACAGCATGACACTCCCCCACACTTTAACGTTAGCAGTCTCTGCAACGGTCCGCTACTGTCTGTAACGGTTTGGGGGCTGACCTAAATTGGTGCGGGTGGATCGCCGGGGTAAACCCTGTGCCTCGGCTGGATCAGCCGGTGCATTAAACCCAGGGGGAAAATACAAGACGGTGGGCAGGACCTCAGGCTCCATCTCCTGAGTGGGACTTTCTTTGGGGACCTCATCTGTGGGGGCAACACAAGGTTTAAGGGCATTCCTGTGTAGGGTCCTTTCTTTCCCTCCTCGCTCTGGCCTGACCCTATAAACCAACCCTGTGTCCCCAACTGTTCCCAATACTACCTGTGGTTCTGGGTCCCACCAACTGTGCAATTTACCATGGCCTTTTCGATTTCTATCTCGCACCCATACTCTCTCTCCCGGCAGCAACAAAGAGGCTTGAGCCCTCTGGTCGTAATGCTCTTTCTCTTGACTAGCCGCAGTCTCCATCTTCCTGCGAGCTACTTCATATGCAAAAGTAAGCCGTTTGTGGTGCTCACTGACCCACCCAGCTACATCTCGGCCACACTGAGGGGAAGGTACTCCTAGGCTAACATCTACTGGGAGCCTAAGGTGACGACCAAACATAAGATATGCTGGGGCAAAACCTGTAGCACTGTGGGTGGTGTTATTATAGGCTTGCAGCAGCTCTGGGAGGTACTCTGGCCACCTACTCTGCCTATCGGCCTCAAGAGTCCGTAACATGTTTAGAAGAGTTTGATTCAGCCTCTCAACTCTACCATTACCTGCAGGATGATAGGGGGTGGTTCTGCTCTTAGACACATTGTATACATCACACAGTTGCTTCATTAAATCTGACTCAAAGTTTGGGCCTTGGTCTGAGTGAAATCGTGAGGGGCAGCCAAAAGTCTGGATAATGCTTGTCCAAATGGCTTTAACAGTGGTTTTTGCCGTCTGATCTCGTGTGGGTACAGCCCAGGCATACCTCGTAAACATATCTGTCATTACCAAAATGTTCTGGTAGGCATCACTAGGTCTGCTCAGAGAGAGGAAGTCAAGGGCAACAACTTCTAAGGGGTAAGATACGGCGATGGGGTGTAGAGGGGCCCTAGGCTCTGTTCTATCTTTCTGCAGGCTACAGCACACACAACCAGAGTTAAACCCCCTTACCTCCTCCTCCATATTTGGCCAGAAGAAACAGCGTCTTATGGTGGACAGCGTTCTCTCCAGTCCAGCATGTGCAGCTGCCTTGTGATACTTTTCCCATACAGTCTTACATCTGAGCATTGGGCAGATGATCTGGAAGCGCAGCTCCTGACTGTTAGGATCAACAGTTTTGCGGCACAACACACCATTATGAAGGCAAAGTCTCTTGCGGTGATGTAGCAACCGCTGGGCCCTGTCAGACAGGGCTTTCCTCTCCAATCTTCCTGGCCAATACCCCCTCTCCACATACCTCTTCACAGGCTGTACATCCACATCATCATTTTGTAGCATTCCCCAGTCTTCTTCCAAGCCCCCCACAGCATCTCCGTCGTGTTCCACTGATGCAGCTACCCCCATGGTAGTGACGGCAGCTTGTGGGCCTCGAACTCCTGTGATGGACATAGCAGTTATGGGGAACCTGGACAGTGAATCTGCATTGGTGTTCTCTTTACCTGAGCGATACTTTACGTCGAAATCAAAGGAGGCCAGCTGTGCGACCCACCTCTGCTCGACAGCGCCCAACTTGGCGGTCTGAAGATGCGCAACAGGGTTGTTATCTGTGTAAACAAGGAACTTGGCCCCGGTCAGATAGTCTCGGAACTTTTCAGTTATGGCCCACTTCAATGCCAAAAGTTCTAACTTGAATGAGCTATAATTGGCATCGTTCTGTTCATTAGGATGTAGGGCACGACTGGCATATGCTATGACCCGTTCCCGGCCATCTTGTTGTTGTGCCAACACTGCCCCTAATCCATGGTTGCTAGCATCAGTATAAACAATAAAGGGTGAAGTAAAGTCTGCATATGCCAGTACTGGGGCTTGGGTTAATACAGTCTTTAGATGATCAAAGGAGTTTTGGCACTCTTCTGTCCACTCAATTCTACGAACCTGTTTATCATGCGGGATGCCAACCAACAGTGTATTTAGAGGCCGTGCAATTTTGGAAAAGTTTGGGACAAAGCGCCTATAATATCCAGCCAACCCAAGGAAACCTTTCACCTGTCTGACAGTTGAGGGGGTAGGCCAGTCCACCACTGCAGAAATCTTGGCTGGATCCGGCAGAACTCCCCGTTTGTCAACTACATGGCCTAAAAATTTCACCTGATGTTGCAGTAAGTGACACTTGTCAGGTCTCAATTTCAGTCCATGTTTCCACAGTCTGGCAAAGACTTCATCCAAATGCTGCAGGTGTGTTGCAAAATCTGGGGAATACACTATGATGTCATCCAAATATACAAGGAGAGACTCTGCAATTTGACCACTCAGGCACTGCTGCATTAAGCGTTGGAATGTAGCAGGGGCATTGCAAAGACCAAAGGGCATCCGCTGAAATTCAAACAAACCTAAAGGTGTGGTAAAGGCAGTTTTTTCCTGGTCTTGCGGGTCCATCTCCACCTGCCAATAGCCGCTTGCCAGGTCCAAGGTAGTGAACCACTCTGCTTGGGTAAGGGAGGTCAATGTCTCCTCGATCCTAGGAAGGGGGAAAGCATCCTTGTGGGTTACAGCGTTCAATTTCCTGTAATCTACACAAAATCTCCAACTCCCATCTTTTTTTTTTACCAGCACAATAGGTGCTGCCCATGGGCTGGAGCTTTCACGTATTACCCCTTTCTCAAGCATGTCTGACAGAAGTGCCCTCACCTCCTTGTACATCATAGGTGGCAATGGTCGGAAGCGTTCTCTTACAGGGTTAGCATCACCAGTGTGTATTTTATGTTTCACAGTACCTGTTCGGCCAAAGTCTTCTTCATGAGTGGCAAACACCTTCTCCCATTTCTTGAGTAGCGCAGTCAGTTGCCCCTGCTCCTCTTTGGCTAGGTCTGGTCTTTCTGTTAGGTCGGCCAGGTCAAAAGGGCAGTCCTGCTCACAGTCAACAGCGCAGGCCTCCACCAGGCCCACCTCGACCACGCCATCAGCCTCAGGGGTCAAACTCACGTCCTTGGATCCCAGGACATCTGCCTCCTGCACATGGAAAAGCCTGCCCAACTTCTGATAGCGATCCAAGAACACACTGAATGGATTCATATTACGAATGCGTACAGGGATTCTGCCGTTCCTTACCACAGCCAGTGTCTTTGCGATGCTCACAGTGCCTGGCTCCTGGTGGCCTTCTACTAGAGCGTAGTAGTCTTTTAGGCCTGCCGGGGCACGTCCCCACACCACCACTTCGCTTCTGGCTGGCACTTGGACCCCCTGGCGCCCGACTGGTCGGACATAACCAAGGAATCCATCCCCAGGAGTGGCGGCCATCTTCTGGCACACGGCAAATGCATTTCTCCAGACCCGCTGAGACTTTGTATTCTGGCAGGAAAAGGACACTGGGCCCTCCGGCCCTTGGAAGACGGCATCCCAGCAAGCTTGAATAACATTCATTCCAACTAGCAAAGGGTTAGATGAAAGTCCATCCTTTACAATAACTATTCCCCGACCAGGTATCGTTAACCCTTCTATTTGGAAATCTAGAACAGCGTAGCCAATGTATGGAATTTTAAGTCCATTAGCAGCTTTCAATTTCAAAAATGAGGGGTCATTACCCATGTCCGCAGTATGTTGGCCAAAATGTTGAGTGAATAAACTTTGGTGCATTAAGGTAACTTGGGAGCCTGTGTCTAATAGGCCCTGGAGTTTAACGCCACCTATACACAGTTCCACAGTTGGACATTGGCCAATAAAAGCTGTAGCGGCCCTTTGTGAACATTCCATGTCTGTCGACCCCACTGCCTGGACCTCGGTAGCAGGGCAGCCTAGTTTAAAGCTGGCCTAGGTTCTGAAAGGTTCTTGCAAAATCTTGCGATGTGGCCAGACTGTTTACATTGCCTACAAATGGGCTTACCATTCTCATCCCACTCATTAGAATTGGTAGGTCTGGCCCGCCTAGGTCTGAACTGTGGCTGTGTATAGGCCTCTGGGTGCGAGGGGGGATGAGTGATCTGGGGGGGCACTGGGGCCCATGACTTGAGCTCCTTAATTAAGTCTTGTGTCCAACCAGATAGTTGGTCTCTCATTTCCTCCATGATCTCCTTCTTAAGCTCTTGCTTCCAGTCAGTCTGTGAACGAGATCTGGAATAGTTAGAACCCCCCACCGCAGAACAAGTTACCTCAGGCCATTTTTGTCCCTGTTGGTCCTCATCCAGTAGCAAGGCCTCTTGTTGTAGTTGAGTGAAAGTGGCGTCAGGAGTCTGACGAACAAACCGCTTCAGGGCTTGGAGCAGGGGGCCCTCCCCGAGGCCCAACAGAAACTGTTCTCTAAGGTGTCCATCAGTGGGGGCCTCGTCTGGGTTGTGGCGCCGCAGCCTGCAATGTAGTTCTTTCAACCGTAACACATATGACTGCACCGGCTCATCTGGTCTTTGTACACACCCAAAAAATTGTGCTCTCAACACAGACACAGGGACCTTCTCAACATAAAGTGCGTCTAGTGCAGCAAAAATCTTAGCAGCTCTATCTCGGTCCTCATTGTCTAAAACATGGATTTGTCGTTTGGCCAGTCCACTCAATGCCCCCATTAAAATCCCAACTTTGTGTGGCTCTGATAAATCCTGTGCATTTAAAATGCCTTCCATTTGTTCCTTCCACTCCCCATATTTTAAATCACTCCCTGGGCCTTGAAATTTCGGCACCCAGGGTGCACCTGGATAAATTGGCATCATCATCTTTAAACCTTTTGTGTGCTACTGAGTGCTGTGCTCACGATTCTCGTATCCTGCCGACTTACGCCAAATGTGATGCAGGTGGTTGGGGCTTAAAATTAATAGCAAAATTGTTAAAAGCCTCCAACCATGAAAACCAGTTAAAATACGAGAGGTGAGCAGCAGCAACTCAAGCCAACACAGACAAGGAGTAAAGTAAAAGATATATTTATTACTATGCTAAAAACTGTGCACGAGGTAAAAGGACAGTAACAAAATATATCTTAAAAATGTTGCCTAAAATGTCCACTAAAAAGTCAATTAAAAGTCCCAGGTAAAACAAAGCAGCTCGGCAGTCCAGCGGTCAGGTGGCAGTCTGGAAGTGTCCGTCCTCTCCAGCCCTCGTCCCCTGCTTGCTCTCCAGTAGACTCCCCTCTGGTCTCCTGGGGGGTAACAAAGAGTGGAACCAGAAGTCTGCCCAATAGCAACAGTATGTAGCTCTGAGCCTGGGCAATGGTGGTCAGCTCAACAGTGTATCGTCTCAGGAGAAACGTGGGTCTGGCTTACCCAGTGTGGCAGAAGCTCCAGCTTCTGCCCATCCACGTTACTGCGCCTTGATACACTGATGCCCGCTCGCCTGGTTCACCATCGGCTGGGAGTAGATCCTTCTGCCTTGCTTCAGTGGCTGCCAACTGTGTCTGCTGCTCAGTCTGTCTGTGGCCTCTCCTGCTTCTCCCCTCCATGCCACCTGACAAACATTTCACACACACCTGAACCCCTCCCCCGCAGCACCATTGGTCCATTGACCCCGCATAGAGACTGTTCATTGGCCAGTCGAGCTGGCCATCAATGTCAGTGTCTCCTCCATGCATTACTGCCAAGCTGTGTCAGCTGTGTCTTGTTAACTCAAATAACAGAAAAAACAAAAAGCACTACATGCAACTTAGGAAAACACTGCAACTCAATATAATAGAAAACACCACCACAACTTAAATAAAACATGTGAATAAACACTCCAAACAACAAAGTATTGCAAAAAAACAATTAAACAAATATTCCAAATCACAGCATGACACATGTATGCAACATTTGGCACCTATATGTAACCTTTTAAGGTTGAGATAATTGTATTATCATTATATGGTCCAAATATTTCAGTAAAGCACTTGAAACACTTGAAATATTCTTGCTTGGGTGGTATCATTCTACTTGAAATGATGGTCAAATGCATTATTTTTAGTAAAATAACACGTCAAATTTTTGAGTGGGCCCGGCCTTCGGCCGGGCATCTGCGCCCCTTCCTATCCAGGCCCACCCAATTTGATCCAGGCCCACCTATAACTCAATTTCTGCATACGCCCCTGTACATCTGTAATGTAGTATACATCTATAATCATGTCTCATGTATTGTGCAGTTGGAACTCGTTTACATAATGATGCTGTTAGAGGCCGTGTCGATAGGGGTGCCGCGTCTATGTGCCGACAGGCCGCAGTGCCGACAGGTCGCAATGCCGATAGCCCACAAGCAGAACCAGCTGAGCGAGGCGGCGTGCAGCGTGTCGGTGGAGCTAACCTCTCCCAGCCCCCATGCCAAACCTAACCTCCCCCCATGCCTAAACCTAACCTCCCCCAGACCCTAACCCAAAACCTAACCTCTCCCAGCCCCCACACCAAACCTAACCTCCCCCCATGCCATGCCTAAACCTAACCTCCCCCAGACCCTAACCCAAAACCTAACCTCTCCCACCCCCACGCCTAAGGTCGGCATTGCGGGTGGTCGGCATAGCGGGTGGTCGGCATAGCGGGTGGACCCCGTCGATAGGAAGCGTTTAATTGAGCTGCCAGCGCCTTTCTGCAATTCATTCTCCATGTTAAGGATGCGCTATAGGCATAGGTTGAGGCCAGGTCATTGCTGAGTGCTGCTCATCAATGTCACTTTTACAGAGGAGCGCTGCTCATCGATGTCACTTTTACAGAGGAGCGCTGCTCATCAATGTCACTTTTACAGAGGAGCGCTGCTCATCGATGTCACTTTTACAGAGGAGCGCTGCTCATCAATGTCACTTTTACAGAGGAGCGCTGCTCATCGATGTCACTTTTACAGAGGAGCGCTGCTCATCAATGTCACTTTTACAGAGGAGCGCTGCTCATCGATGTCACTTTTACAGAGGAGCGCTGCTCATCAATGTCACTTTTACAGAGGAGCGCTGCTCATCAATGTCACTTTTACAGAGGAGCGCTGCTCATCAATGTCACTTTTACAGAGGAGCGCTGCTCATCAATGTCACTTTTACAGAGGAGCACTGCTCATGGTAAATGGCCTGCATTTATATAGCGCTTTTATCCAAAGCGCTTTACAGTCAGTAGGTACATTCATCCATTCACACACCGATGGCGGCAGGTTACCACACAGGGTGCTGGCACACCAACGGGAGCAATTTGGGGTTCAGTGTCTTGCCCAAGGACACTTCGACATGCAGACTGGAGGAGCTGGGAATCGAACCACCGACCTCTTTTATCCAAAGCGATTAGTGGACGACCCGCTCTACCTCCTGAGCTACAGCCGTCCACCCTGAGCTACAGCCGCCCACTCATCAAACAGAGGAGCACTGCTCATCAATGTCACTTTTACAGAGGAGCGCTGCTCATCGATGTCACTTTTTTCAACAGCAACAAATAAGCGTTGTGTCTGTGCGCGTTGGAAGCGCTAGGGACATGATTTCCGAAGCACTCTGACCTGAAGAAAACGCTTCCTGTCAACACGACTCCTTAGTAGGCAGTTCCGAACAGGCTGTGTTTTAACAGAATGCAGAAGTAAATTGGACATCAACTTCTTTAACGATTCCCTCCAACGGCATTTTCCTCCATGTTCTTCACAGTTGGTGCCACTTCAAGGGGTCTTGGCTTTTCTCTCTATCCTGGAGTTCATCGTTTCCATCAGCGTTGCAGTGTTTGCCTGCAAAGCTATATGTACCTGCTGCAACTCTGTCCCCCAGGTGAGTGCACCTGCATCTTAACGCCCCCCTCCACTCAGTGTTCCTAACAGTTTAATGGTAAATGTTCTTTTACAAACGTCCTATGGGGGTCATGCCTATGTTCCCCGGGTTCTATGTTCCCCGCTCCTGCTAAAAAGGGTTCTATGTTCCCCGGGTCCTATGTTCCCCGCTCCCGAAAAAGGGTCCTATGTTCCCCGGGTCCTATGTTCCGCACTCGTATGCGTAAAGTCGGCGAGTGCAAACCGCAATATCTCGAGGTTGTGAGACTTCATTGACAGACTGCATGAGGGAAAGCTCGAGTCTATAGGCTCAGATATATGCACACATTCAGCAGCAGGAGCAGCAACATGCTATCCATAATATTACATTTTTCAGAGAGAGAGAGAGAGAGAGAGAGAGAGAGAGATCAATATTTGCAGCATTCACCCAGCACAAATCGCCTCTGCCTATATAACCCACAGACATGCACATGTTCTGATGTGAAGCCATTCAAATAAATTGTTTAATTTCGGTTGATATGTAGCCTAGCCCCAGGCTATTATATTTTGTTAATCAAAGTAGTCTAAGTAAGAACTGGTGAGAAACTGCTGGCCACCACCTGTTAGCTGTCGGTGGAGAGAGAGAGAGCAAGAGAGAGAGAGAGAGAGAGAGAGAGATCAATATTTGCAACATTCACGCAGCACAAATCGCCTCTGCCTATATAACCCACAGACATGCACAAGTTCTGTAAAGCCATTCAAATAAATTGTTTAATTTGAAACAACTTTGAAACAACAGTATTTATTGTGTTTCTTGTGTATTTTCAGAGGATATGGATGTTTCTGATGTGTTATGGCGCAGTAGGCTATGCCTCACGTATTCCTGGCACAATGCCATGATAAGAAAGTTTTCACTAGCAATTTGTAACATTTATACATTTGAAGTCTCGGTCAACAGTTAACAGACACTTCTGTTGTTTGTCTTATAGCAAGTATTCATCATGAGCAATCAGTTACCTGAAGGCAGCATAGTGACCATGCAGGCTCCACCTACCTTGCAGCCTTGGCTCACTTCACAGGCTCCGCCTACTTCACAGGCCAACCATGAGGTTTGTTTTATTATTTGCGAAGTCATGTGAGTCGGTTTTCAATCAAGTTCAATTCAGAGGGAATTTCAAGCTCACATGTTGTTTTTCAGATGGCGGTGTCCTCTACAGCGCCCCCTACAGCACCAAAGGAAGCATCACCCGGCGGTCTGAGTGACCAGCCTCCACCGTACATCTTCTCATCATACCAAAGCCCCTGCTGAACTCTCGCTTTCTAATGTAGCCTTACTCACCACACAGCTTGCAAAATATCATAGCGCGCACGCACACACACACACACACACACACACACACACACACACACGCGCGCACACACACACACACACACACACACACACAAAGTAATCCTGATTTCAATGTCTTTTACAAATGAGTCAAACTGATTACTGTCCCCGCAATGTGTTTTATGTAAGAAGCCTAGCACACTGCTGCTAAATGCCCCACCAGCTCAGTGGTCTTGTGGTCTGAGTGTCCGCCCTGAGACTGGGAGGTTGTGAGTTCGATCCCCGCCCGAATCATACCAAAGACTATAAAAATGGGACCCATTGCCTCCCTGCTTGGCACTCAGCATCAAAAGGGTTGGAATTGGGGGGTTAGATCACCATAGGATTCCCGAGCGCGGCGCTGCTGCCACTCACCGCTTCCCCAGGGGATGGGTCAAATGTGGAGAACAAATTTCGCACACACGGGTGTGTGACAATCAGTGGGACTTTACTTTACTTTACTTGCTTCTCTCCCCACTCCATAACCCTTCTGAAACGACAAGAGGAGCTCATAATATTAGTTACAGTGTACCTCTTTTCTTCACTGGGTTTCAGTCCCAAGTTACTGAGACACCTGTAAAGCCTGACTCATCAAATAATTGCCCGAAAATTCAAATTTTTGAAACTGTAGTGTTTATTGGACCTTCTGACAAAAAAACGAAGAAACAAATTACGATGTACAGATAAATTACTGTACCTGCTTCATCTAATTTCACTTTTTCAACACGATTTTATTATAAAATAAGTGACAAAATATGAAGTAATTCAGATTCACATTTAATGCCACACTAGGGAATCAGATTGCATACGAGGAAACGACATACGAGGAAATTTTGTGTAAGTATGCAGTCACATCAATAGTCAGAAGACAAAAACAATACAGAAAGCTAATCACACACAAAATCAAGCAGTCAAAGCTTGAAAACATCGTTTACAAACGGGCTATGTTGTGTTCGTGTCAGCAACGTAACGGGGGGGGGGGGGGGGGGAGAGGCCTGGGAGGATTACACCAGAAGATGCGCCCATATTTCATGTAAGGCATCATGGCAGCTAAGAATAAGGTGGATACATCAGGTTTTGTGGGGGGGGGGGGGGGGGGGGGGGGGGGGGGGGTTGTCACATTGATGATGTAGAGGTCTCAAAAACTAATGTAATTCCTGTATCGAATATGATTCACTTGGCGTTACAGGGAGGAAGTTGAAGTGTCTCTGTATTCCACCGTAGCTCTTTTATTGCAGTGTCGCTGTCGCTAGCTGCTCCTGATCAATGCAGCAACCCATGCAGGAGGAGGAGAGCTGTGTCCGTTGTCTGAAATATCCATGAGTTTCAGACGATGGAATCACTTACGTGTGAACAAACCTCCACACTGCCATCTAGTGCTTCGCTGGTCTACATGCACAATCACCAACACACAACTAGAAATTGTCGCACCACTATACTTAGCAATGGTGACACTTCAATGCAGAAGTATGACTTGGCATTTATAGAGTACTGCCGGAATGAGTCCAGAAGTAGCACTTCTGTTTGTAATGGGAAAAGGCTATGGGGTTTTAGAATGGGGACTGCAGGCAATAAGGTCTGTGGTTAATAAAAGTGTAAGGGAGTGGTCATTTGTGTTTAGCCGAATCAATTTCACAAACGTGGAGCACCTTTATGACTTTTGAAGCGTAAATGTGTTTTTTTTAACACAATTTTCACAAAACGTTTCAACAGTCATAAAAGTGGTCCACATTTGTGAAGATGATCCTGCTGAACACAAATTTACTCCCATAAATATTTGTTAACCACAGACCTTTTCATGCATTTAACCGAAATATCCATTCTAAAATCCCATAGCCTTTTCTTCTTAAGAACCAACATGCCGGCAATTTCTGGTTGAGTCTACAAAAATCATCCCAGCGGTACTCTATTAAACCAATGAGATAATTTCAATCTCCAGAGTAGCTCTGCCTCTGAGAAATGTTTGTGGAACTACAACTCAAATCTACAAAGAAATAACTAGAGAACCAGTTATAGTGTGTGTTTTATTGAAATAAATTTGGCTTGGTGCAATAATAATAATTAGACAACCTTGACTGTTCAGATCATCTTCTTCTTGTGTGGATGTAGAATGATCATTAGTGATGATATTGTTCTAATGTCGATGTTAAAGAGTGATCTTACAGGAGTTATTTTGTGTAACGTGGAGGAAGTTAGATTTTTCCTTTTGCAGTCTTGTATCCAATAAAAACAAATGATAAAAATGTCTCTGTCATGTTGTGCAACATTTCTTCTGCTTTAAGCCTCCTTCACACTGTCCCAGATGAACGAAAGATGACCAACGTGAAATAAACTTTGGTCGTGGCTACAAAAGTGCTCATCGCTCTGTGTAGTCATCAGTACTTCCTGGTATGTATTTACTTAGAAAATGACCATTTCCCGTAACTCTGGATCATTATTTCATCGCATGGTGAGTACACAAGTCACAACATGTAGCTAGCTACATGAGTGTTTTGGTGCTGTTGGAATGTGTATTTTTGTGACTGAATGAGGGAAGGCAGCTGTAGCGTTTACGACCATTGTAGTTAGCAGGAGCGGCGCAGGGCTACTTTCTCATGCATGTACAGGGAAGAGAAAGGCATCTCTCTTCTCCTCTTACCATCACATTTAATTACAAACCTGTTTGCCGTCGCTTTGTCCTTTGATCTGCATCTCCCTCTTTTGTCTTTTTTCTCTCGCGTCCTCCTTACTGTCAATGCGTCCTCCACGTTCATTTTGGCGAGCTGGGAGTGGGTGAGTTCGTAAATTCAATCTGATGTTCACACTAAATGAGAGCGACTTCACGCACGGTCCAGTTTGTGCCAGAGAGCACCCTCATTTGCCTATGACAGCTGCCCGCTCCTAAACAGATAAGCTGCTGAGTCTCTCCCGAGTTAACGTGAATAAACATTCACAAAAGAGTGTTCTTGAAATAGTTAAACACTCAAAATATATTTACTGTCATAGCAAGGTTTTCTCTCATTTCGAACAACGGCTCCCTTTTAAAAGTCCGTCCGTGTACAGGTATCTGTGCTTGGTGCGACAATATCACCGCATCATATCAGTTGAACATGATTAGTAGCCTATCTTATCTTTAATCATATCCATAACGTTGCTCTTATGGAGCTGAGCACAGAGTAATGTTCTGGTGAGCAGGCCAGGCGGCATGTGGAGAACGAGAGAGGGGGGAAAAACAAAAAGGAAAAAGACAAGATGAGACGCAGATCAAAGGACAAGCAACGGCAAACAGGTTTGACAAATAGTCTGAACACACACTACACTCACTGACTGATTATTGGAGGAAGGGGTTCATTCCGAGAGGTCAAAGAATCTAAAAATTCCCAGCCTACGGCTCAAAAGACAATGATGACTTCAGAAACTAATGGGAAAGTATTTTAACAACATGTTCCTCAGACCTGATCCTCCCTTTGGGTAACACTTCATAATACTGTAACAAAGAAATGGGTAGTTACTGAGGAACGAGTAAGGAACGAACCATTAGTTCATGAATAGTTAATGATTAGTTAATGAGTAGTTGATAGGTAGTTCCTTAATGGTAGTTACTTAAGAACTGACCATTAGTTACCATGTTAACGAACCAGTAAGTAATGATTACTTCCCTAAAAAAAATTTTTTTCATTTGTTTTCATTCACTAGTTCATTAATAGTTAATCGGTAGTTCCTTAAAGATCCTTAATGGTAGTTACTTAAGAACTGACCATTAGTTCCCATGGTAGTTACTTAAGAACTGACCATTAGTTACCATGTTAACGAACCAGTAAGTAATGATTACTTCCTTATTTTTTTTTAAATATTTCACTAGTTCATGAACAGGTAGTTCCTTAAGAACTGACTATTACCATGTTAGTGCATCATTACTTCCTGCTTACTTTACCATTAGTTCCCATGTTTGTGCCCCCTCAAGTAAAGCAGTACATCTTACCGAGTTGTTAGTAAGGAATGCACCATTACTTCCTGCTTACTTTACCATTACTTAACATGTTTGTGCCCCCTCAAGTAAAGCAGTACATCTTACTGAGTAGTTACTAAGGAATACACCATTACTTCCTGCTTACTTTACCATTACTTAACATGTTTGTGCCCCCTCAATTAAAGCAGTACATCTTCCTGAGTTGTTACTAAGGGATACACCATTACTTCCTGCTTACTTTACCATTACTTAACATGTTTGTGCCCCCTCAATTAAAGCAGTACATCTTCCTGAGTTGTTACTAAGGGATACACCATTACTTCCAGCTTACTTTACCTTTACTTAACATGTTTGTGCCCCCTCAAGTAAAGCAGTACATCTTACTGAGTTGTTACCAAGGAATACACCATTACTTCCTGCTTACTTTACCATTACTTGAGGGGGCACAAACATGTAACATGTTACCCATAGCCGACAACGCCACCTAGGTTTAAAGAGCCTAGGACTCTTTTAAATAGGATTCAAATTTGGATGGGATAAGGGTGACAGGGTACAAGGTAAAGGGGGAAAAGTCAATCAAATCGACCCAAACAAATATTAAAACAGGTTCGTTATATCGGGTGGAGAGCAGTTAAAACCAGTGGTGTATAAAAAAGGTGAACAAGAACACAGTGCCAGGGAATAACAATGTTTAATGTCTAAAATATTAAAATACAAAACAGTAACTATCTAAATCTAAATAAATAAAAGACAGGGAGTTCAAATGCAGCAGCTAAAATGTCCTCTTTAAAATGCAGCAGCTAAAAATGTTCTCTTTAAAATGCAGCAGCTAAAACTGGCCAGGGTAAAACTAAAAAAAAAGGGTGCACGTGCTGGGTCACTGGGGGGAATCCTCCATCCACCATCCAGGGGCCTCCTCTCCTCTTCAGGTCGAACCTGCAGGCGGAAACTGGAGGAGAGTCAACTGTCCTTCCTCTGCTGGCCGCTAGCGAGCGGTGTCTCAAGGCTGGGTCTGGTCCAGGTCTGCCCCACTGCTTCTCGTCTGTTCCTCTGCTCAAGTTGAAAACAATTGCTGCTGCTGCTGCTGCTGCTCTAGCGGCGAGCCGGGGAGCCTCACCCCGCCTGTGGGTCTCAGCAGCCTTGGTGGGCAACGTTAGGGTCTCCCCCCCCTCTCTCCCATTTCCCGTCAGTCCTCTACGGTGCGCCCATAGGTACGCTGGGAGAGAGAGGGGCCCAAGCCGCAACGGCGCAGTTGCCCACCCCTTACCTTACCCACAGGTAGAGCCGTCAGCTGCTCCCCTCCCCGCCGCTTCTCCTCTGTTTCTGCTCCACTCAGTCACTGTCCTCCACTGTCCTCCTGTGTTCCTGTATCAACAGTTCATATACTCCCCACCAACAGGTTAAGTCTGTCCTCTGGAGCCAGCCAATAGACCCTTCTCACGGGGGCCATTTTGTGTCGAGAAGCCAGGGTAAACACAGGTGCAAGCAAAACACTAATGAGGGTTTCCAAATTCCAATCATGGAAGTTGGAAACCCTCATTAGTGTTTTGCTTGCACCTGTGTTTACCCTGGCTTCTCGACACAAAATGGCCCCCGTGAGAAGGGTCTATTGGTTGGCTCAGCTCTCTCTTTTTCCTCTCTGTCCATCTCCCTTGCCACAGGTGTGTTTCACTCAGCACAGATTGGTGGTAATTGATGCCAAATGGGCAACAGGTGTTTAGCCATGGTCAAGCTTGAGACAATTAACAAAAAACCAAGTCTAGACAATAAGAGCATGCATAAATTCAAAAGGAAATACAACAAAACAACCCAAAAATAATTAAACACTGCAAACAAAACTTACACATGCTTGTAAGTACAGCACTGCAAAGGAAATAATAAAGAAATACAAAACACTGTCTCACTGCCCGGCTCACATATGTATTTATAAAAAAAGACGTTCTCCAGCGCACACCAGGATAGGAAAGATCGACACTTTATTTAGTTACATAAAAAAACAAGAAACAAGGCGAACAACTTGTTTCACATGTTATGCTTCATCAGGTTCACTGTGGGTGGTTATGCTTCATCAGGTTCACTGTGGGTGTGAGACTGATGCTTCATCAGGTTCACTGTGGGTGTGAGACTGATGAAGCATAACATGTTTCACATGTTATGCTTCATCAGGTTCACTGTGGGTGTGAGACTGATGATGCATAACATGTTTCACATGTTATGCATCATCAGGTTCACTGTGGGTGTGAGACTGATGATGCATAACATGTTTCACATGTTATGCATCATCAGGTTCACTGTGGGTGTGAGACTGATGAAGCATAACATGTTTCACATGTTATGCTTCAGCAGGTTCACTGTGGGTGTGAGACTGATGATGCATAACATGTTTCACATGTTATGCTTCATCAGGTTCACTGTGGGTGTGAGACTGATGATGCATAACATGTTTCACATGTTATGCTTCATCAGGTTCACTGTGGGTGTGAGACTGATGAAGCATAACATGTTTCACATGTTATGCTTCATCAGGTTCACTGTGGGTGTGAGACTGATGATGCATAACATGTTTCACATGTTATGCATCATCAGGTTCACTGTGGGTGTGAGACTGATGATGCATAACATGTTTCACATGTTATGCATCATCAGGTTCACTGTGGGTGTGAGACTGATGAAGCATAACATGTTTCACATGTTATGCTTCATCAGGTTCACTGTGGGTGTGAGACTGATGAAGCATAACATGTTTCACATGTTATGCTTCATCAGGTTCACTGTGGGTGTGAGACTGATGAAGCATAACATGTTTCACATGTTATGCTTCATCAGGTTCACTGTGGGTGTGAGACTGATGAAGCATAACATGTTTCACATGTTATGCTTCATCAGGTTCACTGTGGGTGTGAGACTGATGAAGCATAACATGTTTCACATGTTATGCTTCATCAGGTTCACTGTGGGTGTGAGACTGATGAAGCATAACATGTTTCACATGTTATGCTTCATCAGGTTCACTGTGGGTGTGAGACTGATGATGCATAACATGTTTCACATGTTATGCTTCATCAGGTTCACTGTGGGTGTGAGACTGATGAAGCATAACATGTTTCACATGTTATGCTTCAGCAGGTTCACTGTGGGTGTGAGACTGATGATGCATAACATGTTTCACATGTTATGCATCATCAGGTTCACTGTGGGTGTGAGACTGATGATGCATAACATGTTTCACATGTTATGCATCATCAGGTTCACTGTGGGTGTGAGACTGATGATGCATAACATGTTTCACATGTTATGCTTCATCAGGTTCACTGTGGGTGTGAGACTGATGAAGCATAACATGTTTCACATGTTATGCTTCATCAGGTTCACTGTGGGTGTGAGACTGATGAAGCATAACATGTTTCACATGTTATGCTTCAGCAGGTTCACTGTGGGTGTGAGACTGATGATGCATAACATGTTTCACATGTTATGCTTCAGCAGGTTCACTGTGGGTGTGAGACTGATGAAGCATAACATGTTTCACATGTTATGCTTCATCAGGTTCACTGTGGGTGTGAGACTGATGAAGCATAACATGTTTCATGTTATGCTTCAGCAGGTTCACTGTGGGTGTGAGACTGATGAAGCATAACATGTTTCACATGTTATGCTTCAGCAGGTTCACTGTGGGTGTGAGACTGATGAAGCATAACATGTTTCACATGTTATGCTTCAGCAGGTTCACTGTGGGTGTGAGACTGATGATGCATAACATGTTTCACATGTTATGCTTCATCAGGTTCACTGTGGGTGTGAGACTGATGAAGCATAACATGTTTCACATGTTATGCTTCATCAGGTTCACTGTGGGTGTGAGACTGATGATGCATAACATGTTTCACATGTTATGCATCATCAGGTTCACTGTGGGTGTGAGACTGATGAAGCATAACATGTTTCACATGTTATGCTTCATCAGGTTCACTGTGGGTGTGAGACTGATGATGCATAACATGTTTCACATGTTATGCATCATCAGGTTCACTGTGGGTGTGAGACTGATGAAGCATAACATGTTTCACATGTTATGCTTCAGCAGGTTCACTGTGGGTGTGAGACTGATGAAGCATAACATGTTTCACATGTTATGCATCATCAGGTTCACTGTGGGTGTGAGACTGATGAAGCATAACATGTTTCACATGTTATGCATCATCAGGTTCACTGTGGGTGTGAGACTGATGAAGCATAACATGTTTCACATGTTATGCATCATCAGGTTCACTGTGGGTGTGAGACTGATGAAGCATAACATGTTTCACATGTTATGCTTCATCAGGTTCACTGTGGGTGTGAGACTGATGAAGCATAACATGTTTCACATGTTATGCTTCATCAGGTTCACTGTGGGTGTGAGACTGATGAAGCATAACATGTTTCACATGTTATGCATCATCAGGTTCACTGTGGGTGTGAGACTGATGAAGCATAACATGTTTCACATGTTATGCATCATCAGGTTCACTGTGGGTGTGAGACTGATGAAGCATAACATGTTTCACATGTTATGCTTCATCAGGTTCACTGTGGGTGTGAGACTGATGAAGCATAACATGTTTCACATGTTATGCATCATCAGGTTCACTGTGGGTGTGAGACTGATGATGCATAACATGTTTCACATGTTATGCATCATCAGGTTCACTGTGGGTGTGAGACTGATGAAGCATAACATGTTTCACATGTTATGCTTCAGCAGGTTCACTGTGGGTGTGAGACTGATGAAGCATAACATGTTTCACATGTTATGCATCATCAGGTTCACTGTGGGTGTGAGACTGATGATGCATAACATGTTTCACATGTTATGCTTCATCAGGTTCACTGTGGGTGTGAGACTGATGATGCATAACATGTGAAACATGTTATGCTTCATCAGGTTCACTGTGGGTGTGAGACTGATGAAGCATAACATGTTTCACATGTTATGCTTCATCAGGTTCACTGTGGGTGTGAGACTGATGAAGCATAACATGTTTCACATGTTATGCATCATCAGGTTCACTGTGGGTGTGAGACTGATGATGCATAACATGTTTCACATGTTATGCTTCATCAGGTTCACTGTGGGTGTGAGACTGATGATGCATAACATGTTTCACATGTTATGCTTCATCAGGTTCACTGTGGGTGTGAGACTGATGAAGCATAACATGTTTCACATGTTATGCTTCATCAGGTTCACTGTGGGTGTGAGACTGATGATGCATAACATGTTTCACATGTAATGCATCATCAGGTTCACTGTGGGTGTGAGACTGATGAAGCATAACATGTTTCACATGTTATGCTTCATCAGGTTCACTGTGGGTGTGAGACTGATGAAGCATAACATGTTTCACATGTTATGCATCATCAGGTTCACTGTGGGTGTGAGACTGATGAAGCATAACATGTTTCACATGTTATGCTTCAGCAGGTTCACTGTGGGTGTGAGACTGATGAAGCATAACATGTTTCACATGTTATGCATCATCAGGTTCACTGTGGGTGTGAGACTGATGAAGCATAACATGTTTCACATGTTATGCTTCATCAGGTTCACTGTGGGTGTGAGACTGATGATGCATAACATGTTTCACATGTTATGCATCATCAGGTTCACTGTGGGTGTGAGACTGATGATGCATAACATGTTTCACATGTTATGCATCATCAGGTTCACTGTGGGT
This sequence comes from Poromitra crassiceps, assembly GCF_964638095.1. Lineage (NCBI taxonomy): Eukaryota > Metazoa > Chordata > Actinopteri > Beryciformes > Melamphaidae > Poromitra > Poromitra crassiceps. The sequence goes on along the minus strand of NC_139624.1, from coordinate 8,296,927 downwards.
GTGAGACTGATGAAGCATAACATGTTTCACATGTTATGCTTCATCAGGTTCACTGTGGGTGTGAGACTGATGATGCATAACATGTTTCACATGTTATGCATCATCAGGTTCACTGTGGGTGTGAGACTGATGAAGCATAACATGTTTCACATGTTATGCATCATCAGGTTCACTGTGGGTGTGAGACTGATGATGCATAACATGTTTCACATGTTATGCATCATCAGGTTCACTGTGGGTGTGAGACTGATGAAGCATAACATGTTTCACATGTTATGCATCATCAGGTTCACTGTGGGTGTGAGACTGATGAAGCATAACATGTTTCACATGTTATGCTTCATCAGGTTCACTGTGGGTGTGAGACTGATGATGCATAACATGTTTCACATGTTATGCTTCATCAGGTTCACTGTGGGTGTGAGACTGATGATGCATAACATGTTTCACATGTTATGCATCATCAGGTTCACTGTGGGTGTGAGACTGATGAAGCATAACATGTTTCACATGTTATGCTTCATCAGGTTCACTGTGGGTGTGAGACTTATGAAGCATAACATGTTTCACATGTTATGCTTCATCAGGTTCACTGTGGGTGTGAGACTTATGAAGCATAACATGTTTCACATGTTATGCATCATCAGGTTCACTGTGGGTGTGAGACTGATGAAGCATAACATGTTTCACATGTTATGCATCATCAGGTTCACTGTGGGTGTGAGACTGATGATGCATAACATGTTTCACATGTTATGCATCATCAGGTTCACTGTGGGTGTGAGACTGATGATGCATAACATGTTTCACATGTTATGCATCATCAGGTTCACTGTGGGTGTGAGACTTATGAACAGTGTTGGGCAGTAACATGTTACTTAGTAACGCGTTACTGTAATTAGTTACTTTTTTAGTAACTAAGTAATATAAGGCGTTACAATTTCCAAAACAGTAATTAATTACAGTTACTAATCCAAGTAACGCATGCGTTACTGTGTTACATCATTGCCTGCCAGAATGCAGTGTTTTCTATGTAAAAGAAAACATTTTATCCTCACGGACTCAGGCGCACACATATAGTCATAGTGTGTGTGCGCGATACAGCGTCAGAGCGTGCACGCTGGCTTTCAAAACAAACCGAGTCAGAAGAAGGAGACGAGCAAGAGAAACCTGGCTACCTCGAGAGAGAATATGCGGGGATGGAGGCTAAATTGAAGGCGACGCTGGGTGAGGTAGACTTGGGTGTGTTCACTGGATTAACAGATACACTTTGGGTAAGTCAGTGTTGTACACAGTTACTTCCTAACCTTCTCGTCAAAGCCTTTCTCACCGTAGTCAGACGGGCCGGCCCAGGGAATGTTGACAGATCATCACTTTTCTTTCAGCAACGAAGCTTGAAACGTTTGCATTGAGGCTGTTGTATTAGGCCTACCACTCCGAGTTTCCGACAGTAACAGCATCTTTCACTCACGTTATCTGTGTGACTGTCTGACTTTCATTTCGTGTGAAGCTAGCCAGTCTTAATACACCACTTCCTGTTCTTTCTAACCGAATTTCAAAGTAAAATGCCTTTGGCTTTTCGTTTAACATAGCCTATATAATACCAAAGCGAAAATAATTAATAGAGTGACATGCTAGACGGTATTTGGGGTAAAAATAAAAATAAAAGTAACTAGTAAAGTAACTAGTAACGTACCTAGTTACTTTTTGAAAAAGTAATCAGTAAAGTAACTTTTATTACTTTTTTAAGGAGTAATCAGTAATCAGTAACTAATTACTTTTCCAGAGTAACTTGCCCAACACTGCTTATGAAGCATAACATGTTTCACATGTTATGCTTCATCAGGTTCACTGTGGGTGTGAGACTGATGAAGCATAACATGTTTCACATGTTATGCTTCATCAGGTTCACTGTGGGTGTGAGACTGATGAAGCATAACATGTTTCATGTTATGCTTCAGCAGGTTCACTGTGGGTGTGAGACTGATGAAGCATAACATGTTTCATGTTATGCTTCAGCAGGTTCACTGTGGGTGTGAGACTGATGATGCATAACATGTTTCACATGTTATGCTTCAGCAGGTTCACTGTGGGTGTGAGACTGATGATGCATAACATGTTTCACATGTTATGCTTCAGCAGGTTCACTGTGGGTGTGAGACTGATGATGCATAACATGTTTCACATGTTATGCTTCATCAGGTTCACTGTGGGTGTGAGACTGATGATGCATAACATGTTTCACATGTTATGCTTCATCAGGTTCACTGTGGGTGTGAGACTGATGATGCATAACATGTTTCACATGTTATGCTTCATCAGGTTCACTGTGGGTGTGAGACTGATGAAGCATAACATGTTTCACATGTTATGCTTCATCAGGTTCACTGTGGGTGTGAGACTGATGATGCATAACATGTTTCACATGTTATGCTTCATCAGGTTCACTGTGGGTGTGAGACTGATGATGCATAACATGTTTCACATGTTATGCTTCATCAGGTTCACTGTGGGTGTGAGACTGATGATGCATAACATGTTTCACATGTTATGCTTCATCAGGTTCACTGTGGGTGTGAGACTGATGAAGCATAACATGTTTCACATGTTATGCTTCATCAGGTTCACTGTGGGTGTGAGACTGATGAAGCATAACATGTTTCACATGTTATGCTTCATCAGGTTCACTGTGGGTGTGAGACTGATGATGCATAACATGTTTCACATGTTATGCATCATCAGGTTCACTGTGGGTGTGAGACTGATGAAGCATAACATGTTTCACATGTTATGCTTCATCAGGTTCACTGTGGGTGTGAGACTGATGATGCATAACATGTTTCACATGTTATGCTTCATCAGGTTCACTGTGGGTGTGAGACTGATGAAGCATAACATGTTTCACATGTTATGCTTCAGCAGGTTCACTGTGGGTGTGAGACTGATGAAGCATAACATGTTTCACATGTTATGCTTCAGCAGGTTCACTGTGGGTGTGAGACTGATGAAGCATAACATGTTTCACATGTTATGCTTCATCAGGTTCACTGTGGGTGTGAGACTGATGAAGCATAACATGTTTCACATGTTATGCTTCATCAGGTTCACTGTGGGTGTGAGACTGATGAAGCATAACATGTTTCATGTTATGCTTCATCAGGTTCACTGTGGGTGTGAGACTGATGAAGCATAACATGTTTCACATGTTATGCTTCATCAGGTTCACTGTGGGTGTGAGACTGATGAAGCATAACATGTTTCATGTTATGCTTCATCAGGTTCACTGTGGGTGTGAGACTGATGAAGCATAACATGTTTCACATGTTATGCTTCATCAGGTTCACTGTGGGTGTGAGACTGATGAAGCATAACATGTTTCACATGTTATGCTTCATCAGGTTCACTGTGGGTGTGAGACTGATGAAGCATAACATGTTCCATGTTATGCTTCATCAGGTTCACTGTGGGTGTGAGACGAGAGAAGAGAGGAGAGGACAGAACAGGAGAAGCAAAATCCCATTTCATCACATTTGTTGTTTTTAATTAAATAGAAATATTAATATCATATAACTACACTCCTTAAACCCGTAGTTATACTATAACTACACTCCTTAAACCCCATAGTTATACTATAACTACACTCCTTGTACCCCGTAGTTATACTATAACTACACTCCTTAAACCCCGTAGTTATACTATAACTACACTCCTTAAACCCCGTAGTTACACTATAACTACACTCCTTAAACCCCCGTAGTTATACTATAACCACACTCCTTAAACCCCGTAGTTATACTATAACTACACTCCTTAAACCCCGTAGTTATACTATAACTACACTCCTTAAACCCCGTAGTTACACTATAACTACACTCCTTAAACCCCCGTAGTTATACTATAACTACACTCCTTAAACCCCGTAGTTATACTCTAACTACACTCCTTAAACCCCGTAGTTATACTATAACTACACTCCTTAAACCCTGTAGTTATAGGCTACTATAACTACACTCCTTGTACCCTGTAGTTATACTATAACTACACTCCTTAAACCCCGTAGTTATACTATAACTACACTCCTTGTACCCCGTAGTTATACTATAACTACACTCCTTGTACCCCATAGTTATACTATAACTACACTCCTTAAACCCTGTAGTTATACTATAACTACACTCCTTAAACCCCGTAGTTATACTATAACTACACTCCTTAAACCCCATAGTTATACTATAACTACACTCCTTAAACCCCGTAGTTATACTATAACTACACTCCTTAAACCCCGTAGTTATACTATAACTACACTCCTTAAACCCTGTAGTTATACTATAACTACACTCCTTGTACCCCGTAGTTATACTATAACTACACTCCTTAAACCCAGTAGTTATACTATAACTACACTTCTTGTACCCCGTAGTTATACTATAACTACACTCCTTAAACCCCGTAGTTATACTATAACTACACTCCTTGTACCCCGTAGTTATACTATAACTACACTCCTTGTACCCCGTAGGTATACTCTAACTACATATCTTGTTACCCTCTAGTTAAAGTTTAAATTCACTCCTTGTACCCCGTAGTTATGCTATAACTTCACTCCTTAAACCCCATAGTTATACTATAACTACACCCCTTAAACCCCGTAGTTATACTATATGTGAGGGGTGGGACGCTAGGACCTGGGAGCCCAGAGCAGGCGAAAGCAGCCTATATATGGGAAGGAGCAGATCCCGTGAGATCAAAGACAAGTCGCGTTTGTTCTCGTCCGTCGTGTCCTTGTTTCCGGGTGGTCAGCGCAGCGCTGTGTGTGCAACTAACTACAGAGGTATGTCACAGAATGTTTAGACATTTTGGGTTACACTTTATTTGTTTGTTTTATGAGTTTTATGAGTACTTGCTGTTGCTACAATTCCAGAATCTGGTGGTGCTGTGCAGCAGGAGTTGTGTGGGAACCAGAAACCACACACTGCCATAGGTGCATTAGCAGAGTCTGAGGTAGGAATTAACCTGCTCATTATGTCGGATAGCATCCAATACCGTTTTGTGATGTTTAAACTATTATTGTCTGTGTTGTGTTGTAGAGTGCCAGACCAGACCCAAACCCTGGTCAGCCCACGCTCCTACCTGTTGGGTTACGGTACACAGGTGCCTCGGGCCTAGGAGGTAGGGAGTTGGGCTTGCCAGTATGGTGTATGTGCTATGTAATGAGGATGGGTGCTCAGTGACTAATTGGTGCTTTTGTGTATTGTAGGCTGAACTGGTGACACACAGGACCGTGGTCAGCAGGGCAGCCACTGTTCTTTTCCTCCATGTAGTTTATTTCAGTAGCCCAAGTGCCTCCCTTGTGTTCAGTTTATAACGAGTCCTCACTTATTTTGTGCCTTCACATTGACGACCGTGCTTGTCCCTTCCCCATTTTGAGTGTGCAGTGTTTTAACGGAGTGTTTAACTTTATTAGTGTGCAGTGTTTTAACAGTGTTCAATGTTATCAGTGTGCTGTGTGATTATTTTGTAGATTGCTATTGCCTTACCCCCCCCCGGTCAATGAGCGTGTTGGTACAGACACAGTGTTACCTGTAGACTCTTTCTGCTGCTATTTAAATAAAGTGTCAAATGATTGTATGCACAAAAGCCTCTGTCTGTCTTGTCAACCTGAGTGGGGACATTTGGTCACAACAGTAACTGAGTAATTGTGTAGTTGGTTCAGGGTCTCTCCCCTTAAAGAGAGTGGCGTTGTCACTTTGATTCATCCAAAAGTACGACTAGCATACATCTGGTCACATTTGGCGTAAGTCGGCAGCGGACGCAGAGGCTTTTTGTGTTTTGTTAATTTGAGGCACTAACATTGTAGGGCAACAGGTTAGAGTTGGAGGAAAAGAGCAGTGGTTGTCCAGGAGGAGATCAAGAGGACATCTACCGCCCTCTAGCTGCAATACCATCCGGGTGCATACACTGTGGACATTTCTTGTGTGGTTCACCTCTACCCAGGTTATTGACATTTTGGCTGTGAAAAAAAAAAAAAGCTTAGTAAAATGTCTGAATCTGATGAACAAATCAGGGCTTTGACTGAACTTGTTAAACAGCTACAGGCAGAAAATAATAGGCTCAAAGACAGGGGTAATGACACAGTGAATGTAGAGGCCTCTGGGTCATCTAGCCATGTAGCTGCTAACGGTGTCAGCAATGATCCAGCACCGGAGCGGGTGTATGTTTATGCACCAAGAGAGAGGAAATGTCCACGCTTTTCAGGAGTCATGGTTCAGGATGGTTTGACTGTGGAGGATTGGGTGGAGGAGGCGCGAAAGTCATTGTCTGTACGGCAAACATCCCCAGCTGAACAGGCAGCATTCCTCTGTGATCTTTTAGATGGGGAAGCAAAAAGAGAAGTTAAATTTCTATCTTCAGCAGATAGAGCCAACCCTGACTCAATTTTTACTATATTGTTTGACAATTTTGGTTGTGATCAAACATATGTGACGCTGCAGAGACAGTTCTTTCAACGCAGACAACAGGACAATGAGTCCATACGTGAATTCTCTCATGCTTTGTTACATTTGATGGAGCTGCTTAAATGCAAAGATCCACGTGGTGTTTTACATCCAGAATTGGTCATTCGTGACACTTTCATTGAAAATGTACGTGATACTAAATTACAGCGTGAATTGGCTCACCTGGTTCAGCAACACCCGAACCAGTCATTTACTGAGGTACGTAATGCTGCCATCAAATGGGAAAAGCGAGGGCCCCCTACTAGTACACACAGAGCACGAGCCTATTATTGTGACTCTTATGCCTCAGGAGTTGGTCAAGGTGAGGTTGATACTAATGCCATTTCTGTTAGGCCCAGTGATGAGTTGGGGGAATTGAAGGAGTGTTTACGTAAACAGCAGGTACAACTCGACGCCATTCTTAAACATCTAGGCCCCTCTTCCTCTGTCCCTAACTACGTAAATCCCCAGGACTTCCACAATGGCAATAGGCTGAAGCCATACAAGTTTCAGCCAGATGGTAAACCAATATGCATGCGGTGCAACAGAGCAGGTCATATTGCAAGGTTTTGTCGGGTTGACACTAGTGGGCTCCTAGGTGGGGTGGAGTCGAGGGGACAGGGCCAAAGGGTGGGGGTAAGGGTGAATGCTGTTGAGCAGCAGGAAAACTAGCGCCCTCTGTTGTTGGGAACCCGGCATCAGGAGGGGGTTTTTTGGGTTCAAAACAGGCAAGTTTAGCATCCAGGCTAATTGGACATTGCCCAGTGGTTAAGGTCATCATAGGAGGGGTGGTGGTGCCGTCCTTGTTTGATACCGGTTCAATGGTAACTACCGTAACACAGGCCTTCTTTGAACAACATCTTAAGCCCCAAACTAACGAACAGCTGAAATCTTGTAACTGGCTTCACTTAATAGCAGCCAATGGATTGGAGATCCCATATTTGGGATATGTGGAGTTGGATGTTGAAGTCCTGGGCACGGTCCTCCCACAGATGGGTATCCTGGTGGTAAAAGACCCTCCTCACCCAGTTTCCAAGTGTCGAAAAACTGCTGTCCCTGGCCTGCTGGGAATGAACATTCTCAGTGGTTGCTATTCTGTATTATTCAGGGAACATGGTAACAACCTCTTTTCTTCTCCTCTAGTCCAACAAGCTGGGAAGGAATGGGTGCATGCATTGTCAGAGTGCCAACAACTGGAACGCCTCCTACAGACTGGCTGTGTGGGGGAAGCGGTGGCCCTGCCAGGTCCGGCACTCCGCATACCAGCAGGCTCCCTAAAGTTTGTCCAGGCCACCTGTAACCAAGGCCCTGGTCCGGCACTGGACAATGTAATGCTGGAGCCCCTGCCCTATGGAAAAGGTCACCTCCCTGTAAACCTGCTGATTTCCAGTGCCCTCCTCGCCGTTTCCAGGGGGACTGTCAACATCCCCATTGTGAATGTTGGAGAGGAAGACCAGTGGCTGAAACCAAAAACAGTGCTGGGGTCACTACATCTGGCCGATCTACATTCCCCCTCCCAGTCGGTGCACGTGGAGGAGCAGTTGGAGGACTTGGACAGACAGGTGGTATTCATTCAGTCCATGTCAGCACAGCCCCGTTCCCCGTCTCCCTCCCCCTCTCCCCCCCTCTCTGGTCTGAATGAGCTGAAGTGGCCTGACCTGCCCCCTGATGATGTACAGGCAGCCAAGACATTGTTAACTAAGTATCGAGACGCATTCAGCCTGGTTGACGGGGAGTTGGGTTGTACCAACTTGATCCACCACGATATTCCAGTGATGGACGAGGCCCCGGTACGTCAGCGGTACCGCCGCCTCCCCCCCTCTCAGTTCTCACTGGTCAAGGCCCACATACAAGACCTGCTACAGCGGGGCATCGTGAGAGTGAGCTGCAGCCCCTACTCTTCCCCTATCGTGGTGGTCCAGAAGAAGTGTGGGGATATACGGCTGTGTGTTGATTACAGACAACTCAACGCCAAGACAAGAAAAGACGCCTACCCTCTGCCACGTATCGAGGAGTCGTTGGATGCCCTTACAGGGGCTAGATGGTTCTCGACTCTCGACTTGGCAAGCGGTTACAATCAAGTCCCAATGGCAGAGAAAGACAAAGAGAAGACGGCTTTCTGTACCCCGTTTGGTCTCTTCGAATTCAACAGAATGCCATTTGGACTTTGCAACGCACCAGGCACCTTCCAACGCCTGATGGAGCGCATCTTCGGCGACCAGAGTTTCCAGTCACTACTGCTATACTTGGATGACATCGTCATCTTCTCCACGACCTTCAGTCAACACCTGCAGCGGTTGGAGATGGTCCTGAGTCGACTCCAGCAGCACAACCTGAAACTGAAGCTGTCCAAATGCCACTTCTTTCAGCGGGAGGTGAAATATCTGGGCCATGTCATTTCCTCTGTCGGTGTGGCCACCGACCCGGAGAAGACCAGGGCGGTAACAGAGTGGAAACATCCGTCAACCGTGACCGAGCTCCGTTCCTTCCTAGGTTTCTGCTCCTACTATAGACGTTTTGTGGAAGGATTTGCCAAACATGCTGCTCCACTCCACTGGCTGGTCGGAGAGTTGGAAGGAGGCCCCAAGGAACGACGGTCAAGGGTCAGTGTCAAGTTGGAAGGACATTGGAGTGAACACTGTGAACAGGCATTCCAGACACTAAAGAACAAGCTGGTCACTGCCCCTGTCCTGGGCTATGCCGATTTTAAGCAGCCCTTTATCCTGGAAATTGATGCCAGTCACCAGGGCCTTGGTGCGGTACTCTCCCAAGCACAGGATGGCGCACGCAGGCCAATCGCTTTCGCCAGTCGGGGACTAAAGCCAACGGAAAGAAACATGTCCAACTACAGCTCCATGAAATTGGAATTCCTTGCCTTGAAGTGGGCCGTCACCGAGAAGTTCAGAGAATACCTCCTAGGGACGACCTTTACTGTATATACAGATAACAACCCCCTGAGCTATCTCCAGACGGCTAAATTGGCAGCTGTAGAACAGCGGTGGGCATCCCAGTTGGCCAGTTTCAACTTTGACCTTAAGTACCGCCCCGGCACAGCCAATCGCAATGCTGATGCCCTTTCCCGCCAACCAAACACCCCAGTGCCCCAGTCCCTCCCTGCCATTGTGCCTGGCTTCTCCGTCCCCCCACAGGTGGCCAATAGTTCCATACAGCGCCCGGTGGGGCAACCACGGCTCACTGTCAGTACCATGGCCGTGGACGCAGCTCCAGTTCGGGAGAAGGCCGACCTGCAGGCCCTGCAAGCCACTGACCCAGTGATTAAACCATTCCTCACCTACTGGAGGAGAGGGCGCCCCCCAAACAAAGTAGAACGGTCAAGGGAAGCTGACCAGGTTTTGGAGCTCGCTCGGCAGTGGAGGAGAATAAGAGAGAAAGACAGTGTGCTGTACCGAGAAGTACAGATGCCCCCAGGCCGAAAGGCAGTGCAACAGTTGCTATTACCAAAAGCACTACACCCTGAGGTACTGACCAGTCTACATGACAACCATGGCCACCAGGGGGCAGAGAGGACAACAGCCCTTGTCCGGGAGAGGTGTTACTGGCCCAACATGCGCTTGGACATTGACCAGTGGTGTAAAGAGTGTGAACGCTGTGTCATTGCCAAAGCAGTACGGCCGTCAGTCAGAACCTTTATGGGACACCTAATGGCCTCCAAACCATTGGAAGTGCTAGCCATTGACTTTACCACGTTGGAGAGAGCCAGTGATGGGAGAGAACACATCTTGGTTGTGACCGACGTTTTCTCAAAATTCACTCAAGCATATCCGACGTCAGATCAAAAGGCCCACACAGTAGTTAAAATTCTGACGGAGAAGTGGTTCTACACCTACGGGGTCCCTAAACGGATCCATTCGGACCAAGGCCGGAGCTTTGAAGGAGAACTACTCAAACGCCTCTGCCAGCTGTATGGCATAGCAAAAACTAGGACGACCCCTTACCATCCAGAGGGAAACGGACAATGTGAGAGGTTTAACCGCACACTTCACGACCTGTTGCATTCCCTCCCAGGTGAGAAGAAGCGAAAGTGGCCTCAAATTCTCCCCCAGTTGCTGTTCGCCTATAACACCACAGTCCACCAGTCAACTGCTCATTCACCATACGAATTGATGTTTGGCCAGAAGCCTCAGCTGCCCGTTGACTTACTGCTGGGACGAGCCGACGAAGAGTCAGCTTCTACTACAGCAGATGATTGGGTGAAAGAACATCAAGATCACCTGGCCACTGTGTATGTGGCGGCCCGAAAACATCTGGACGCAGCAGCTACAGCCAGGGAGCGGCGTCAACCCCCAACAACTACATCTATTCTTCCAGTCGGCACCCTAGTTTACCGGAAGAATCATGGACCAGGACGAAGAAAAATTCAAGACGTGTGGGAATCGACAGTTTACCAAGTGGTGGAATGCCTTGACAATGTGGGTACAGTATACAAGATCCAGTCCCGCAACAACCCAGAACAGCAGAAGAATGTCCATCGCTCACAAATAAGACCCATCACGGAGAGAGGAGCCCTGGTGTCAGAACCACTGGCAGTGCCCCCCCCACCCAACCAAATGGATGACAGTCCTCTCCTAGGAAGTGAAACTGAGGAGGACGACAGTAACAACAGTTTTTCGTCAGGTTTTGTGATCCTCCCAAATGATGCCCCCCCCCAAAACCGATGGAACGCAGGGCATAGGGAGCCAGACCCCCCGCCCCCAGATTCACCGCTGCCAGACACTGGTGCAGTGTCCATTCAAGAGCCCCCAGAACTCTTAGAGAATAGTCTACATCCCCCCGAAAGGTCGGCGCCAACCCTGCAGCCTCTGGAGTTAGAGCCGGTGGTCGTAAGGCGCTCACACAGAACCACTGCCGGTCAACACTCAAACCCATTTAACCTGCCCCTGCCCTTGGCCCAACCAACCTCACACCTACCAGTACACTCCCAGCAAGTGACATTCAGGCCATGGGACTAATGCTCTTTTAGCCAGGGCAAGTTATGTTACCGGGACGGCAACCTTTTAAAATGGGGGTGTATGTGAGGGGTGGGACGCTAGGACCTGGGAGCCCAGAGCAGGCGAAAGCAGCCTATATATGGGAAGGAGCAGATCCCGTGAGATCAAAGACAAGTCGCGTTTGTTCTCGTCCGTCGTGTCCTTGTTTCCAGGTGGTCAGCGCAGCGCTGTGTGTGCAACTAACTACAGAGGTATGTCACAGAATGTTTAGACATTTTGGGTTACACTTTATTTGTTTGTTTTATGAGTTTTATGAGTACTTGCTGTTGCTACAATTCCAGAATCTGGTGGTGCTGTGCAGCAGGAGTTGTGTGGGAACCAGAAACCACACACTGCCATAGGTGCATTAGCAGAGTCTGAGGTAGGAATTAACCTGCTCATTATGTCGGATAGCAACCAATACTGTTTTGTGATGTTTAAACTATTATTGTCTGTGTTGTGTTGTAGAGTGCCAGACCAGACCCAAACCCTGGTCAGCCCACGCTCCTACCTGTTGGGTTACGGTACACAGGTGCCTCGGGCCTAGGAGGTAGGGAGTTGGGCTTGCCAGTATGGTGTATGTGCTATGTAATGAGGATGGGTGCTCAGTGACTAATTGGTGCTTTTGTGTATTGTAGGCTGAACTGGTGACACACAGGACCGTGGTCAGCAGGGCAGCCACTGTTCTTTTCCTCCATGTAGTTTATTTCAGTAGCCCAAGTGCCTCCCTTGTGTTCAGTTTATAACGAGTCCTCACTTATTTTGTGCCTTCACATTGACGACCGTGCTTGTCCCTTCCCCATTTTGAGTGTGCAGTGTTTTAACAGAGTGTTCAACTTTATTAGTGTGCAGTGTTTTAACGGAGTGTTTAACTTTATTAGTGTGCAGTGTTTTAACACATTGAGTGCCAGCCGTTTTTTCAATGCTGTAGGTAGGTTGTGCCAGGGTTTTTTTTGAGGATTCTGGCTCATTTTACAAGAGCCGAGGATTCTTTTCTGTTAAGACTTCGTGAACACCAATCATCTAAAAAGAACTAATAGAATGTGTGCTTTCTCTGTCTAAAAGAGTTAGTTTGTAGAGTTAGTAGTTATGTAGATATTAGCCGTTGAATACAGCATGGTTTCAGCGTCTGAGAAGGAAAGCTGAGAAAAATGCAGTTTTGTGAAATTCAATCAAACAGGCAGAACAGTCACTTTAACCATTTATTTTTGGCATCAGTGAGACATCAGACATCTGAACAATAGTTGTTTTCAATAATGGAGGAATAATACAATAATAAAATAAATAAATGTAAAAATAAATACAAAACAAGAGCAGACCACAGGTCACTCAGCTTTTTTTTTTTTTTATAGTTTTTTTTTTTTTATAGGTTTTTTCGGTTAGTGATCAAACCGGTTTGGGCTCGTACACCGAATCCAGAACTGCTCCAAAATGTAATGGGTACTTCCTTGGCCCATGTTACACCCATCCACAAAGTTACATGAAAATCGGCAGGTACTTTTTATGTATTCCTGCTAGCTAGCAAACAATCAAACAAAGAGCAAAAACAATCCCTGGCAGGTTTTTTTTTTTTACGACCCATGCCTACTCAGCGCCAGCGCCGCTGAGCAAGGTTCTTGTCTGAGTGGTACTCCTCATAGCAGCTACCCCTGTGTAATGAGACCCTACATTTGACACACATGTAGCGTGTCTCTCTTCTAAGATTTTTCTTTGCACAAATGCTACACCTCCTCGTTGGGGCATCTTTTTTGGGTGTGGCTGGTATGAGGACCATTACATGGCCCGCTAGATTGACCTCCAGCCTGCATTGAGGGTCCAGGTATGGTCGCCGGGGCATGGTTGCAGGTTGGTCACTGCCCCCCGCCCCCACCTCCTCCCCGCCACCCCCCACCTCCTCCCCGCCACCCCCCACCTCCTCCCCGCCAGCCCCCACCTCCTCCCCGCCACCCCCCACCACAGGTCTGGTCCATGCACCGACAACACTCAGGATGAAATCCAGCAATGTTTCACACTTTCTCTGGCGTTTAGCTGGGTGTTTAGCTTTGTACAGAACAAAGGCGTTATAAAAAGAGATCTGAAACATGTACATGACAAATTTGAAGAGCCACCTGGATGTCTTCCTGGCAAACGGATAGTACGCGATGTTCTGGTCCAATCTGTCGACCCCATTCATGTACTTGTTGTAGTCTACAACACACTTGGGTTTTGTGTGTGGGACCCTCTCTCTGCTGCCTTTCTGCCTGACCTGCACCGTCTCCATCGTGTCGTCGTGCAGAGTGGAAACCATTTTCACGATTATTTTATCTCGCCAGGCCAGAACCATGGTGCCACCATTGTGGCGCATGACCGTTTCCCCCAGCTTCACGGTGTGGTTGGTGACCATGGTAGCAGGTGGCTCGCCCCTGTTCCTCCTCAGAGTGCCACAGACATGTGTCTGACACTCCTGCAGCTGTGCACACATTCCAACAGAGTTGTAGTAGTTGTCCATGTATAAATGGTACCCCTGCCCTGCCAAGTCCCCGAGGAGGAACTCCACCGTCTCGCCTAGGGTGGACCGCTCACCACAGTACGGCTTCATGCTGTAGCAGTAACCTGTCTGGGAGTCACAGAGGATGTAGGACTTTATCCCATACTTTATGGGTTTCTGTGGGTTGTACACTTTGAAGGCCAACCGCCCACGCCACAGGAGCATCCCCTCATCAATACTGATGTTTTGACTCGGTGTGAACATGGCTCTGAACTTTTCTAACAGGTCGTTCAAAACTGGCCGGACCTTGAACAACTTGTCTGCACCATCAACATCAAAATTGTTACTGAAATGGAGGAATCGTGTTAGCAGTTGAAAGCGGTTGCGAGACATGGTTTTGTTGAAGTGGGGGGTAGCAGTCAGTTCATTTGTGGACCAGTACATGGCCAGTTTAGGCTTCTGGACGATCCCAGTGAGGAAGTATAGTCCCAAGAAGCTCTTGAGTTCTGCCACTGTAGTGTCCTTCCACCTCCCAAGCCTTGAATGTGGCAGAGCCTCACTGACCTGACTGATGCACTGGTGTGCATATAAGTTAGTTTGGACTACAATGGCCTGGAGCAGCTCATCGTCCAGGAAGAGCTGGAAGAAGTCAACTGGTTTAGCAGCAGCACCACCACTATGAGGACCCGGTTCTGCTGTGAAGGGGATGTGGGTTGGCTCCCAGTCAACGTCACTCCAGCCTGGACCTGCAGGCCGTTTCCCACTTCCAGCTCCACTGCCACAATCTGCAAATTATAGAAATACATAATTACCATAAAATAGTGTTTTTTATATGTGTGGTACTGAATGCTGGCTGGAACCTGTGATGTGAAAATAAACCTGATTCTGAAGTGTGCTCTTACCCATTTTCCTGGCACCAGAGGCTGTAGCACCAGTACCGCTACAGCTGGCTGCTACAGGCTCATCTTCAGACTGTTCAGAGTCTGAAATAAAGTAAAATGAATTGACTGACTGCTGGCTTTTGTATAGTCATAGTAATTACATTTCCACAAGTTACACAAGTCATCTCAAACATCGTCTTACCACTGCTCTCTGGAGCTTCGCTCCACGACGGGGCCCACTCCTCCTCAGAATCCTCCGCGTCTGGAGAAGACGTGAGGTCACTCGACTCGGACTCAGTCGTGAGCCCTGCAGCCGCAGCCGCGACATGCAGAGGCTCACCCCGTTCATCATCCGAGACCTCGGAATCGGTCTCCGGCACAAGCTCGTTTCGGACGGAAAAGAAATCCAGCAGTGATCTCTGATCGGCCGATCGCTTGCGTGCAGCCGCCGAAGACCGCTTGCGTTTGGCCGGCATGGCACAAACACGCCACCCGCTCCCAACTAAACTGAAATAAAACAACTACTGCTACGACTAGATCAAACTGAACTAAAATAAGGCTAATCTACCGGCTACCAACTCGATCAAACTGAACTAGAATAAACTGAACTAGAATAAAGGCTAAATACTAAAATGAACTGACGCTAACGCTAAATGTGCTAAGCTAACTACAATGAACACTAACTGTAACTACCCGCTAACTAAGTATCTAAACTAAGTCTACTATAAAGACTATACTAAACACTACTACTGTACTAACAACTAACAAACTAAATCAACTACGCTAACCAACTCGCTCTAAATCTGACGCTAAATTGCTGAAATTCTCTATGTATAAATCGCTATGTAATGCTGTCTGTCTCAATCTATTACCAACCTACTTCAACCCACGCCGATCAAAGGAGCCCGCCTTCCTTATATAGAAATCTTTGTTAGAGTACTTCCGGGGCAGCGGGAGAGGTCGGATCCACATTCACATATTGCCCAAGGGCGCCAGCTAGTGGAAACCACTGAAAAAGATGTAAGCCGAGATATCTCGTCTATGGCACTCAACGGTTGGATTATGTAAGCCGAGATATCTCGTCCATGGCACTCAACGTGTTAACAGTGTTCAATGTTATCAGTGTGCTGTGTGATTATTTTGTAGATTGCTATTGCCTTACCCCCCCCGGTCAATGAGCGTGTTGGTACAGACACAGTGTTACCTGTAGACTCTTTCTGCTGCTATTTAAATAAAGTGTCAAATGATTGTATGCACAAAAGCCTCTGTCTGTCTTGTCAACCTGAGTGGGGACATTTGGTCACAACAGTAACTGAGTAATTGTGTAGTTGGTTCAGGGTCTCTCCCCTTAAAGAGAGTGGCGTTGTCACTTTGATTCATCCAAAAGTACGACTAGCATACATCTGGTCACATATAACTACACTCCTTAAACCCCATAGTTATACTATAACTACACTCCTTAAACCCCGTAGTTATACTATAACTACA
>NC_139624.1:8273106-8275606 GCF_964638095.1 Poromitra crassiceps | reverse complement strand
TTTTAGGGTGAGATAGAGTATGTGCTTACAACATTATGATGAAAATATGATGGGCATCCCCATGCCATCCTCTGAATGCCGTAGGTCTCTAGTTTGTGGTTGTAAAGTTTCATGAGTATGTTATCCTAGAGGTCACAATAGCTTATTTTATACCGTGAGGTCAAGTTTCAAAAAATGGTCTCACTACAATGAAATGGCTACTATGGAGACTCTATCATCACACATGAATACAATTGGGATAATTGAATCCAAGAGTCTCAGCTTTCCAGTCATACCTATAATTTATCCAATTCCAAGATTGTTTAGGGGCCCCAGTATGCGGACATATTCAAATAGAATAGGGGAAAATAACACATTTACTGCATGCAAAAAAACTGCATGGTTTTTGCAAAAGAAAAATAAATGAAACAATGCATGGGATTAGCATAAAGTGGGCATGTCTGTAAAAGGGGGACTCGTGGGTTAGGACCCTTAGGTTAGAAGCCATTGTCATTCAGATGTCTTGAGGTGAGAGGTCAAAGGACCCCTTTCAAAATGACCATGCTCGTTTTTCCCTCGCCAAAACTAACTTTGAAGCGTTATTTAGCCCCTTGCTTCCCGGCAAGCTAGCATGCCATGGTTGGTAGCACTGGCTTCTTTACAGGTTTCATATGATATCAGTATGTTCACTCCAGCTTTATGAGCCTGCTACAGCCTCTGAAAGAGAGTAAGGTTAACGTGCGCAGGTGACACTTAAAGCAGCAGCAGCCAGGGTGAGTTGCAGGATGTTAAGTCAGTAAAGTTACTATAGTTACAGGGGAAAGAGCTTAGAACATCACCGAGAGGCTGTGCATTATGCACTATACAGTACCAAAATAAGGTGCCAGTTCTCAAATGCAGAGTTGGTCCAGACAAAAAGCTTGTTGCTACAAGCCAGGCTAAGCTAAAATAGACTAGCACAACACCAGAGAGAAGGTACCTAACACTCTTAAACCCTTAAATCTCAGTCAGATATGTCATATCAGACAGACATGACATCTTGTACATTGGTCATGGAAAATGAGAACTTCATTGTGCCTTCTGATGCCAATCCTGACTCCAATTTGAGAACCACTGTTCAATAACTAAAGTTTGATCATATCATTTACCATAAAACCAGATGTTGTACATGTAAAACACTTGATTGCATATTTATTCATTTCAATATGATTTATTTGTTGGTCTCAATATTCATTTCAAAAACAATGTTCCAATTTCTGCAATCGACAAACTTACAAAACAATGCCACATAAACAGGTAAAAAAAATCAGAATATAAACTTTGGTACAAAAATAACTTACATACTTAGATTTATGTCGTAATAAATAGGTAGAAATTTTTGAAAAAGTTTTGTTTAGCTGCTTTGTTGGGAAGTTTTCACGATTTCCATTTTTATCGAAGTCTTCAGAGCTACATCACAAGTGGAGGACAAGTGATTCCGTTCTGTGAGTGAGAGGAGAATGAGACAGAGGAAGGAGAATAGGTGATTAGAGTGTTGTAGTAAAGTCACTATATCAGCTTGAGTCATTTTGGGTGTGACTTGGTGTTGGCCCAGACCGGGTGTGACTTAAGTCTCGCTGGCCAGCCTCCTCTCCCTCCCGTCCGAGGAGGGAGAGGTGTGACTGGACCAGACCCATTACATTGCATTACATTACGTCATTTGGCAGACGCTTTTATCCAAAGCGACTTACATTAACACATTTTTGTCAGCAATAGAGCAATCAACTATGCAACACCGTCTATGACAACTACCCTGTGACCCGTGACCCTGTGACTGGTTGGGTTTTTACTTAAGGTTGATTCTTATTCTCACCTTATTTAGCTTCCATGCGAGCCACTTGGCATTGGGGCTGACACACCACATGCCTGGTGGGCAGTCTGGGCAGTCTGGTTCAGTATAAACACTGAGGAAGATGTAGACAAAGAATCAGAGATTTACAATAGCTTATTTAGCTGAGGCTGTTATCCAGAACACCTCAAGATAAACCCTATTCACACAGTGGCTATTTCAAGCTTGGATGGAAGCTAAAACAGACACAGGGAGAGACAAAGACAGAGAGATGTCGTGGATATTCAACATGTGTGTGAGATGGTGTTCTTACAGGAAAGCATGGATGCAACCTTCAAACATCCCTTTCTTCTGTTCAGAGCAGCTTATGATTGGTTTCCTTATCAGCGCAGTGCTGACTGAGGTACAGCACGTTACAGCCCTCTGGCCCTGGGAATGTACTGTGTACACACACACACACACACACACACACACACACACACACACACACATGCATTCAGGCACACGCACAAAAATCAAAGAGAGAGAGAGAGATAGTTATTCAGCATTACCCTTAGTATTGGGTTTTGATTCAGACTGGGATTATATTGAGATGGGATTATACTGAAGGTTTTTGACCTGGCAACCTGAGTGGTCAAAGTCATGCGCTTCTGCTGCAGGGAGCTGCTATAGCAACATGTCTTGTTTTCTCCT
>NC_139624.1:8193106-8268106 GCF_964638095.1 Poromitra crassiceps | reverse complement strand
TGTGCTGCCTGGCTGCTGGCAGCTGCTCTTTGGGCGAGTCTGCATGAGTCGTTTCGGTTGTGAGCTCAGCTGCAATGAAGCTGCGTGCGATTGTGGGCTTTCTGCCGGTGTTTCAAAGTGTGTTGCACGCATAATCTATTATGCAAATTTGCAATCCCCCACCGCCAGCTCCCAGCGCGATAATGCGCGAAAGCGAAAGCGTTTTCGCCAATCCATTTTACAGTATGAGAGAATGGTTTCCTCGCGCGTTCCCCTGCAGTTTTGGCTCGGCTTTTTCTAGTCTGGAGAGCACTGTCGCCACTTAGTGGGTCGGTGGAATGGGTTGTACACGTTCGGTGGCTCCAATATTTTTATAGGAGACGTGGGGGGCATTGATCCACGTCCCACCGTCAAATTTTTTTTATTTTTTTTTAAGACGAGATATCTCGTCAATGGCAGTCAACCGTTTTTTTTTTAAGACGAGATATCTCGTCAACGGCAGTGAACGTGTTAATAATTGTCGGGTGAGAACGTAACATATATGTGACCAGTTTATCAGAATAACGCCTATTAGAAATCTTTAAGGAGCAGCGAGGACCGGGAGCGCTGATTGTGATCTGTCAAACCCTACTGTGGTTAGGCTACTGGCAGTGAGAAAACACTGTTGACGTGCTTTTCTAACTAACGTTAAATGCCGACCGGGTACAGCCATCGGCTCCTCGCAGCAGTAACGTTATGAACATGTAACTGAAGTTGGCCGTAGTGTAGCTTAATTCTGAATGTTGTCAAACTTCATTCATACGGACGTTTTATTTTGAAAATGGTTGCCAACTTGCACACGGCTATGGCGTAATCGCGTGTGGCGCGTGTGCAGGCACGTCAGAGTTTCTGAAATGAGCCGTCTCAAAGCGATTACATGGAGCGCTCAGTGGGGAGCGTTACCAAGAATTTCACTCTGGAGGGTGGTTTCAAAATGTGCCGTTTCCTAAGTGCGAATTCGCCGTCGCCGTCTAAAAGGGAGGCACTAACGATAAAATAATTCCCCGTCACCATAGGAAACCGTCCTTGTGTAAACTGCCCCTTAATTGAGTCCACTGTAAATCCTCCAATATTTTCTTTTGTCTCCGCCATTTACCCCCTGCAAACACATTTCTATTGTCCTACCCCAGTCAACAAAATAACCCGAATTGCATCAAAACTCAAAACTAACCCTAACCCTATGAGATAGGGATAATATATACAGTCAATAGGCCGACACCTATCCAAATTACGCATGGGGAGAATTACAGCATGCCTCACACAAACTGTATTACAGGGAGTGCAAGATGGGAATGATGGGAATCTGATTGATGTCACGCCCAGGCATTGCCAGGCCACACCTGTGAATAATTCTGGTGGTTAACACTGCCCAAATCCTGCTTGCGCCATGCATAAATTATTTGGCATGTCTCTAATCTGCATTTGCGCCCGTTGTGACGAGTTATGCTCCCCCGTGAGTAATTGCATCGCCACCATATTTTGGGGTTGTTTTATCTTAAAAACAGGGAGGTCACGTCTCCCCAAACAATTATATAATTTTTAAACAGTTATGTTTCTGTATAAATCATTACAATATGCTCCCATGAGGTCGGGCGGGGGTGCAAAAACTCGGCATAACACCTGGACAGCGGACCTCAATCTTCCCTGCCTTAAGTCACGCGCAAACAGGTGTGCAAGCGCAAATAGGGGATATCGCCTGTACCAAGATAGGGCCCAATGAGTATGAAAGACAATGAGTTTTGGCCTGTCAGATGTGACTGGAGGGCATTCCAGAGGGAGGGGGCGGCTGCAGCAAGGCCCTGTCAGAGGCCCCCCTGTCACAGCTTTAGCAAAGAGATACCTGTGATTCTTGTCAAAGTGGATATAAATTGTATGATCATATTCAGCCAGAGAGTGAGATGGAGATTTACAATGGTAAGCAATTTTCTTTTCCACAACCGGGGGGGAAGGGGGGGTGTAAGACAGAAGTTGTAAGAAGACCTTGTGATGCAAAAGAAAAGACAATTTAAATAGATGGGGAGTTGCCCTGCGATGGCTTTGTAGATAAAGATGTGCCAGAAGCCACCTGCAGTCATGTAATGAGGTCAGACCTGCCCTTTCATACAAGTGACAACAATTAGTGACGGATTTAGCATTCAGAATGAAACTTAATGCTCCGTGCTAATCCATATCTGCCTCAGCCCACCCAAGATCTCTTCCAAGTTTTCCGATAAGGTTTTTCTCTTGAGTTTGTCCTTGTGTGCACTTTGCGTCTAAGACTGCGGTGGAATAGCTAGATTGTTTGTCTTGCTAAATATAAATAAACAAACTTATACTTGTGCTACTTGAACTTGAACTTCAACTTGAACATGACACTTGCTTAATAATATCATAGTTAATACACTTCCCATAATGTCACTTTGGGCAGGGCGAGTATCCTGTGAGCAAGAAGAGGGGAACACCCTTACACTAAGAATAACAGCCGTAGACTTGACCACCAGCTATTCATAGCATCCATTGATACAATAATAACCAAACAGACTCACCCATAGACTGAACCACCAGCCATTCATAGCATCCACTGATAGGCTGTACAATAATAACCAAACAAGACTCATGATGACATGAAACATCACAGAAACCTCAGAAGATGAATTAGTCACATTCATGGAATACAGTTGCATCAGAAAAGAAAGAAAATATCTAATGTGTTATCAGGGCAGGTGACTAACTATTTGTCCACATTGGCTTGTTCAGCCTGAAATTCATATTTTGTAGTTATTCCTCACCCAATCCTATGGTTGTATTACTAACAATGGGATATTGTGAAATACAGCAATTTACACAGAATGTCTTATTCATTGATGGTGGAGCGATGGTTGTGGGAGGTTATAGATATATTTCTCAGGAAGCTAAATGTGCGTGTTTGCAACATGTGTGTGTGTCTTTGCGTGGGCAGTGACAAGTAAGCGCAGTTATTATAGTTACATGGAAGTTGCTAAATACTTCCACATTGCGCTCTCTCCATTTAGCCTTGTTTTCAGATGAACACGCGCGCGCGCAGACACACGCACGCGCACATGCACGCGTGCACACACACACACAAACATCTCACATTAAGGCTGCACCTAAGTTGTTTTCATTATCAATCAACCTATCAATTATTTTTCCAGATTAAGCGATTAATCATTTAAGAGTAAAAAATAATGACAAATTTCCCAGAGCCCAAAGTGATTCATCAAATGTCTTACTCTGTCTTACCAGCAGAAAAATAATGGAAAAAAATATTAAACAGAGAAAAGCAGCAAATTTTTGCATTTGTGAAGCTTTAACTGCAGCAAATCTTTTGTATTTTTACTTGACCTAATTAATGACGAAAATGATTAATCAGAATTATATTCAATGCATTTCCTGTTGATCGACATTCTTTTCTGAGCATGATCTCACATTGCTAAATAATCAAAACAACATGAGGGATCAGGATGTTGGAACAAACGGCTTCAACAGACTTCCGGGTGCAACTGTCGTTGGTTTTAAACAGCAGTTCATGGTGAAACCATGCCCTGTTTGAACTGCACTACTCCTTCATACTTTAAGCTAGACACTCCATTTAAACTTTCAACGAGTCACCACTTCAATTCAGCTTTAATTGATCTTTTGTACTGTTTGAGAAATCACAGTTTCTGTTTTATGCTTTGTTCAGCCTTTGGCCCTATGGAGCCAGCCTCACATGCTGTACTTTTTACTCAATTCACACATTTTAAAACTGCGGCAGTTCACACAACTTTAACATCACATTATAGGTACGGGACCCTTTAGCTACTTCTGCTCTCACTCACAGAGTCAAAATATAAGCAATATAGTTTTTCAGATATGGTTGTTTGGCACAATCTTTCAGCTTTATTTCATAATAGTGGCACCCGGAAGTGCCTTTTTGTTGTTGTGATGTCACGCTAATTTTGTCGTGATGTCACGTTGATTTTGTCGTGATGTCACGCTGATTTTGTCGTGATGTCACGTTGATTTTGTCGTAATGTCACGCTGATTTGTCCTATACAAGTACTGAGAACTCAAATAAATATCCACATGCTGAAATGTTCACCGTCAGATGCAGATGGAAATAGAGCATAATCACAGTTAGCAGACAAGTCACATGTCTGATGGAGAGAAACACTCACATCCTCACACTACTCATCCTCACACTACTCATTTGAGGAAGAAACTTGATGTATCGTTGTACGGCTGTGAAGGCAATGCGAAATAAGACTCATAATAACTCTGTCCTAAGTCAATAATTCTGTATAATAGTGACTGATAAATCCATTACATTTTTAAGTTTATAAATCAGTCATGGGTGAAATGTTAAGATTATATTCCCATGAATAAAAAGGTGGATGAACTGAATTTAGTTTAGGTACAGTAGATTTACCCTCCACTTCAACTTTGATTATACACTTGCAGTATCTTTATTATTATTATTATTATTATTATTACCATTATTATTATTATTATTATTATTATTATTATTATTATTATTATTATTATTATTATTATTATTATTATTATTATTACTACATTATTATTATTAGTAGTAGTAGTAGTGGTGGTATTAATATCATTATTATTATTATTATTATTATTATTATTATTATTATTATTATTATTATTATTATTATTATTATTATTATTATTATTATTGCACACAGCAAAAAAACGGCAAACATTGTGCAGGTAAGAAACAGAAACCCCAGAGGGCTTATTCAAGGTCTCTTACCTCAGAGATTAAATCAAAGTTAAACAGTTACAGCAAAAACATACAATATAAACAAGAACAAGGGAGAAGAAACAAACAACAGAAAATAAAGAAAACAAAATAAAACAGGCAAGGTGGCAATGTGAGGTGTAATGTGCCAAGATGAGATGATGGATGATGCATGTCATGGCTCATCTGTAGTGTATTGAAAATTGGTTATTGGTAGTGTGACTGTGACTGTATGGGGGGTGAAGTGTGACTGTGACTGTATGGGGGGTGAAGTGTGACTGTGACTGTATGGGGGGTGAAGTGTGACTGTGACGGTATGGGGGGTGAAGTGTGACTGTGACTGTATGAGGGGTGAAGTGTGACTGTGACTGTATGGGGGGTGAAGTGTGACTGTGACTGTATGGGGGGTGAAGTGTGACTGTGACGGTATGGGGGGTGAAGTGTGACTGTGACTGTATGAGGGGTGAAGTGTGACTGTGACGGTATGGGGGGTGAAGTGTGACTGTGACTGTATGAGGGGTGAAGTGTGATTGTGACAGTATGGGGGGTGAAGTGTGACTGTGACAGTATGGGGGGTGAAGTGTGATTGTGACAGTATGGGGGGTGAAGTGTGATTGTGACAGTATGGCGGGTGAAGTGTGATTGTGACAGTATGGGGGGTGAAGTGTGACTGTGACAGTATGGGGGGTGAAGTGTGATTGTGACAGTATGGGGGGTGAAGTGTGACTGACAGTATGGGGGGTGAAGTGTGACTGTGATAGTATGGGGGGTGAAGTGTGACTGTGACAGTATGGGGGGTGAAGTGTGACTGTGACTGTATGGGGGTGAAGTGTGACTGTGACAGTATGGGGGGTGAAGTGTGATTGTGACAGTATGGGGGGTGAAGTGTGACTGTGACTGTATGGGGGGTGAAGTGTGACTGTGACTGTATGGGGGTGAAGTGTGGCTGTGACTGTATGGGGGGTGAAGTGTGACAGTATGGGGGGTGAAGTGTGACTGTGACTGTATGGGGGGTGAAGTGTGACTGTGACTGTATGGGGGGTGAAGGTGAACTGACTGTTTTGTATTATGTGTATATCATGTATGAAAAAAAAATGAAAACCAAGTCATGATATCTCATTTAGATGAGCTCATAGAACAACGAAATCACGTTGAAAGTGACAGAAGAGAGATGGTGGAAAAGTTGCGGGCTAGCGAGGGAACAAGGTATAAGACCTACCAAGCCATTAACCCAGATATGTCTGTTCACCTGCTCTATACCAGCAATGCACCATTGATCGAAGACCATCTGAGAATAACATTCACCCGGTTCAGGTTATCTGCTCACAGATTACGGATAGAAACAGGGAGAAGGAGTCGTACACCACCTGAACAACGTATGTGCTGCTGTAGGACTAGCCTAGGTAAACCCAGCCACCACGTGACCTGCTCTCTCAGTTCCCAGTCACTATCGTCTAGCGAACGGGCCATTCAAATCGATTTCTGCGGCGATTGAAAGACTCGCGCAGACCCGCAGCCACCCCGCAGCCAATGAGTGACGGCGTGACTGCCAACATCAGTCCTGCCGTGATCGGCCAATCAGAGAGTGCGTCTTTGTCAATGACGTATAACAGCTGCAGCGGCTAGCCATTAGCTTTTGGTCTTTCCAAAGCATAGCTCCCGAGCTAGCTACTAGCTATGGCTATGAACAGCTACAGCTACGTATTGTTGTGTCGCCGTTAAATGCGCTAATGGAGGACCAGATACGCGAGGCTTCTAATCTGGGAATCAAGGCGTTGCAGATCGGTGGGGTGAATGATAAAGACAAGGACATGGACGCTGCAAGCTTGTGTATGCAAGTCCAGAGGCCTTGATGAAGAAAAAGTGGCGAAATATGCTGGCACCGGCTACACGAAAATTAACGTTATTAAATGCTGTAACGTTAACGGTAATTCTCATGTGTATGGTTTATTTAGCCTACTCAATCTCTTCTGAGATTATAACGTTAACCTGTTAGGACGCTGTGAGCTTGTGTATATAAGTCCAGAGAACTTGATGAAAACAAAGTGACAAAATATCCTGGCATCGGGTACACGAAAATTAACGTTATTAAATGCTGTAACGTTAACTGTAATTCTCATGTGTATTGTTTATTTAGCCTACTCAATCTCTCAGCCCATGTTGATGCTGAACCAAATGACCAGTCCGGCTGCAATGGTTGATTTGTGAGGTTAATGGCAGCCAACAGAACTTCATATTCTTTCCATACTGTACTGCATGTTGTACTGCATGTTGTACTGTTCATACTCAAATTGTACTTTTTTGAATGGAACTGAATAAAAATGTTTTTGTTTGATACTCTTCTGTTGTATTGTCATGTGAGAATGAAAACAGCTATAGTAATAGTACTTCAAAACAGTGGTTCTCAAAATGTTTCCACATAAGGATCCTTAAACTGAATGTGATGCTAGGTCTGTTGATCAAAATAACACCTATATCGAAATCGGATTTTAGCGGACCATACAAGCCGGGGCTTCAGAGCTGATCACCTGGACACATTTTACGGCGAAATTATCTGATAAACTTGTCTGTGCAGCTCTGTGGTGATCAGCTAATGTCTTCATAGCATTGTGATTATGATTTAATGCATTATGGAAGATAAATGCTGGAAGGCTGGGTAGCATTAGCTAACGTCATCCTGGCTACTGTAACATTAGGCTATTATAGCTATGAAACGCTGATTCAAACGTTACAATAATAAGACACAATAGGAGCCAGTTACCCTACTGTAGATAGAGAGAGTAATTTCAGACCACCAGATATCACCATATTTATGTTATTAAATGCTGTAACGTTAACGGTAATTCTCATGTGTATGGTTTATTTATAAGCATTCATTGATTGAAGCAGAGTGCTGGTCGGTTAAGTTTCTCTGTAGTCATGTCCTCTGCTCCAATCTTCGGTTTCGTAGTTTCTTCTGTCTCTCGTCCAGCAGCTGCAGATGTCATCATTATCCACGTTATTAAAGATTATTTATAAAAAAATCTCATTGTGTAAATATTTTGTGAACGCACCAATAGTTAGAGAAGGAAACCTCTCTTTGCATTTTATTTTGTTTTTTAATAAAAGTAGGCTACTTAATATCTCACGTGGCTTTGATTCATCATTGCAAATTTAGCCCAATTTGTATAAAATGCAGATGTGAACAGCTAGGTTTAATGACAAATATGGAATATCACCCAAGGAAATACCACGGTTTAATGCCAACAGATAAACCATACAGATTTGTTGTAATTGTGAACACAAAGGGAGCAAAGACATGGATTTCAAGTATAACACAATGTACAACTTTTATTCAAAGACAGGATTGAAAAATATAGGTCACTTGTATTCACTTCAGACAAGACACTACGTTAAAGTCTGAAATTTACCTAGATTTGCTATACGAATTGACATTTCAGCTTGTCACCTGATGTCATTATTAATGGACAGTACAGTAGTAAAGATTTTGAAAATTTTGATTAATCAATCCAAGTCAGAAACACGTGTACAAATATTGAATGCAACAGTCTCGTTCTGGAGCGAACCCCTCAGCTGAATTCACGTTGGAATATGATATCAAGGCTTGATAGATTTGATTGTACTCATACAGCAGTGTGGAGCTTAACATCTAGCTAGGTTGCATCTGGAATATGATCTGGATTATGTATAATATACAGTATAACACTACGCTCACTATCATGACATTCACGTTAACGCTATAGCCTCCAAAAATCTACTGTAGCTAGCTAGCGTCAGCTACATCTGTAACCACGCTGAAATGCGAGTGCATTAACGTTATTTCTAGCTAGGTCAAACACACCTTACCGTTATGAGTGTGGCCGTTTTTGATTAACATTAAGTCCACGATCATTTCCGGGCTGCAGCAGAGTCGAGCCCCGGAGGCAGCCTGGAGCTCTGTGAGCTCCAGAGGGGGTGCGCGATGCACTGCTGCCTGCCCGACACCTGCACCCGACCTCGGGCTGCAGCAGAGTCGAGCCCCGGAGGCAGCCTGGAGCTCTGCGAGCTCCAGAGGGGTGCGCGATGCACTGCTGCTGCCCGACACCCTGCATGAGCTTGATTTGTTTTGAAGGTTTTGTCTGGTACTATTCAATATGATTTATGCAGATAAGACAGCGTGTCCCTGATAACTGTATAGATGATGACTGTTCTTCACAGCCACAAATATCTCTCCAGATCTGCGGCCATCTGCAGCAGGGATCGAGGTTTGGGTCCGTGTAGACAGTTGTCCTGTTCATTCCCTGACCACCGTCACAGGAGTCATTGGCAGAGGCGATGTTCTCTCTTCTTGGAAGCTCTAATAATATCAAACGTAGCAGTTACTGTATGTTACACGTGGCTAACGTTAGCTAGCTTCTGACATGTTTTTCTAGAATTCATTAGATCGTTAAATGCTCCCGTAATCTAGCTAACCCCCACACAGCCAATGAGGAAAAGTCAGTCATTTATCGAATGTCTTTCTTACCAAACACAATTACGCTAGTTTCTGAGATAATATATAGTGTGGCATATACCTGTGAATAACATATTCTTACCTGGAAATCACACATCGATCCGTAGGCCAGCTCTGAGTCTGTTTACATTTCGGGCGGAGGGGGGCTTGGTTGGTTGTAGCTGGTTGTAACCATTTGCGTGTTAGCAGTACTGAAATGAAAAGTGTTAGCTAATGCGCTAACAACAAAGGTCGCAGAGTGATGACGCCATCTGCTGCACTGCGCATGTGCTCTGTGCACTAAACTGGTTGGATGATGGTTGCGTAATGGAGCGGTCTATCGGGGGGGGCCCAACAACCGCAGGAAATCGTTTAACAATGGTGGGAATCCAGACCATAGTGACTGAGAACAGGTCTGAGAGCAGGTCACGTGGGGGATGGGTTTACCCAGGCTACTGTAGGACTGGCATGCAGAATGAGGAACACAATCTGTCCTCTCACACAGGAGATTGGGACAAGTTATGGGCATGACTCTACCCAGCTGAGCTCAATATTTAGTAACACTGATAGAGGAAAGTTGAACATGTTACAGGCTTGCCTAGCAGTGTTGGAGCACCAGCAAGTTCTGGCTGACTGATGTCGGTGTCTGTATTGTAATGTTTACGTTGTAATATATTGTATTTGTGATTTAATTGTTGTATTGATGATGGTGTATTTCTATCTTGTAATTTATTGATTATTTTGATTTTTATTGTTTGGACCCCAATATTTTAATATTGTGTCAATAAAGTAACTAACTAACTAACTAACTATGTTAGAATGCTGTTGAAAGTATAACCTGCAGGGTGCAGGGAGAGAGACAGGTGTATACATTTATAAACAAACGTACATACATGTGTTAATATGATGTAGTGGTAGTATTTTAAGTCTATTTTTAAAGAGCTGCTGATGGTTACAATCTGTTAGAGAATGAGCGTAAAGGCTCTCCCTGGGCCACACGTGCGCTAACGCGTCGTGACTTAAGGGGGGATCGTCGTTTTCGACAGAGAACCATAGGGGGCAGTGCGTTGCGAGCCGCGATACGAAGAGATCGACGTGGGCGCGGCTGAATCTGGCCCAAATCTGCTCCACCGCCACTCTGTCTGCCGGGGGTTTCCCCGCGACAGCAAGTCTGCCCCAAAGTTCAGCCGGCCGGGTAAGTGTGCCCCTGACAAGGAGAGCAGGTGGGAGTGCGCCCAAAGGTGTATCTCCGCCGCCACTTGGTTCAAGGTTCTCGACCGTACACCGCCCCGCTTGTTCAAGTAGGCGATGGTGGCCATGTTGTCCAAGCGAATCAGGAAGTGGCAACCACGTATCTGATGCCAGAAGTGGCGTAGAGCTAGGCGAACAGCTTCCAGCTCTAGCACGTTTATGTGGCGAAGCTCCTGGGCTTCCCACTGGCCGTTTACCAAGAGGCCATCGCACACCGCGCCCCAACCCCACATTGAAGGCGTCGCTCTGCGATGCCGGTGCTTGCCCTGGTCCAGGTGGTGACTGAGGAACCAGATCTGGAATGGACGCATGTGCAGCCGCCCCAATGGAAGTACGGCCACAGCCATGTGTCCCAGCAGCACGACGCATTGATGCACAGAGGCTGCGTGACCCGGGGGGGGGGGGGGGGGGGGGGTGAATATGGGGGAAGCGGAATGGCGCAACAGACGGAATGGGCTGTAACAGACACGGGGCGTCGCAGGGCATAAGCTACCTGAGATCCATACCGGCGTCGGGCACTGGGCACAGATGCCGGTGGGCTCACTTCCCCCCTCTCCCAAGGGAGGCAGGCTAAGTGCAGCCGGTCGCGCTTACGGTTGCCCTGGCGCAGGCGTCGGTGGCGCTGTTGCGGCTGCAGCCAGAGTGCGCGCGGAGTCCAGGAAGACTCCGAGGCGGTCGTCTGGCTCTCCGCCGGGGGGACTGGCACTGAGCGGACACATCCGGTCTGGCTGGCGGAGGGCGTGGAGCCCGCTGCCTACGTGGCATCAGGGATCTCACGGCCGCCGAGTCCTGCCACTGCCTTTCCAACTGCTGGGCCATGTTCTCCACCGACAGCCTGAAGAGGCCAGACGGGGAGACAGGCTAGTTCAGCAGCCTCCTCTTCTCAGGCTCAGTGAGCTGAGTGAGGTTTAGCCAGAGGTGGCGGTGGGTGACTACCAAGAAGGCCATGACCTTCCCGGCGTTCAACGCCACGCATTCCACCATACGCAGGGCGTAGTCCGTGACCATACGAAGCTCCGTATAGGCCTCTGGAGTGGCGGCACCCTGCAGGTCTGCTAGCAAGGCCGCCTGGTAGCCCTGGAGGATCGCCAAATTGTTGGCCATCGCTGCCAACTGGCCGGGCGCCAGATACGACTTCTCGGCCAGCTTGGCCGTCGTCTGGCAGCATCAGGCCCTGGAGGGAAGCTGAGGCCTGGTGGAGGAAGGTGACAAGTGGGCCGTTACCGTATCCTCCAGTGGTGGCATGCCGTGTGGTCGCCATCCAACACCGACCACACGGCGAACCCCTGGGAAGGGGCCCTGACCTCTTGTGGGCGTTCCCAGGACGTGCATACGGTGTCCCGTACGTCCGTACACAGGGGCATGTGACGTTGAGGTTGGCCCGAGGGGGGCTGGAAAAATCGCCCACGCAACAGGGAGGTCGGGGGGGGAGGGGGCTCGGCCCAGGTGATGCCCAACTTCTCCATGGCCCTGGCCATCACCTCTCTGAACTACCTCTGGTAAGGCTTGCCAGCAGAGGCGCAGGCCTCCTCCTCGGCCGAAGCGGCTCTGGCTCTGGCTCTGGCCCCACATGCCCTCGTGGTCCTCACGATCATAGATATGATCCATGCTGCCCATGTCAGCCTCGTCATCGAGGAGTCACCCCGCTGAGAGGCAGCGTGGCCCCCGAGTCCAGCTGGGCGGGGAGCAACACGCTCTGTGGCCTGAGCCAGGGCTTGGCCTACGGTGGGCAAGCCACTGGGAGGCATCTCCCCACGAACGGCAGCGGCCCGGTGGCAGAGCGCCGACATGAGGAGTGCGCCACACTTGCGACAGAAGTGTGGGTCCGCCGAAGCGCGCTCGGCATGCTCCGGCCCCAGACAGAACATGCACAGGTCGTGCAAGTCATCTGTAGCCATCTCAGCACGGCATCGGCTGCACTGACGGAACAGTGTGTTCACATCCATAGCTGGGCGAGGCGTGTCCGTGGACACAGCATGGCTAGCAAGGATGAAGGAAAAAGCCGCGAACGATTTTGGCTAACAAAAGAGCCTAGCGAAGCAGGCTAGCAGGCTACGGTGCAGAGCAACAGTGCAAGCTAGCACTAGGCAGGCAAGTCGCTAAGCTAGCTAATACACGACCCCAGCCGGCAAAGCAAGTTAGCTTAGGCTAGCGTAACTCAACTAGCAACACCTAGCGGGGTCATCCCTATGTTCCCCGGGTCCTATGTTCCCCGCTTTTCCCAAATAGGGTCCTATGTTCCCTGCTATGTTCCCTGGGAGAGGTTAGGTTTTGGGTTAGGGTTAGGGTCTGGGGGAGGTTAGGTTTAGGCGTGGGGGGTGGGAGAGGTTAGGTTTTGGGTTAGGGTCTGGGGGAGGTTAGGTTTAGGGTTAGTGAAAAACGGGGAATATAGAACCCGGGGAACATAGAACCCGGGGAACATAGACCTGATCCCCACCTAGCCACAAGGCTGGCTAGCAAGAGAGACTACCGAGCTAGCAGTTAAAGAACGAGAGAAAAACTCTTTTCGCAGTGGGTCCGGCCGTTCCTGGCGAAGAGACGCGGGGCGGGGTGGGTGGCCGCGTCATAAGCCAGATGCCAATGACGCCTTCAGGCACAATGGATGGTTTTATAGGGGTCAATTTTTAGAAAATAGACATGGTCCAGTTGGTGCGCTGCAGGCTTGGCAGTGTGAGATTCCGAAGTTCGAAACGAAGTAAAACTTATTTCATGCATTTAACCAAAATCCCCATTCTAAAACCCCATTCACTTTTCCCCTTACAAACCGAAGTGCTACTTCCGGACTCATTCATGCAGCATTGTGTGTGTTGGGTTGTCGTGTGATAATAAAGACAGGTTTGTCCATCTGACTTGACTTTGTTGTTGTTATTATTATTGGGGATCCAAGCATGAAGTGCGTGGATCTTCTTCTTCTTCTTCTTCTTCTTCTTCTTCTTCTCCTCCGCTAAAACAGTATGCACGTCAGAAACCATAAGGCTCCGACTTTGCACATTATGTTGGAAATGTGTCCCAGTACTCAGAGACAAGAAATTACCCATATTGCCCAGATGGTGGCGCTATAACAGACCATTTCACGTTCAGAGAGGCCTATACCATGAAGCAAGCTAAGTGGCTTAGCGAGGTAACTTCAGGTTTAAGAGGGAGGGACGAAGATCCTTGGGATCGAAACGTAAATAAATTGACCAGGAGCCTTTAAAATCCAGTGTGCGGACTCTATTTGTTTTTGTAACTTCAGGTTTAACCCTGGGTTTGCCGTGCTACGACGCTAGTTAACTTCTTACTGAGATATATTTCCATAGCAACTTATGCTTCAGAGTTAAGCTGGTCCAGAGCGGTTAAGTTGCAAGGATAAGATCAAACCTTAAAAGGCACTGCCCAAGAACCAATGAGCTTCCTGGAAAAGGAGAGAGAAGAGTATTTTGCAACCGCCAAGACCCATTTAATCACACGTCTCCAAAGCGCACCGTGTGCACAACGGAGATGCTGAACTTCAGTGGCAAAATCAAGCAAGGCAAACTGAATAACATTGAGACAATCTGCAATTTTTTTTGCCAGATTGTACATACATCCCCTGATTGGACATACATCCCCTGATTGTACATACATCCCCTGATTGTACATACATCCCCTGAATGCCAGTTTGTGGTTGTAGTTTCATGAGGCTGTGATTATCCTAAAGGTCACAATAGCTCATTTGATACAGTGAGGTCAAGTTTCACAAAATGGTCTCAGTACAATGAAATGGCTACTAGGGGACTAACATCATCACACATTAATCCAACAAGGACCACCCCCCATGGGAGTTGGACAACCCCCCCACTCCCTGGGATTTAGACCCACCCAGTCTGCCCTCCCTGAGAGTTAGACCCACCCAGTCTGCTCAGCCAGGAAGGATGACATCACTGATGATGTCATCACTGATGTCATAGTGAGGAGTTGACAGTGATGCAGTTGAGGTGAACATGTAGTGCTGATACAACAAACCTCTTTACACATCACCAAGACACAGAAAATTATCACTGATGACATCACTGATGACATCACATCATTAGGTAATTAGGGCAAATCCAAATTTCCTATTCATGTCAGAAACTATAAGTCCCACAGCAGCCATACTTTCAGTATAGGACACAGACCCCCTCCACACACACATACAGACTCGGCATAGCGCCACCTACTGGCAAACACAAAAAGTGGTTTATCTCGACAACCGTTTGTCCGATCAATGCCAAACTTTGCACATATCGACTCTGACTAAATGTGCATTATTTTGTGTCACATTTACCCCCCCCCCCCCCGGTCACCGGATCTCAACCAAACTTGGTGCACTTGTGCACATATCAAGTCTGACTAAATGTGCACTATCTGATATCTATATCTGATGTAAAAACCCCAGGTCACTGGATGCTTGGACCCCGTCAATCATCGCTTGCGGCTATATTTATTATTAGTACTATTATTATTATTATTATCATTATTATTATTATTATTATTGCCATCATTACTGTTATCATCATCATCATCTACTACTACTATTACTATTATTATTATTATTCACAAAAAGAAGTCTGTTTTGTTGAAAAAACATCTTGAATGTATGACTGGTAGATTTAACAAGGCAAACCCTTCAACTTTTCTTACAGCTTGATCAACACTTCTTTCAAATTAACCGCTTTCTGTGTATTCTCACGAGATTTGAGCAACAGCGCCCCCCCCCCCCCCTCCCCCTCTCTGTTTGTGTGTGTGTGGGAATTGGGAAAGCAACGGGAGGTGATGAGAAATACTGCGCGGCTAACGATAGCCAGGTAGCAAAACAGGAATTTAATTCCCTTCCACTGTCCATCAGCGGGGCTGGAGCTCCAGCACAGACACGCTGTGTCGGGACATCATCTGAACAGCCGACAACAACCAGGCAGCACCAGCTACACGTTACAAGGGCGAAGCGGCCTGTTTTGTTAGCCCGGTATCCTGGTGCAGCTGGAGCGGCTAGTGTTGTTACCAGAGCCCGCTGCTTTCGCAGGTTTCATTTTCATCACATCAACAGAGCCGACAAGGCTTCGACGCCGTCTTTTCTTGGATCATTAAACCACCGGTTACTCCTTTTTTCCTCCCTATCTAGCTTCCGGCTGCTCTCTTCCCTCGCTAAACAGAACCGTTTGAAGTGGAGAGGGAGGGAGGCCTGTTTTGTTTTCGCAGCCCAAGCCGCCATGAATCTCTCAGCAGCAGCTAGTGAACATTGAACAATAACACAATCTGAGCCTGCCTAGCCTGCTGCTCTGTTGGACTGCACTGCCTACGTGCCACACATGCTACGGTCTGGAATAAATGCATTGTGTGCTGCTTCTTCTTCTGCTGCTGCTGGTGCTGCTGCTGCTACTGGATCTGGACCCACCGACTGACTAGCCTGGACGTACGAGCATGCATGTTGTGGAGTATGGAATTACTGGGCGAACCAACGCACTCCTTTGGGCGAGCATCAAGAATAGAAATCCCCCTAGCTGTTTCAATGTGGTGGCCGCTGTCGTAAGGCCACTGCTCTGAGGAAGGAAAGAGCGCCACCATACACGATGCATTGTCTAAGAATCATAACTCAGCGCCGCGGATCGTATGGGAATAAAGCGACCCGACTTGGCTGAACTGGGGTGATTTGGATCTTGAATGCGCTTGTAAATCCTGGGGGTTCAAACTACTTTTTATTCTGTGTGTGTGTGCGCACCTTTGCTTGGAGAGGAGGGACGTGATGATGGCTTGGATGTGATTGACAGCTCTGGGTGTTACAGGAGGATGTGTAACCTGTGATTGACAGCTCTCGGTGTTACAAGGCAAGGCGTGTTTATTTGTGTAGCACATTTACACAGAGGCAAAAAGGAGCATAATATAAAGTGTTACAAAGTCAAATATAAAATCCAAACAGCTCACTGTGCAAAACGATGAGCCTACTGTTAAAACGATGCACTATTGTGAATGAATGATGTGTTTTACAGGTGCAATCCTCTCTCTTACAGGAGGATGTGTCAGCTGGATTGCACTGTGCACAGACTCTATGCCTGGACAATAGTAATGCGTGCTGGGACACCGGGGCAGTAACCAGTGTGCTGAGCCTGTCACCGGAGCCCGCTTGCTTGCACACGGCGCTGGGAGCGCTTTGTGTCGCCTCTGTGACTTTGATGTTTGGCGTGGTAACAGCTCGAGATGAACCCGGTGAATGCGACCTCTCTGTACGTGTCCGCGAGCCGCTCCGTGCTGCAGTGCGACCCCCGAGACCCCCGGGCGCTCGCCGAGCTCTGCAAGCTGCTGCCCTTCTTCCGCCAGTCCCTGTCCTGCCTGGTGTGCGGTGAGTGTGTGTGTGAGAGTGTGAGTGTGTGTGTGTGTGTGTGTGTGTGTGAGTGAGTGTGTGAGTGAGTGTGTGTGTGTGTGTTTTCTTCTATGGATGAGAAGGGTGGGGGTGTGCACAATACGGTCCGTTGTTGTCAGCTGTGCTCGCAGTGGGAGCCAACGTTAACTAGTGCTGCCTTCAGGTGCTGTCGGAAAATTCCCTATTCCGGGCTACTAGGAAAGTGGTTGTTTTGTATGACGGTGTTTCCCACAGTGAGGCAATGAGGTGTCCTTGTTATTATCTCCCAACCCACCGTGTACACAATTAAAACATATTCTCTTTAACAATATAGCCTATCTAACAACAACAATAGGTATGGATAGAGCTGAAACGATTAATGTTACTTAGTTCTCAACAATTGGACAGCGGTGACCTAAAGGTTAGAGAAGCGAGCAGAGCTTGTGCCCGAAAGGTCGTCGGTTCAATCCCCGGGACCGGGAGGATAAATCTGGGTGGGCAAAGTGAAAAAGCAGCACTTGCCCCTACCTCATTACCACCACTGAGGTGCCCTTGAGCAAGGCCCTTAACCCCAACCGCTCCAGTGGAGCTGATCAGTGGCCAGCAGATCAGACTGTGGTTGTACTGGACAGCTTGCAGGAGTGAATATGAACAGGGCGCTCCTGGAAAAGAGAGCATTGCTCTCAGTGTAACTCCCCCCTGTATAAATAAAGGTAAACAAACATATTTACTGGTTTCTTTACCCGTCTGACAGTAAACTCTTTGGGTTGTGGACAAAACAAGACATTTGAGGATGACAGAGGACGTCAGCAAATGTCTATAATGTCTATAAATTATTGACCAAACAAATAATCGATTAATTGAGAAAATAATTGGCAATGAAAATAATCATTAGTTGCAGCCGTAAATGATCTCCCAACCCACAGAGTACACAAGAAAACTATCTCTCTATCTAACAACAAACCTACCTATGTATTATCAAATGTGAGTCCACAATCTATTTTCTACATGTGGGGGTTCTTGACAAGCGAAGAGTTTGGGGGACCCTGATTCTCAGATGCCTCAATTGCCGAGATGTGACGTTTAGAGACCTGTTAGAGGGCATGGAAGTTGTCTCAACAAACATATATAATAAGTGATTTATATCACAACAGTAGTTGCATACAGTGATTCTATTCCTGCTGTCTATGTCCCATCTTCATTCTGTCAAGTCAATGCAGCACAAATAAGCTCCAACAACAGCCACCAGGCAGACGCCTACTTTTGTCTCACAGTTAATAGTATTTTTTCTTATATTACTACAGCATCGTTATTGTTATAACACACTTGAAAGCGCCTGAAGTCATATTCCAGACTTGGAAACTGGGCTGTAGGAGCTTACGAGGTGCATTTGAACGCAGCATCATGCAGAGCGCCCTGCATCATCGTG
Source organism: Poromitra crassiceps (assembly GCF_964638095.1). Classification (NCBI taxonomy): domain Eukaryota; kingdom Metazoa; phylum Chordata; class Actinopteri; order Beryciformes; family Melamphaidae; genus Poromitra; species Poromitra crassiceps. The sequence goes on along the minus strand of NC_139624.1, from coordinate 8,249,862 downwards.
ACACACCCCCTCTGTGTGTTGTTGGCAGGATGGAGCAGAAGCATTTAGATTGTTTTTGTGGTTGTAGGCTATTTATTTATGTGAAGCACAGACATCATGTGACATCATGGCATCCCTCCACTTCTCACAAAGACAAAACAATGATATGTTGTACAACTAAAAAGAACAGCCGGAGAGGGAAAAAGAGGCAATTTTGTGTCTACTTCATGGAACATAGGCATTTACATGACTAGAGGAAACTTCAAATACTTTCCTGTTCTGTGATTTATTTTGGCCATTTATTTCCATGCCTCGCTGCTCATTCTTAATGCAACAACTCCCCTTTAGCTGTATGGCCTCACTGAGAGGACCTCACTGAGAGGACCTCATGTTGTGTTGCCTCACTGAGAGGACCTCACTGAGAGGACCTCATGTTGTGTTGCCTCACTGAGAGGACCTCATGTTGTGTTGCCTCACTGAGAGGACCTCATGTTGTGTTGCCTCACTGAGAGGACCTCACTGAGAGGACCTCATGTTGTGTTGCCTCACTGAGAGGACCTCATGTTGTGTTGCCTCACTGAGAGGACCTCACTGAGAGGACCTCATGTTGTGTTGCCTCACTGAGAGGACCTCACTGAGAGGACCTCATGTTGTGTTGCCTCACGGAGAGGACCTCACTGAGAGGACCTCATGTTGTGTTGCCTCACTGTGAGTACCTCACGTTGTGTTGCCTCACTGAGAGGACCTCATGTTGTGTTGCCTCACTGTGAGTACCTCACGTTGTGTTGCCTCACTGTGAGTACCTCATGTTGTGTTGCCTCACTGAGAGGACCTCACTGAGAGGACCTCATGTTGTGTTGCCTCACTGAGAGGACCTCACTGAGAGGACCTCATGTTGTGTTGCCTCACTGTGAGTACCTCACGTTGTGTTGCCTAACTGTGAGTACCTCACGTTGTGTTGCCTCACTGAGAGGACCTCACTGAGAGGACCTCATGTTGTGTTGCCTCACTGAGAGGACCTCATGTTGTGTTGCCTCACTGAGAGGACCTCACTGAGAGGACCTCACTGAGAGGACCTCATGTTGTGTTTCCTCACTGAGAGGACCTCACTGAGAGGACCTCATGTTGTGTTTCCTCACTGAGAGGACCTCACTGAGAGGACCTCATGTTGTGTTTCCTCACTGAGAGGACCTCACTGAGAGGACCTCATGTTGTGTTGCCTCACTGTGAGTACCTCACGTTGTGTTGCCTCACTGTGAGTACCTCATGTTGTGTTGCCTCACTGAGAGGACCTCACTGAGAGGACCTCATGTTGTGTTGCCTCACTGAGAGGACCTCACTGAGAGGACCTCATGTTGTGTTGCCTCACTGTGAGTACCTCACGTTGTGTTGCCTCACTGAGAGGACCTCATGTTGTGTTGCCTCACTGAGAGGACCTCACTGAGAGGACCTCTCTGAGAGGACCTCATGTTGTGTTTCCTCACTGAGAGGACCTCACTGAGAGGACCTCATGTTGTGTTTCCTCACTGAGAGGACCTCACTGAGAGGACCTCATGTTGTGTTTCCTCACTGAGAGGACCTCACTGAGAGGACCTCATGTTGTGTTTCCTCACTGAGAGGACCTCACTGAGAGGACCTCACGTTGTGTTGTCACAGCAACATGTCCAAAGCAATGAGCGCATTTTCAGCTTGTCGTTGAATAGAGAGATAGACCTTATTTTGATTCTTTAGTCTAGCTCATAACTGGGTATGACGTCGTAGCCTAAGCTGATGTGTCCCTGTGATGCCAGCTGAGAGAGAGAGAGAGAGAGAGAGAGAGAGAGAGAGAGAGAGAGAGAGAGAGAGAGAGAGAGAGAGAGAGAGAGAGAGAGAGAGAGAGAGAGAGAGAGAGAGAGAGAGAGAGAGAGAGAGAGAGAGAGAGGCGGCTCGACACACAGAGAGAGAGAGACCCCCACGTTGCCATTGTCTAAATAATGCATTGAAAATGCATATGAAAGAGGTCCATGCATATTGTTTAAATATAGACTTTCTTAACGCATTACCTCAGACACTGTGTTTTATGTGTTTGTGTGTGTGTGTGTGTGTGTGTGTGTGTGTGTGTGAGAGAGAGGGGTTGTTTCTTATGAATGGGTCAACCTTCATCCTTTGCTCGTCTGCAGCTGTGCTCCTTAACGACCAGCGTTGCTAAGGAAGCTCCTCTCAAAGAGCAGTTGTGACTCAGTCTGGCAGAGAGGTTTATCACACCTCACTCAGCTTGTGTGAATAAAGATTTGAAGGTTTGAAACGTATCTCAACTACTCAGCAAAGCAGGAAACTGTTTTTTGGCAGAGCAGCTAGTAAATCCCCAAACTGACCAGTGACCATCACAGTTCACAGCTTTAGAAGCCACAGCCCAACTTGACCAGCATCCACAATCCACATCATCTGTCTTGGCTATTTAGGTGTTTTCGATGGTCTGATCTCAAGCTGTTTGTTACTGGTTTTCAGGTTTCCTACACAGGTCTGGAAAGTCTGGAAACAGGTCTTGAATAGTTTGGAAATAAAACAAAAAATCTGGAAAAGTATGGAATATGTTGTGGTTCAGGTCCGATACGCAAATAAGTCTAGCTTTTATGTTGTTGTTGTAGAGCCACTTTGAGTCCACAGTTTTTGTTGACGTGAAGAATAATGTTCAGATAGAGGGCAGTTAGTGTGCGTTATATCAGACTAGTGCAGTGCCCGTTGCCCCACACACACACACTGCACTCAGTCAGGCCCCCCTAAGCGCACTCCCCAAGTTTGAAGTTGATCCAACAAACGGTTCTGGAGATACGTGAAGGACAAACACAGAAGTTGATCGGAGGGACAGTCCTGGAGATACGTGAAACCTGTGATCTTATTGCCACAAATCTTACCACTGCAAGTTCTCGGGTTCCCAGCAACGCACCCGTCAAGTTTGAAGTGGATCGGACGAACGGTTCTCGAGATAAACCGCTTTTTGTGTTGCCAGTAGGTGGCGCTGTGCCAAATTGCACAATATTCGGCACTGCTCTATGTCGGGTTCCCAGCAGCGCACTCCCCAAGTTTGAAGTCGATCAGATGAATGGCTATCGATAAACCGCTTTTTGTGGTGCTATGCTGAATTGCATGGAATTCAGTTCCCTGCACTCTGTTGAGTCCCCCTAAGCGCACTCCCCGAGTTTGAAGTTGATCAGACGAACGTCTCTCAAGATAAACCACCTTTTGTGTTGCCAGTAGGTGGCGCTGTGCTGAATTGCATGAAATTCGGCGCTGCCTTGTATCGAGTTCCCATCAGCGCACTTCCCAAATTTGAAGTCGATCCGACCAACAGTTCTCGAGATACACGAAGGACAGACAGAGAGACAGACGACAGACACTGCCGGCATTATAAGTGTAGATACTCAACAAAATCACATCCAGTCAATAAGGTCAAAATTAATAAATTTTAAAATGTAAAAAACCCTGCCAATCATCTCACATATATTCTGATATTTGTCGCTGTGAAGAACAGTCTTCATCTATACAGTGGTATGACCTAGTTAGCAGGGGCAAGATGTATCTCTCCCTAAATAATTTTGAACACCAGACCAAATCTTTTTCATTGAAAAAAAAAAAAGCCTGGGTTTTTGGGTGTCTTGTTGAAAGCCAGTGAATGAATCCTCATGTTTCCTGTGAAATGTGCACTGTTTTGTTTGTGGTATGAACGTGTCCTCCTGGTTCTCTCCCGTGTGTCGTCCTGTAGGGAACCTGCTGCAGGACCCCATCGCGCCCACCGACTCGTCCTGTCAGCACTACGTGTGTCGAGGCTGTAAGGGTCAGAGGATGCAGCTGAAGCCCTCCTGCAGCTGGTGCAAAGACTACTCCCGCTTCCAGGAGAACCGGCAGCTCTCCCTGCTGGTCCACTGCTACAAGAAGCTGTGTCTGTACATCGCCCAGTCACCACTCGCCCCGCACATAGCCAGCGCCGCCAGCGACTCGCCCGACCTGCAGGTAGGAGGATGAAACGATCAGCGGGTTAATGATAAACCGTGGTCATATTACTGACTCTTAGTATGACCCTTTCACACGTTTATTATCCTTTCAGGTGAGGGGTGGGAGATATGGCAAAAATATCACTTTTTTCAGGCAGGATCACGATCCACGATCTTATCATGATTCATTTTCATCTTGGTTTTTAAGACTATTTTGCAAGTTACTGAACAGTACAAGTACATCCAAACTAATTTCAGGGTTCGACCGGTCATGAGAAACCGGGGTGAAAATCATGGAAATTTAAAATACTATTTGTTTTATAAATATTTTGATGTTCATTTACGCTGAGTTTGCAATAATTCATGTGCTAAGAAATAACAATGTTCACAAGCATGCACGCGCTCTATCTATCCATCTATCCATCTATCCATTTATCAATCATGTATTGGACCAATACATAGATTTTGGTTCAATATTATACAGTAGGGTTGGGCGATGGGAGGAATATATGGGCTCTCTGTGATTGAGTTGCTTTTGTTGGACGATCTTTCATGTGATTGTTGTCATTTTAATTTGCTAATTTAATGGAGAGGGAGAGAGAGACAGACGGGGAGAGATAGAGACCGACAGACGGGGAGAGAGAGAGAGAGAGAGAGAGCGTGGGGAGTGGGACAGAGAGATGCGGCTCGACGCACACACACACACACACACACACACACGCACACACAGCGTTGAGGCGTAAGCAATGAGAGAGAGGCGGGGTTGAAAAGGAGCAGAAACGTGATCACCCCTAGGGCTGTGAATGTTCACTGGCCTCACGATTCGATTCGATTACGATTCAGAGGGCTACGATTCGATAACGATTATCGATGCATCTCGATGCATCTTAAATCGATGCATCACTTTTTTCCACAATACATGATTTATTTTTTCTCACTTTCTTTTTTCTCACTGTGTGGCTACTTTTAAAATAAAAGTGCATTTGGAATTGCATTGTATTATGATCCATAATTAAAATAAACAACTGCATGTACTTCCATTATATTTTATTTGATTATTAACACATTCACTGCCAGCCGTTTTTTTTTTACTGTAGGTAGGTTCTGCCAGAGGTTGTTTTTGAGGATTCTGGCTCATCTTTCAAGACCCGAGGATTCTTTTCTGCTAAGATTTTGTGAACACACAATATCTCAAAAGAACTAATAGAATGTGTGCTTTCTCTGTCTAAAAGAGTTAGTTTGTAGAGTTAGTAGTTATGTAAGCATTAGCAGTTGAATACAGCATGGTTTCAGCGTCTGAAAAATTATTTTGAGATAAACGGCTTTTTGTGAAATTCGATAGAACAGTCACTTTAACCATTCATTTTTGGCATCAGTAAGACGTCAGACATCTAAACAATAGTTTTGAACAGTAATTTCCTCCATAACAGCAGGAAACACCCCTCTCATTCAAACTCCTCCCTCCGTGTGTGTTCTTCTTGGCTGCAGCGGGCATGTCACAAGCTCGTTTCTGTTGCTGCTGTAACCTCGCGTCACCAGGCTCACTGCTTCTGCTGCTGCTGCTGCCTGTCTGCTGGCGGCCGCTGTGCAAGTCTGGATCGGCTCGCTCGTTTCTTGTGGTTTGTGTTGAGAGCTTTGATGAAGCTTTTGCGATTCTGGTCTTATTTATGCTGCGTGTTTCAAAGTGTGTTCCACCCGTAATCTATTATGCAAATTTGCAATCCCGCACCGCCAGCAATCAGCGCGAAAACGAAAGCGTTTTCGCCCATCCATTTTCATGAGAATGGCTTCCTCACACATGCTTTTTGCTTGCCTTCCTCTAGTCTGGGAGAGCACTGTCGCCACTTAGTGGGTCGGTGGAATGGGTTGTACATGTTCGGTGGCTCCAATAATTATATAAGAGATGTAAAAGGGTTAGATGCACATCCCACGGTCAAAAAAAAAAAAATCATTTTTTTGACGTAAAAACACGTCATTGGCAGTCAACCGTTGGATTTAGTTTGACGTAAAAACACGTCATTGGCAGTGAACGTGTTAAAAAATAAATAATAATAATAATAATAATCGATTTTTGACATTTGTGAATTGATGCAGAATCGTGCACGTCCGCATCGCGATACATCTTATAATCGATTATTTTTTGACACCCCTACACCGAGGCAGGATGAGGGCAGATTAGGAGCAATGCATCCTCGCATTTAAAATAACAGCCAAAGTCTGACTGAAGCAAATGAAACTCAAACTATCACAAAGGAAAAGCAGCCATAAGATTCAGACACTTTGCACCATGTTCTGCCTTGCTCGCGCTTTGAAAAGAGGGAGGGAAACTTTGGAAGCGTCTTTCACACATAGAAATGCAACTGATAGAATGTGCACTGCATGTAGCGCGATACTAACGACCTGTCTGGAAAGGCAGATCGTGGAGACATTCTAATTAGGGATGGGTCCGATCCGATCCAATACCGGTATCGGGTGCCGATACTGACATAATTCACGAATCGGATCGGAATCGGGGGGGGGAATGCAATTCCAGCGCGGGCCGCACAGGCCGCACAGCTGGCCGTAATTTGCCCATGTATAATAATAGTATGCTTCTTTGCCTTGTATATTTTCTTAATTTTGTCTGCTTTTTGCAAGGTATATTAACTCATTCACCGCCAATGACGTCTTTGACGTGTTATCAGAAATAGCCCTCCCCGCCAATGACGTGTTTGACGTGTTTTTGTTTTTATGAGTGCAGCGCATAGTTGAAACACTTACCCAGCCTGTGACATAGTTTCGGGTCCCTATCCTCAAAGTCAAGCCGACAGCACGTTATCAAACACATACCGCAGCTGTTGTTTGAAATTAGGAAGAAGGTGGAAAGGAAACGCGCTTCCTTGTTGCAGAGGAGAAACGCCATTGAAATGCCCCCTCGCCGCGCTGCAGAGCTGATCGACTTGCTGCAGAGCAGGCTGCTCTGAGCAGCGGACATCGAAACCGCGGTAGTCAAACCCGTGACCAACATGATCGATCCTGGTCCCTGGACCCCGTTCCTATGTGCCAGCCTTGCTGCAGGGCGAACCTGGATTGCCTAGTCAAACCCGTGACGAACATGATCGATCCGGTAACAGCAGCGCCTGGTCCCAAAGCCTGTGTCGTGTCGCAGCATTCCTCCCAGCGAGAGGAGGGAAACGCTGATGGGGAAGGAGGGGGAAGGAGGTGCGATCCAGCAGCAGCTGTGGAGAGAACTCTCTCTCTCTCTGTGTGTGTGTGTGTGTGTGTGTGTGTGTGTGTGTGTGTGTGCGTTCGTGCGTGCGTGCGTGCGTGTGTGTGTCTGTGTGTGTCTGTCTGTCTGTCTGTCTGTCTGTGTGTCTGTCTGTACACTCACTCACACTGAGCAAACTGTATTGTTGAATGTAAAAAAAGCACTTCATATATATATATATATATATATATATATTTTTTTTTGTCATTTGTGTCATAATGAATAATATTTACATGTCTGATGTCAATACAGTTCAAAATAAAAGAATTGAGAGCGAGTTCTGCCTGATATTGTGTGCTGTGTACATAAATGCCATTTTCTGCAATTTCTTTTCTCACAGAGACTTTTTGGGTGAAAACAGGGTGTATATAAATGGCTATAAGTAGAGTACAGAACATGCTAAAAGCTCACTTTTTTTTTCCTGGTGAATCCAGAGACATACATCTTCATTTTGAGGTATTGCAAATCACTCTGGTGCTAATAGATAATTTACTGTGGGTCTTGAAAGATGACCAACAATTATGAAAATCTTTGGCCTGTGCTAAATATTGGCAGTCCTAAACTGGCCCTGAATGAGTTAACACATTCACTGCCAGCCATTTTTTTTTTACTGTAGGTAGCTTCTGCCAAGCCGTTTTTTGAGGATTCTGGCTCATTTTACAAGAGCCGAGGATAATTTTCTGCTTGGACTTTGTGAACACGAAGTTCACAAAAGTACTAATAGAATGTGTGCTTTCTCTGTCTAAAAGAGTTAGTTTGTAGAGTTAGTAGTTATGTAGATATTAGCCGTTGAGTACAGCATGGTTTCAGCGTCTGAGACAGGAAGCTGAGATAATCGCAGTTTTGTGAAATTCAATCAAACAGGCAGAACAGTCACTTTAACCATTTATTTTTGGCATCAGTGAGACATCAGACATCTGAACAATATAGTTCTGAACACCCTCTCCTTTAAACTCCTCCCTCCGTGGGCGTGTCTGGTGGCGTTTGTCACAAGCCAGTTTCTCCTGCCTGTCTGAGCAGTGAGCAGCCTCCCTCTCTGGCGGCCCCTCGTCGGCGAGTGTGGCGAGTGTGGACTGTGGATGGGACTCAATCGTTTCTTGGATTTTCGGTTGAGAGCTTTGATGAAGCTTTGTGCGATTCTAGGCTTTATGCTGCCCACCCAGTCTATTTTTGGAACCCCACACCGTTGTGCGCCGGTGTGCAGCAGCGTGAAAGCGTTTTCGCCTACAGTATGAGAATGAGGCTCGTTCGTTTCTGGGTTTTCGGAATGCGTGCGATTCTGGCCTTTCTGCGGGTGTTTCAAAGTGTGTTTCACCCATAATCTATTATGCAAATTTGCAATCCCCCACGCCAGCACCGCTCTCCGCTCTCTGTGTGCTGCTGCTGGCGCGGCCGCTCTCGGGCGAGTCTGGTGACTGATGACTGTAAAATCGCCAAGCCATTTCCTTGAGAATGGCTTGCTCCCGCGGCTGTTTTTGGTTGGCTTTCTCTCTGTCGGGAGAGCACTGTCGCCACTTAGTTGGTCGGTAAAATAGATTATACACATTCAATACTTCCAATATTTTTATAGGAGACGTGGGGGACATTGATCCACGTAGCACCGTCAAAAAAATATATATATATTTTTTGACTTGTCAACTCGTCGTTGGCAGTGAACGGTTGGATTGTGTTTGACGAGTCAACTCGTCATTGGCAGTGAACGTGTTAAAAAAAAAACTTTAATTGGCCAAATCTTTGCCTATACTGTATATTCAAGAAAAATATCGGTATCGGAATAACATCGGCATCGGCAGATATCCAAATTCAGGTATCGGATTCGGATCGGAAGTGAAAAAATGTGGATCGGTGCATCCCTAATTCTAATTGTTAACGATCTAATATCGCCCACCCCTATTTCAAAATGTTGATGATCGTTACAACCGTGTTACATGATTACCGTGCTTTGAAAAACACGGTAAATGCCATCAGTCGTCAACCAAAGTTAGCAACAGTCTCCCAGACACAGGCCAAGCATTGGTGGAATGATTTCAGTGAAGTGTATCAGTACTTTCTGGGTCTGAGTTTTCAATATAGATAGTTTCACTGGGATTCTGTTTCTAGGAAACAGTTTGGACTAGAGATGGAACGATGTGAAACTTTCATATCACGATTATAGTGACCAAAATGATCACGGTTGTCAGTATTATCATTTCAGCAATTTTTTTATATTGAAAACTCAGACCCAAAAAGAACTGATACACTCACTGAAATCATTTCTCCAAGGCTGCACGTTTGCATCTGTCAGACTGTTGCCAACTTTGGTTGATGATGGACAGTATTCACCATGTTTTTCAAAGCACTGTAACCATCGTAACACGGTTTTAATGATAATGGAAATTTGAAACTGTACGGTTATCGTAAGAAATTTGATCACGGTTATCATTAAAAACCTGTTATCGTTACATCCCTAGTTTGGACTGAAGTTGAGTTCCTGTCACCTGTTGCCATTTATTAGCAAACACTGCAACACAAAGTCGGGCTAGGGCCAATTGAGAATGCTTATGTTGTCAAGTTGAAACGGTATAAAAGCTGAAATGATTTCAGTGAGTGTACCGGTCCTTTCTGAACATTTCCAGCACAGAGTAATAATGCAAATAGTAGTACAATAATACTGATAACTTGATCATTTTGGTCACCATAATCGTGATATGTCATTTTCATACGCTTTCATCTCTACCTGCAGGCCATCCTCAACGAGGGCCTGGCGCTGGCCGAGAGCGAGCCGGAAGCGGAGGATGTTTCAGATTCTGCTGTCGGCCAATCGCAAACGGCGTCCACCTGCGAGCCGGTCCGACCCGAGGAAGAGAGAGCGATCAAGGTGGAGGAGGAGTGTCGCCCCGTGGGTGTGAACGGCTTGAAGGTGGAGGAGGAGTGTCGCCCCGTGGGTGTGAACGGCTTGAAGGTGGAGGAGGAGTGTCGCCCCGTGGGTGTGAACGGCTTGCACGATTGTAACGGCCTGGCCAATATGGACACCATGCAGCCCGTAACCATAGAGACGGGCGGAGGGCTTCTGAAGCAGGAGGACTTTGGGGAGGAGTTGCCGGTGTGCGTGAGCGTCACGGCGACTGGGGAGGCGGGGCTCTGTGACATCGCCACTTTCGGGGAGGAGCTGAAACACGGCGGCGGGGCGTTGTTGCTGAGCGTGGAGGAGGTGCTTAGAACTCTCGAGACGGACCCGGACCCCGAGCCTGACCGCCCCCCCTCTGTCCCTCAGTGCAGCCTCAACGTGCCCCGCTGCCCCGACTCCTCCCGCCTCGCACCCTCGCTCCCCCCGGAGAGCTGCCCCCGCCCCCTGCAGCCTCGCCCGCAGCCCTCGCTGCAGCCGCCCCCCCAGCCCTCCGCCCCCCGCGGCCCCCCTCGCTGCCACCGCAAGCGCTCCCGCTCAGAGAGCGACAGCGAGAAGGTCCAGCCCCTCCCCATCGCCAGCCTCCTGCGGGCCCCGCCCCTCGGTGCCAACAGCTCCTCCCACCGCCCCACCAACCCATGTGCCGCCGCCAGACGGGAGCCCAAGTTCCCCTCAGCCATGCCTCACCCGCACCCTCACCCTCACCCTCACCTGGCCCCGGTGCCTAACGGAGGCCCGCCCAAAGTGGGCAAGACTGTGCTCGTCTCCAACAAGGGACTGAAAAAGACTGTGGAGCACCACGGGGGCCCCAAGAAGGCCTACGCCAAGGCCAGGCAGGGGCTCCCCAAGCCCCGCCCCCAGCCCCGCCCCCACCCACACCCCCACCCCCACCCGCACTCCCACCCTCACCCGCTCACGCACCCGCCCAGCCCCTCCAAGCCACTGTATAAGAAGCCTGTGGAGAAGAAGGGCTGCAAGTGTGGCCGGGCCACGCAGAACCCCTCGGTGTTGACCTGTAGGGGGCAGCGTTGCCCCTGCTACTCCAACCGCAAGGTGAGGATACAGCTGCTCCCTCTTCAAATGACAACACACCATCCCAGACAGTCAAATGATTGTTGACGCTTCATTGTCTGGGCTCGGCTGGGAACATGAATAACAGAGTAACAAACTCTGTAAGAAACGCAGATTTTCTGGACAGCTGGAAAGTCATGCTCAAGATTACATTTCACTTTACATTGCTAATGTGGTTCCTCCTCTGGTCGTTAAGGGCGCCTGTTGAGAGGGAGGGGAACTGATTGGAATAGCGTGAACCTCCCACGTGCTATGTCCTACCGGTGAAGCTTCCTCTGTCAGGTGAAAAGAAGCGGCTGGCTAACTGCCCATGTCTCGGAGGAAGCATGGAGCCAGTTTCGGCTCTCCCCAGATCGGCAGAGGATGGAGCAGCAACCAGGATAAATCAATTAAAAAATTAGCACAAATGGGGGATAAAAATGGGATAAAAAATCGGGGGGAAAAAAGAAAAAAAAAAGATTACATTTCACTGATAGCTTGTGTTTGCTCTCATTATACGGTAGTTTTATGTTTAATCTAGTCATGGTTAATCTGTGTGCAACATTGTCAGACTAAACTCCGGCCGGACACCCCAAAAACCTACAATCCGCTACAGAAAAATGTATGTTTGTTTATTAAAGGATGGGTTTTCCGTGGGGAATATGAATATATATTAAATCTCACGCCCCTAAGGTTTTCGAATCCGTTGAAATTTTTTTAATTGGAGGTTTACTCACAGAGATATCAACCGAAATCCACTCTGTGTGTGGGGGGGGGTGGTGGGGGGGAGGTGCGGGTGCGGGGACTCGAAATACTACATTTCCCACAATGCACTGGGCTCGCGTGGCCTTCGTTTTTATGCCCACCCCTCAGGCATTTGGCTGATATCAAACTCCAGTAGGTGGCGGTAATGCACATATATGTTTGCCAACCGCCATAAAACTCAAAGAAGAAGAAGAAGAAGGCTTCGACAATGAAATATACAAAGAACAAGAAATAAATCGAAAATAAAATTGCCTCCAAATTGCACCAAATGTAAACGGTAGTATATATGTCGGGAGATGTCTTCATAAATTTTTTTTCATGCATTTTAAGGCATTTTCGTAGGAGTTACGCGCATCTGATGTTGTAACTATTTTCTGTAAAAATGTGTAAAAACGGGTACATTGCTCAGCGTTGATTTCGTTACTTCAACCCACCTACTACTAGATGTAAAATTTGACGAGCTTTCCAATGCCGCCAGTCCCGTGTCGATTAGTGCTTCCGTTCCCGAGATAATGGTCTCTTTGCAAGGAACTATGGGAAGCTAATATTAGCTACAGCAGGCTAGGCGCTTGAAAAGATGGCTGCGTTTTTGTTTTGGTCAAGGCCTCTGAAGGGGCGTGGAGGACCTCTAGAGGCGGGACCATGGCCAACAACAGTTGTAGTTCATAGGTGCACGAGTTCCGCAAGGCGGACTTAGGCCAGATGACGCGAAACGCGTCGGCTGGCCCAAAAAATATGTGAGAGATGCTTGATATCTCTGGCAGTGAATATCCAATTTCAAAAATTTCAACGGATTCGAAAACCTTAGGGGCGTGAGATTTAATATATATTCATATTCCCCACGGAAAACCCATCCTTTAACTGGCCCCTGGCCTTCTATCATTTCACGAAAGTGGCCCCCGGGCAAAGCAAGTTGAGTATCCCTGACCTGACCTACATTGTTGTTCATGCTGTCGCCCCCTGCAGGCGTGTCTGGACTGCATCTGCCGCGGCTGCCAGAACTCCTACATGGCCAACGGGGAGAAGAAGCTGGAGGCGTTTGCCGTGCCAGAGAAGGCCCTGGAGCAGACCCGACTCACGCTGGGCATCAACCTCACCAGCATCACGGCGGCCGCCCTGCGCAGCCCGGCCAGCAGCTCGCCTGGCGCCAACGCCCTCCTCAACATTAGCGCCCCCTCGGGAGCCCCCAGCTTCCTGTCGGGGGCGGGGCACGACAACAGGGGCTTTGACGATTCGCTGGATATGCGGTTTGACTGTTGAGGGTGCGCAGCACACTACCCCTCCATCCCCGGGTCGTTCGTCACGCACACCCCCCCCCCCCCCCCCCCTTCCCGCCGCTGGGCGTTGCCCCTCGGGGCGAGCCGGGGAAAAGGCAGCTACAGTGACAGGCGGTACTGAGGGTCACCAGCTCAAAGCTGAGGCACGCCCTCCGTCTATCGCCCGGAACTGCACCACGCTTGTGGTCTTACTCACAGATGCAAGGGTGGAAGCAAGGAACCTATAAAGAAGGAAAAGACATCACTCACACACCACAGCGTTCAAATTTTGCATTGGGGCCCAGCCGTTGAGGACAGTTCTATTGAAGTGAATGTAAGTCCCACTATAAACCATCATATCTGTGTCGTTTCACCTTGGATTGAAAAATGCTGCCACCAGATGAAAGAAAATGCATGATGTGATGTTGACTGAGGCCTGTACCACGAATGGAGATCAACAGATCCACGATCTGTCCCCTTGATCTGGTTTGACTTAAACCAGATCATTGCCATCAAGCTAAACGATACCAGCTGGGTCTGTCAATTTAGGATTTCCCTATCCAGCTCTGAGCTCGTGCCCACGAAAGAGGCGTGGTTTGTAACAACTAGCCAATCACAATGCAATATGGACAGCTCTGAATTTTACAGTGTCAGACATGCCTATTTCCTCATTCAAAGCGCACATCAAAGTGTATTATTAGCGGAGCTTTACTGTATGTCAGAATCAAAATCTGTCTTGATTATTAGTCTGATTATTAGTCTGTTACTGAAGGACTGTCTAAAGTTACCACTTTCATTCACATTAGATTTCTGCCTCCACGAGCCTACATAGCAGCAGCTTATACTCAATAAAACCCGCATGTCTATTCTGCGAGTGGAAGTAATGTGACAGTCTAACTTTCCAAAATCCATAGCTATTTAGACCATAGACCATAGATTTAGAAATGTAGGCTCAATTAATAATTATCTCTGTGACTCATGATGTGTTTAATCGCACTCATGGAATAATTCCTATAGGTTAAAAATAATTATAATAATAATTCCTATAGGCTAAATATATATATAATCGACACGGTACGGGCGTAGTTTTTATTGATAGAAAATAGCTTATAAATAGCCGCTCCATTGTGCAATGCACACACGGCACCTTGGTGCGCTTTGGAGAAGTAACTTTTTTTACGCCGGTGATTTAGTGATATTTCTCCACGCACCGTTCAGCTGCAATCGGCGGGGTCAAACGTACTTGGGAGCAAATAAAAATTAATAAATATAAAAACATTGCAAAGTGGCAAGGAGGCTTAATTTAATGATGTACAAGTGCAACGCTTCAGTCCTCGATTAATTCAACAGGAGCCATTAATGTTTTCTCTTTTGTGATTATCATTTGAATGCAATCTCTTTCATGGGGATCCTATAGAATGGTGACTCGCCGTTTCCAGAGAGTTGATTGGGGTCAGAAGGTGGGTCTTTCATGTCTTGATCTTATCCTCTGAACTTAACCTGCCCCAGAGCAGGTTAGCCGTGCGTGCAGCATGAGTTACCATTGATATCTATCTCGGTAAGAAGTGAACTAGCGTCGTAGCACGGCAAACCCAGGTTTAAACCTGAAGTTACCCCGCTAAGCCACTAATCTTGCTTCGTGGTACAGGCCTCAGATGGGTTATGTAGCATGGTGTAGTTAGCTAAACTAGCTCTATTTTGGACCAAACAGGGGTTTGAGTTGAGCTATATGCAGCTGCTGGATAGACAAAACCATGAGCATTTTGGAGACCAGTAATAAGGAAAACTAATGCACACATTTATTTAAAAAGAAATCAGTCAACATCATCATAATGTGTTTAATTGAATCTGGTGGAAGGCTTTTTCAATCAAAGGTGAAGCGCCACAAACTGTATGATGGTTTTCCATGTCCGCCCCATTCACTTCAACAGAACTGGCCCCAAAGCAACATTTGAATGCTGTGTGACGTGAGTGATGTCTCATCCTTCTTATTAAGGCTCCTTGGGTGGAAGAGAGAGAGAGAGACGTAGCGTTACTGTATGTGCAGAGATTTCATTTCAGTGGAGAAGCTTTTCTTGTTTTCTACTCTACTATGGGTAATGTGTAGAGCATGTTGTGTAGCTAAGTTGGGAGTGTGTTGCCTCGTGTGTGTGTGTGTGCGTGCGTGTGTGTGTGTGTGTGTGTGTGTGTGTGTGTGCGTGCGTGCGTGCGACGTGCGTGTGTGTGTGTGTATGAGGGGAAGGTTTGGAGATGAACCTAATTAGCAGGAATGGAGACATCATCAGAGACTGGTGTAATTTATATCAAAGAAAATACTTGTTTTTTGTTTTTGTACACAGACTTATCGGTTTCCATTTAAGAAGACATTTGATCGTATATTTTATAAGTTACATTAAAGCGATGGAGAGCGAGTGTGTGGGGGTAGACCTGCTTTCAACCACAATAGTTCACACAAGTTAAAAGACGTAGAAATGTAAGTTTGTAGTATTTTAGTAAACTGCCAGACTGCAAAGATAGAGTGAGGAGATGGCTCTCAGGAACGACCAGTAGCTCCCATCCTCTTAAGAAACGATCACAAACCTGAACATAGCATAACAATTAACCACACCAGCCAGCAGACAAATGTCTCTAAATTCAGATTTTGGCTGGTAAATGTGTCTTCTACAGCCACTGGCAACCAGCCATCATCTTCACAAGTCTTCACAATTCTCGAATGAAAATATCAATAGTTGGGCGTCTGGGTGAGTGCAGCAGGTTCGAGCCCCCTGCTTACCTCTGGCTTGGTTGGGCGGCCATATTGGCCGTGTCTGTGGGTGGGATTATGGAGACGAGTCCTGGTCGTCTCCTCTGGTCGGTCGGGATGCCTGTTTGGGAGGGAGAAATGATGCACTACCGGGTCATGTGACAGCAGACAGACACACACATACTGTACAGTGTCTCAATAATTAACCGGTAAGATTACAAGCGTCACGGGTCCTAGAAGAAAAGCGTCATGCCCTGGTTTGGACACGGTTGTTTCGGGAAAAATAGTTTGAAATTCTGTTTTTTTTGGTTATCTGCGTCTATTCTTGAATGAAAGCACTTTATTCTGGCCAGGCATAACATCATAAATACTACAAACTGTTTTCTTCCTGTTTTAAGTGTGTTCAATAGTCCAGTTGAGTGCAGGCCTCCCTCTCCTCACCCGGAAGCTGCACACGTGCTGCTCATGACCAGAGAGGACTCGAGGAAAACGCACCCGCTTTTCTTTGTCTGTTTTTTTTTTTGTAAGAGTTACGTTAACAAAACATTTGCAGTATTTATTGGACGTCGCCTAACATAGGTTACTCGGTGGTCCATTGGCTAGTGGTCCTGGTTCCGCCCACTCTGGCTGTCCACCTGTCCCGTCCTGTCTCCCATTATGTTGCTATCCCCTTAGTGTTAGTTTCTGCTGTCTCCAGATACTTTGTTCTCCCTCGGGGCATTTAAAAAAACCTGTAATATATCTGTAACATATTTCCACAAAAAAGAAAATCAAAAACTTACCAATGTGTTGCACTGTGTGACTGTTTATTTCACATTTTCTTTAAATCCATAGCATCATCCTCCAGCTGTTCCTCAGTCAGGGCCAGGGTAATTGACATAATGTATAATACAGTCATACATGCGGTCATGTTCGGTTGACCTGTAGTTTTCTCAGCGGCCACAAGGTGTCACCTGCTCTGCCTCCAGTGCTGGGGGCGGTACAGAGCTTTATATGATTGATTGATTGATTTTCTTTAAGTGTCATGCTTCGAATGAAGCCCCGCCCACATGGGCTTACAGGACACTTTGGACTGTTCATCATTTAAACGAACAATGATCAAAACATAAAACCAACAGAAAACACCCAAAATACACAGTAAAGTTGTTGAGCATGAAAACCACCACCTGAACCTACTGTGAGAGCTGTGCTTGCCTTCTATTCCAGGCCCTAGAAATAAAGTTAGCAGTCTTAAATACCTCAGTCTTAAACAACCACTCCAACTTCTGGCCACCATCTGCCCAGAAGAGCTCAGGTCTTTGCTTTTGCATTTCGTCAAATAAGGAAATGTATGGCAATGTCTAATAAGCACCAGCAGGGGGCAGAACATCCTTTAAAACGTCCTGGAGTCCACAACGGAGGTCTACACAAAACGTCACTGTTGCACCAAAATCAAAAGGAACCAATGACCAAAAGCATGAATCAATACGCTGCATCATATTTAACTTACTGCTGAAACCTGGCACCTCTTAGCCTTAGTGCATCACTATGGATTGAAGGACTTCTCTGCAATTTTCACACTTTGAAAAGTCATCCTGTCGGCCGGATTGGACCCTTTGGCGGGCCGGTTCTGGCGGGCCCCTGGCCCGTAAGGTTTGACCCACCTGCTCTAATGGGACAGAAGATGAATCCCTTCCAGTGATTCTCAACCTTCACATCATGATCACATTGATTCCACATTTGTCCTGCTCTGACCCTCATCTGATGACATTTTGTCTCAGACTCCATGACTGTCTGACTTGTAGGTAGAAAGTAGATAACACAAACTATAATCAAAACAGTCAGCAGCCGACCATTTATAGACGGTTTTCACAGAATTGTGTTGCTAGGGAACAGTTTCAAACCTACCTATCTTATGTCACTTAATCACTGCAACATGGAGGATTAAGATTGAGATGGTTTGGACACGTGCAGAGAAGACATGCTGGTTATGTCAGGAGAAGAATGCTGAACATGGAGCCGCCAAGCAAGAGGAAAAGAGAGAGTTTATGGATGTGTTGAGGGAGGACCTGCAGGTGGTCGGCACCACAGAGGAAGATGCAGAGGACAGGAAGAGATGGAAACCGATGATCCGCTGTGGCGCCCCCTAACCTCTAACCCCTAACCCCTAACCTCTAACCCCTAACCCCTAACCTCTAACCTCTAACCCCTAACCTCTAACCCCTAACCTCTAACCCCTAACCCCTAACCTCTAACCCCTAACCTCTAACCCCTAACCTCTAACCCCTAACCTCTAACCCCTAACCTCTAACCTCTAACCCCTAACCTCTAACCCCTAACCTCTAACCCCTAACCCCTAACCTCTAACCTCTAACCCCTAACCTCTAACCCCTAACCCCTAACGGGAGCAGCCGAGAGAAGATGTCGAGTTAAACGTCTATAAGGATCGTGTAAGTATATTGGTCTGTCCGAAGAGCCCATCACATTTGATCAGTATGCTCAGTGGTGTAATGTAATGAAGTATTAATACTTAAGTACAGTACTTGAGTTTTTTTTTTTAGTATCTGTACTCTACTTGAGTATTTATATTTATTTCTGTCAACTTTCACTTTTACTCCACTACATTTCCCAAATAAAATGGATACTTTTACTCCACTACATTTCCCCCAAGAATCTTAGTTACAAAGTAAAATCTGAAGAAATTGCGTAGCCTGCAAGCAATCAGGTTTGGCAAATCAGTGCTCCTAGTTTGCAAGTTACGTTAATCACGATCCACACGCCATTCCATTTGGTGGCTGTAATACAACATAACATTGTTTGCTAACCGCTATAAAACTCAAGAAGAAGAAATAGACTTCCACTCAAGCCCAGGCATGTCTTTTGCTTGCTTTTTTTTAACAGCATTTACTTGTACCTTTAATTTAAATACATATAATAAAGTACATTTAATAATATGAGAATATTACTTTTGATACTCAAGTACAGAAAATATCAGCTACTTTAAGACTTTTACTCAAGTAATATTCTAATGTGTGACTTTTACTTTTACCAAAGTCTTTTTTCTGGGAATATATCTGTACTTTTACTCAAGTAAGGCTTTCGAGTATTTTATACACCACTGAGTCTGCTAATTACACAATGATTGAGAAAGAGATCGTCAATAAATGAGTTATAGTGATACACAGTTCTGTCTAAATGAATGATGAAACCAAAATACAATTCTCAAAATGAGATCTGAAACATGAGGTAATAAAACAAAAATTAAGTTTTATCGTGCCTTATATATAGTGCAGTTGTGCAAGGGACATCAATCTGCCTATTTCATGTCATTTTCCAAATATGGGTGGGTGATATCGTTAATAGATATCAATATAAAAATAATTTCTTAGGATTATTCTGACTTTAATTCTGTCCATACCACCCTGCCCTAGCTGTGTCATTACAGCAGAAATTACAATACCGTCCCCCCCCACTCCAAAATTACATGGTTTAATATAGCATGTTCTCCAATATTTACTGTTATATTCAACTGTGGAAACTAAAATCATGACACACTAATTTACTAGTAGGCTATACTTTTGCAGGCCTAGAATGAAACACTGTAGATGAAAGACATTGTACATTGTACACATCATTTAACATCTTTACTTTGGCTGCAGTACTTTCACAGCTGCTTCCAAACCTTTCAGAGGACTAATCAGCCATTCCTTTTACAGTGTCTTTATTTCACATATTTACAGACAAATGCTTATTTACATTCACATTTTTGTTTGATCTGATTTAATTGGCTCGCATACCCAAATGTATTCACCCAGCCTTGATTAGTCTAAAGTTGTCCTGCTCTTGCTGCCTCTCAGTGGTAGAAGACTTGATGATGGCAGGTGAGAGTTTGTGCAGTTTCCCATATGGAAGCCATGCCTAACGCACCCTCTGACTGCATTGGCATCAGTCATATCAGCTTACTGTTCAGATTTAAAATAAAAACACCTGCAGGCAATTGCAGAGAGCCCATAAACTCCCCACAATCTACTAACCCTAACCCTAACCCACAATCTACTAACCCTAACCCTAACCCACAATCTACTAACCCTAACCCTAACCCACAATCTACTAACCCTAACCCACAATCTCTCAACTCGACTGATTTCTGTCAGTGCAGATGTAATCATCATGGCCCTTTTCAAAAAAAAATTGCAGTGATGATTTGGTGCCGGAGTGGCTACTACATCTCTACTACTCTACTACTACTCTACTACTACTATCTGTTGCAGTACGATCTTTGTGGATAACAATGAAGACTAAAACAATCAACAATAAAATCACACATACATTCATAATACAAAGTAAGCAGAAATCTAGGAGAAAATGTCGTTGTGTATTTACATAAGTGCCAGATCTAATGTTGTGTTCAGGTCATATCGGAATGCATCTCATGAACGCCTTAATACATACATGACATAATGGCAACGTTCAACTCGTTGCGACGCTCACATTCAATATACATTTTATTTATGATTTAAACTAAATCAACCATAAATGAACTGCAGCAGACATTACTCATAAGTGGAGCTGGTTGTATTGCTGTACAGAAATTATCATTTTGCACAGCCCGGGTGGGGTCGTCAAAAGGGCCTTTCTGTGTGGAGTTTGCATGTTCTCCCCAATGCCCCCTGGGGGTTTCCTTCATATAGGAACCCCTCACCAAAACATGCAATATCCTGCTCGCTGATGTGGTGCCTCCTCTGGTTGTTAGGGGCACCTGTTCGGAGGGGAGGGGAACTCGTTGGAATAGCGTGATCCTCCCACGTGCTATGTCCTACCGGTGAAGCTTCCCCTGTCAGGTGAAAAGAAGCGGCTGGCTAACTGCCCATGTCTCGGAGGAAGCATGGAGCCAGTTTCGGCAGAGGGTGGAGCAGCAACCAGGATAAATAATACATTTCGGGGGGGGGGGGGAATTATCATTTAGATTTTTCCCCCCTCAGATTTCCCAGTCATTGCTCCACCCCCTCTGCCGTTCTGGAAAGAGTTGTCGACGACCACCTGCTCCCTCCGATGCATGTGCAGTCGTCAGCTGCTTCTTTTCACCTGACAGCGGGGTGTTTCAACGTCAGGACGTAGCGCATGAGGCTCACGCTATTCCCCCCCAGTTCCCCTCCCCCTGAACAGGCCGACCAGAGGAGGCACTAGTTCAGCGGCCAGCACTCTGTAGTAGGTCTGTAGGAATGTCTGACCAAGCCGGAAGTACCGGTGCCATGAATTGAACCCGGTTCTGTGCGGTGGTACGTGAGTGCTTTCACCTCTACCCAGACGGCCCGATCATTTGGATCTGTATTGGTGGATTCAGTGCAGTTTTTTCGCAGCCGATGCAGAATGGGAGATCTCAGAGTCTCCAAAAAAAGTCCCACGTTCTACTTTGTTTTTGCTTCTCACGGTCAGCAGCTTGTATTTTTACGGCAAATCTGACGTGACACGAATGCAGCATAAACATACCAATCGATAGAGCAGTCGGGGGACATTTGATGAGTAAGAATACCCTGATTAGCACAAGTTATCATTCTTATAAGTCCTCCCTGACCAAAAGAAACAGAAAAGGCTGATTCTTGTGAAGCCTAGAGTTCAAACTATAGGACTCATCAGCATGACAGATGACATCACAACAAAAAGTACTTTGGGTACCACTGCAGCAGAAACGAGTACTGTGTGAAATGATGCTGAAAAGCTGTGCCAAACAAACACACACATCACATCGCTTATATGTTGACCTTGTGAGTGAAAGCAGTAGCTCAAGGTTCTGATGTGTAATCTATGTATGTAGTGTTAAAAGTTGTGTGAACTGTTAGTTTTAAAATGTGCAAATTTAGTTTAAAAAAAAAGTACAGCTTGCTAGAGGGAGTTCCTGCTCCATAGGGTCCCATTATAAATGTCGAAAAAAGTATAAAACATACAGTGAACTCTGATTTCTCAAACAGTACAAAATATCAATTAAAGCTGAATGAAGGTGATAGAGTCCTAAAAGTAGTGACTTGTTTAAAGTTTAAATGGAGTGTCTAGCTTAAAGTATGAAGGAGTAGTTAGGAGGGCATGGTTTCACCATGAACTGCTGTTTAAAACGAACGATAGTTGCACCCGGAAGTCTGTTGAAGCCGCTGTATAGCATGAAAGGAGGAAGTCTGTTGAAGCCGTTGTATAGCATGAAAGGAGGAAGTCTGTTGAAGCCGTTGTATAGCATGAAAGGAGGAAGTCTGTTGAAGCTGTTGTATAGCATGAAAGGAGGAAGTCTGTTGAAGCCGTTGTATAGCATGAAAGGAGGAAGTCTGTTGAAGCCGTTGTATAGCATGAAAGGAGGAAGTCTGTTGAAGCCGTTGTATAGCATGAAAGGAGGATAGTCTGTTGAAGCTGTTGTATAGCATGAAAGGAGGAAGTCTGTTGAAGCCGTTGTATAGCATGAAAGGAGGAAGTCTGTTGAAGCCGTTGTATAGCATGAAAGGAGGAAGTCTGTTGAAGCTGTTGTATAGCATGAAAGAAGGAAGGCTGTTGAAGCCGTTGTATAGCATGAAAGGAGGAGGAAGTCTGTTGAAGCCGTTGTATAGCATGAAAGGAGGAGAGTCTGTTGAAGCTGTTGTATAGCATGAAAGGAGGAGAGTCTGTTGAAGCTGTTGTATAGCATGAAAGGAGGAAGTCTGTTGAAGCCGTTGTATAGCATGAAAGGAGGAAGTCTGTTGAAGCCGTTGTATAGCATGAAAGGAGAGTCTGTTGAAGCCGCTGTATCACATGAAAGGAGGAAGTCTGTTGAAGCCGTTGTATTCACCTTATGTTCAGACCTTACAGTGGGCCAAATTCTTCCGGGCCCGTCTAACACTTCCGGCGGTCACGGCGCCAAATATGAAAGAACGTCATGAAGAAGAGAGTCGTTTTTGTAGTGGACAGCGCAGGGTGTAAAACAAAGAACGTAGCCTAATACTTTGAGCTCGGTACACAGCAAGCAAGCGGAGTATCCACTGTTATCCAGGTCAGATAACGTTATCATCGACAATGACGAGCACTTTCTTGTAAAACATACCTGGACTCCAACAAAGAAAGTTTCGGATGGTTTTCTCTCCTCCGAGGCAGCGCGAGCCATTAACGTTAATAAAGACCCGCAGATGTTAACGTAATTCCCTGGAATGCGAGACTTAACGAGCCAGTTACATGGCGTTGCATTCTTAGACATTGCCGTTTGCTTTTATTTGGTATGTTACATACAATTGGCTAAATTATTAGCTAATTCAGAGTTAGATGATATTGGAGCAGCGCAGCCATTTTTTATTTTATTTTATTATTATTTTTAGCCGGAAGTTGTAGGACGGCCACACAACCGGGTCAAATGGGCGTGGCTACATAAGGTGAATAGCATGAAAGGAGGAAGTCTGTTGAAGCCGTTGTATAGCATGAAAGGAGGAAGTCTGTTGAAGCCATTGTATAGCATGAAAGGAGAGTCTGTTGAAGCTGTTGTATAGCATGAAAGGAGGAAGTCTGTTGAAGCCGTTGTATAGCATGAAAGGAGGAAGTCTGTTGAAGCCGTTGTATAGCATGAAAGGAGGAAGTCTGTTGAAGCCGTTGTATAGCACGAAAGGAGAGTCTGTTGAAGCCGTTGTATAGCATGAAAGGAGAGTCTGTTGAAGCCGTTGTATAGCATGAAAGGAGAGTCTGTTGAAGCCGTTGTATAGCATGAAAGGAGGAAGTCTGTTGAAGCCGTTGTATAGCACGAAAGGAGAGTCTGTTGAAGCCGTTGTATAGCATGAAAGGAGGAGAGTATGTTGAAGCCGTTGTATAGCATGAAAGGAGGAAGTCTGTTGAAGCCGTTGTATAGCATGAAATGAGGAAGTCTGTTGAAGCCGTTGTATAGCATGAAAGGAGGAAGTCTGTTGAAGCCGTTGTATAGCATGAAAGGAGGAAGTCTGTTGAAGCCGTTGTATAGCATGAAAGGAGAGTCTGTTGAAGCCGTTGTATAGCATGAAAGGAGAGTCTGTTGAAGCCGTTGTATAGCATGAAAGGAGAGTCTGTTGAAGCCGTTGTATAGCATGAAAGGAGGAAGTCTGTTGAAGCCGTTGTATAGCATGAAAGGAGAGTCTGTTGAAGCCGTTGTATAGCATGAAAGGAGAGTCTGTTGAAGCCGTTGTATAGCATGAAAGGAGAGTCTGTTGAAGCCGTTGTATAGCATGAAAGGAGAGTCTGTTGAAGCCGTTGTATAGCATGAAAGGAGAGTCTGTTGAAGCCGTTGTATAGCACGAAAGGAGAGTCTGTTGAAGCCGTTGTATAGCATGAAAGGAGGAGAGTATGTTGAAGCCGTTGTATAGCATGAAAGGAGGAAGTCTGTTGAAGCCGTTGTATAGCATGAAAGGAGGAAGTCTGTTGAAGCCGTTGTATAGCATGAAAGGAGGAGAGTCTGTTGAAGCCGTTGTATAGCATGAAAGGAGGAAGTCTGTTGAAGCCGTTGTATAGCATGAAAGGAGAGTCTGTTGAAGCCGTTGTATAGCATGAAAGGAGGAAGTCTGTTGAAGCCGTTGTATAGCATGAAAGGAGGAAGTCTGTTGAAGCCGTTGTATAGCATGAAAGGAGGAGAGTCTGTTGAAGCCGTTGTATAGCATGAAAGGAGAGTCTGTTGAAGCCGTTGTATAGCACGAAAGGAGAGTCTGTTGAAGCCGTTGTATAGCATGAAAGGAGGAGAGTATGTTGAAGCCGTTGTATAGCATGAAAGGAGGAAGTCTGTTGAAGCCGTTGTATAGCATGAAAGGAGGAAGTCTGTTGAAGCCGTTGTATAGCATGAAAGGAGGAGAGTCTGTTGAAGCCGTTGTATAGCATGAAAGGAGGAAGTCTGTTGAAGCCGTTGTATAGCATGAAAGGAGAGTCTGTTGAAGCCGTTGTATAGCATGAAAGGAGGAAGTCTGTTGAAGCCGTTGTATAGCATGAAAGGAGGAAGTCTGTTGAAGCCGTTGTATAGCATGAAAGGAGGAGAGTCTGTTGAAGCCGTTGTATAGCATGAAAGGAGGAGAGTCTGTTGAAGCCGTTGTATAGCATGAAAGGAGAGTCTGTTGAAGCCGTTGTATAGCATGAAAGGAGGAAGTCTGTTGAAGCCGTTGTATAGCATGAAAGGAGGAAGTCTGTTGAAGCCGTTGTATAGCATGAAAGGAGGAGAGTCTGTTGAAGCCGTTGTATAGCATGAAAGGAGGAGAGTCTGTTGAAGCCGTTGTATAGCATGAAAGGAGGAAGGCTGTTGAAGCCGTTGTATAGCATGAAAGGAGGAAGGCTGTTGAAGCCGTTGTATAGCATGAAAGGAGGAAGTCTGTTGAAGCTGTTGTATAGCATGAAAGGAGGAAGGCTGTTGAAGCCGTTGTATAGCATGAAAGGAGGAAGTCTGTTGAAGCCGTTGTATAGCATGAAAGGAGGAGAGTCTGTTGAAGCCGTTGTATAGCATGAAAGGAGGAAGGCTGTTGAAGCCGTTGTATAGCATGAAAGGAGGAGAGTCTGTTGAAGCCGTGGTATAGCATGAAAGGAGGAGAGTCTGTTGAAGCCGTTGTATAGCATGAAAGGAGGAGAGTCTGTTGAAGCTGTTGTATAGCATGAAAGGAGGAAGTCTGTTGAAGCCGTTGTATAGCATGAAAGGAGGAAGTCTGTTGAAGCCGTTGTATAGCATGAAAGGAGGAAGTCTGTTGAAGCTGTTGAATAGCATGAAAGAAGGAAGGCTGTTGAAGCCGTTGTATAGCATAAAAGGAGGAAGGCTGTTGAAGCCGTTGTATAGCATGAAAGGAGGAGAGTCTGTTGAAGCCGTTGTATAGCATGAAAGGAGGAGAGTCTGTTGAAGCTGTTGTATAGCATGAAAGGAGGAAGGCTGTTGAAGCCGTTGTATAGCATGAAAGGAGGAAGTCTGTTGAAGCTGTTGTATAGCATGAAAGGAGGAAGGCTGTTGAAGCCGTTGTATAGCATGAAAGGAGGAAGTCTGTTGAAGCTGTTGTATAGCATGAAAGGAGGAAGTCTGTTGAAGCCGTTGTATAGCATGAAAGGAGAGTCTGTTGAAGCTGTTGTATAGCATGAAAGGAGGAAGTCTGTTGAAGCCGTTGTATAGCATGAAAGGAGGAAGTCTGTTGAAGCTGTTGTATAGCATGAAAGGAGAGTCTGTTGAAGCTGTTGTATAGCATGAAAGGAGGAAGTCTGTTGAAGCCGTTGTATAGCATGAAAGGAGAGTCTGTTGAAGCTGTTGTATAGCATGAAAGGAGAGTCTGTTGAAGCCGTTGTATAGCATGAAAGGAGGAAGTCTGTTGAAGCCATTGTATAGCATGAAAGGAGGAAGTCTGTTGAAGCTGTTGAATAGCATGAAGGAAGGAAGGCTGTTGAAGCCGTTGTATAGCATGAAAGGAGGAGAGTCAAGGAGGGAAAAGTGATGTTGCTCAAATGAATGTTGTTGTCATGACTCCAACATGGCGGCGTCTCGTCTCACATGCTTCTATACGAGTTCATGTTCACAACTTGGTGTTTTTCTACTGATGGAGTGGCTCATTAAGTCGGGGTCAGCATGTCATCACTCAGTGGATGAGAATGAGTTGCCGGGTTTTGGAGATGTCTGCCTTCTCTCTAATACAATGGAACTGGATGGCGCTCGGCTTGTGGTGCTCAAAGCAAGAGAGAGAGAGAGAAAAAAACATTTGAAAAACTCAACAGATGTCTCTTTCCAGAAAGATAATGCACAGACCTGCTTGTGAACAGTTCCGTGTAGGAATATATTTTTTCTTTCCACCAAAGTACACCCACTAGCTGCTAGCTAGCTGCAGCTAGAACTACAGCTGCTAGCTAGCTGCAGCTAGAACTACAGCTGCTAGCTAGATGCAGCTAGAACTACAGCTGCTAGCTAGCTGCAGCTAGAACTACAGCTGCTAGCTAGATCAATATGTATTTATCATTTTGGGATGAACTGTCACTTTAAGGTTAGAAGAGAGTTCATGCATGGTGACAGGAAGAACTCCAGACCAGATCCTGTTGAAGAGTGTCGCCATAGACTCCATTCTAGCATCTACCTATAGTGGACCTTCAAGGATAGTTCCAGGAAGTACATGGCGGGCCGCTTGAATCCATAGAACGTTATAATAATACTGATAATTTGATTCTTTAAACGTCTTACCCTTTCAAATGTACATCGCAAATGGTCCATTCTGCTGCAACTGATCCAGAACCTTACTTCCGGGAACTATTAGCCAGGTTAAAATAAAATGGTCCATTGGAGCGAATGGAGATGCCGCAACTCTTACTATCTCAATAGCTCTGGTCCAGCCCAGCTCCAACAAACCCAGCATGATATGTACATCTCTACACACACACACACACACACACACACACACACACACACACACACACACACACACACACACACACACACACACCATCCAATGACTGTAAAAAATATTGGCAGTTATCAAACAGTGTAGATTAGTGATTAGTTCTCTGTCATACACACAGCACAGTCCCGTATATACATGTCCTTTCTCCAACCCAGCAGACCAGTGTGTCTCAGTCCTTGCGGCTCACAGCAGCAGTTGGAAATGTCCAGAATGGTGAACTTTGCCACCAATTTGGCGATAATTCCCCCTTTACTCGATTCTGCACATATGAGATATTTCAGGAGAAAAAGGCATTCATCACACAAACATAAAAAACATGTATCTGTGTTATGGAACTGGTGGAGCCCCCTAAATCACCTTGCTCTTCCAGGAAGAGGAAACCAGCGCGGGCCGGCCGCCTAGCTGATGAGAAACGCGCCAAAGAAGCTGCTTTTCTCATCCATGTCCACGGCAGAGGCGTTGCTGACAGTGACAAACAGGCGGTCCCCTGCACTGAGAGGGAACAGCCCCCCCTGGTGGGCGGAGTGCAGAGAGAACTGGGAGCCCCGGGACCAGCAGGAGGTCCGGCTCGTCTTCATCAGCAGGATGGGAACCGGGTAGGAGCTCACCTAATGGGAGAGAGAGAGAGAGAGAGAGAGAGAGAGAGAGAGAGAGAGGATGGTGAGAGGAGAAGGTGCTGTGGTTGGAGCATGGCACTAAAAGCTAAGTTAAGGGCTCATTATACTCGAGCAAGCTCCGTGGGGGTGGAGCTCCGAGAGTCTCCGCGAGTCACCGTGCGGACCTCGCACTGGGGCAGATGCTATTATACTCAGAAGTGATCAGCCAAGTAATCAGCATGTATTGTACAATGGTAAATAGTGAGAACAGCCCGTGAAAAGTCGCAATGAAACGCTATTATGTGCAGTACTGAGTGCGCTTTCACTCTCAAACGACCGTACAGCAGCACATGAATGAATCACCAAACTTGTTTTTACTGAAAGCCGTTTTAGTTCTTAGCCCTGATTGCCTACTCTGTGCTGCTTTTAAACTCTCAATCATGCTCTCAACACAACACATTTACTTGGTGAAATGACTAAAAACAAACAGTTTATAGCCTACCACATGGGTCAAGAAATGTGGGGAAAACACAGCTCAGTGTTCAGGGCTCAGTGGCTTGAAAGCGGCCATCTTTGGAGAGAAGCCGTGCAGAGGTCGCGCTGTGAGAAAAAAAATCAGGCACACGGTGGGCGCCCAACGGAGGTAGCGAATAACCACGCCCAACAAATTTACGTCATTTGACTCCACCCCCACGCCCTTCACAGCATGGTGAGCATAAAGCAGCATTTAGACTTCTGCGCAGACATGTGACTCAATTTATTTGGCCCAAGTCTCAAGCGAGTGCAACCAAGTCATGTTTTCTTGGGTAAGTCAAGTATAGGGCTGGGCGATATGGTTGAAATCAATATCACAAAAATCATTTTTTATCAATGTCAATATACAGTATATCACATTATTGTTCATGTGAAGTCACATAATCAAATTAATGTTCATCTCATTAAACCTAATGGTAATGTTAGATGTGATGTCAAAAAAAACAGAAATATTCAAATAATATTCCTACCATACCTCTAAGTAATTAGTTTGTCCTCATCAATTCAGACAGCAGAAATGTGTCACAATATTAAAATATCTTTATATCATCACGATATGATTACACTGAAAGATGATAAATGATAATACTGAATGAAAGAAGGTAGAGCCTGCACACTTACTCACAAGGCCAAAAAGTTTAATTCAAAAAACAAACGTTTTCGATCCACACTGGATCTTCGTCAGGTCAGCAATGATTGGTGGATCAAGAATGCTCATATATATAGTACACCACAGGCTCAGTCATAGGCTGATGGGCTCTATGCTGATAGGTGGGGGTGACACAATCACCACCTCACAGGGTGGAGCACATCCACACATATGATACAATTAACCATGTAAAAAAGCCCAAGGAAATAGAAAATAAAGTGGAACAAAGTGGGCTTAAAAGGAAAAACAATATACAAACAACAATATAAGACTATAATGCAAAATACACCAATTAAAATCTAAATTACGCCATGATACATAATATAAAGCACTAGAAGTTTTGAATAGAAAAATAGAATAATTTGGAAAAGGTTTAATTTTATAAATGTTTTAAATGTTTTAAAAGGGGGCATAAGTGGGGGTAAATATATTGTACGTATCTAGATGGTTCAAGGCACAATAAATAAATAGATAAATAAACAAACCGAACACTAGAGAAGACATTAGAAAACAATCATAGGGGCAATAATAAAACCTCCTATACATAGGCACATTTACAACTGTTTCAAGTTCTATTAAAGGAAGTGTTTTAAATCGTACTCTTGGTTCAGGCCTCTGGGTGTGAGAGTCTGAAGGTTAAATAATGTATATGAAAACTCTCTCTTCTAAGTAGGAGGGTGTTTTGGTCACCCCCTCTTCTTGGAGTTAGTACATGCTCAATGCCTATATATTTCAGGGAAGACACTGGGTGCTTCGCCTCCCTGAAGTGGACTGCCACCGGGTTCCGTGGATCCTGGGTTCGGATGCAGCTCCTGTGCTCTGCAATCCTAGTTTTAAGGGCTCTTTGTGTTTTCCCCACATACGCCAGGCCACATGGACATTTAATTAAATAAATAACATTTTTTGTTGAACAGGTTATCATGCCCTTTATTTTCATCGTTTTACCTGTTGTCGGGTGAGTGTATGTGGTGCATTTATATGTGAAATTGCACTGTGTGCAAGCACCACATCGGTAGTTGCCAGGTGGCAGATCAAGAAAGGTGGTGTTTCTTGTTGGAATGAGGTCAGATTTGACCAGCATTTGCCTCAAATTAGGAGGACGTTTATACACTACCTTGGGAGCAAAATTGAACTCATTTTTGAGCGATGGATCCGAACTTAAAATGTGCCAGTGTTTCCTAATAGTTCTCTCAAAGTCTTTCCCCAGAGCTGAATAATTGAGGAAGCATCTAGGGGTGTTAGTGGGTGGAAGTGATGATAATACTGAATCATCGCCCAGCCCTAAGTCAAGTCGTCACAGGTTATGTTCAGTTGAGTCCGTAGGACTAACACTACCTGTCTATTCATCATATTATTGGTCAATTGATCTAAGCCGTTCAAGGTTAAAGACGAGGCTGAGGCAGCAGAGTCAGAAGAGCCCGTGAGCTCAACTGACTGTAGACGGTTTTCACAGAATTGTGTTGCTAGGGAACAGTTTGGAACCTAGCTTATTTCCTGTCAGTTGTGGTACTAGCAAAGACTGCAACAGGAAGTGAGCTGGGGAAAATTTTAGAATGACGACAGCGGAGAGCAACACCAAATCAGAGAGGTGGAGCCCAGTGACCCGGGACAGAGGGTGCCCCTCACCTTCTTATAGACGTACTGCAGCAGCGGCTTGCCTCTGTCCTCCTGTCCGCTCTCCTCCTCCTCCTCCTCCTCCTCCAGGGCGTGGCTGTGTCTGAAGTAGGTCTGGGCGTAGACGTAGTACAGGCCCCCCTGAGGCACCACCAGCTCCCCATCCACCAGCTGCACGTCCTGCAGGAAGGCCAGCCCCTTACGCCCCTCCCACCACGAGATCTTCTGGCCCTGCACACGACGCCCGGGGGACACTGGAACACACACACACACACGCACGCACACACACACAAAACAAAGCATTCGTTTTGTTGTATCACAATGGAAACAAATAGAATGTTATGTGTTTTCCTTCCAGTCTCATTATGTTTTTCATATTGTGACAAATGTTGATATCCAACTTATCAATTAAACTCGTGTCTAGGGGTAGAACTATGGGGCACTTTACACGAGGACGGTTTCCTATGGTGACGGGGAATTATTTTATCGTTAGTGCCTCCCTTTTAGACGGCGATGGCGAATTTGCGCATAGGAAACGACACATTTTGAAACCACCCTCCAGAGTGGAATTCTTGGTAACGCTCCCCGCTGAGCGCTCCATGTAATCGCTTGAGACGGCTCATTTCAGGAACTCTGACGTGCCTGCACACGCGATTACGCCATAGCCGTGCGCGAGTTGGTGGCCATTTTCAAAATAAAACGTCAGTATGAATGAAGTTTGGCAACATTCAGAATTAAGCTACACTGCGGCCAACTTCAGTTACATGTTCATAACGTTACTGCTGCGAGGAGCCGATGGCTGATGGCTGTACCCTGTCGTTCCAGGACCTCGAATTTCCAAAACAGAAACTTTTCAGGAAGTAAAAAAAAACAGTTTGCTCTTAAACTACTGAACCAAATGTCATCCAAGTTGGCACATGTCTTAATTATAGCTGAATGTGTCATTACTTTATTAATATCTTACCTGGATAAGCTCAAATGATGTTGTTTATATTATCAGTCCGACTTGGAAGCGCTTTCTCATGGCCAGTCAAGCGGGAGAGAGTCGCATGATCATGCACGAGCCCCCAAGCTCCAGGCCGCGGGGGCGTGCGCAGGAGCAGCAGCATTGCCCCTCGCCTCTCATGGCCGGGGCTTTCGCATGGGGTGAGAAATAGTCTGACATAACGTAGCGTTAACGTTACTTTATTCTCGTCAGAAAACACTCCGATGTGCATGTTAAAACAAGTTTGCAGCCTAGGAATAACTGGAAAACATTTGATTGATATATTAACGTCAGAGGAAGCCAGGATTAGTCAAAACGATATGAGAAATACACAGCACGTCTGCCGTGTGTCTTTTCCGGGTTTATTGTCCTGCGTGGGGGGGTACACACGGAGGTAGGGGGGGAATTTCGAGGTTTGACTGACAGATTTAGGGGGAATGGCGTTACGAGATTTACTCACAAGCTCGTTTTAATGCTTTTCCATTTGTTGCATTTGTTAAAAACCACACAGAGACGTGAAGGGTGACCAATGGCATTGATTCATGACAAAAAATAAAAAAAAAGTGAAAAAAGGCACATTCGAGGTCCTGGAACGACAGCGACGATATGTTACGTTCTCACCCGACAAATATTAAAACTTTAAAACAGTTTGGGGTTTTTTTTTAGCTTGAAAACAGCTTTTTGGCAAGTCTAAATGACTGCGGTAGGTGTACTCTACTTCCGTGTTTAAAACCGGAAAGACGATTATGAAATGACGTCATGCAGAAGCGTCCTTGTATGGGCAAAGAATAAGGTGATCACACTGCCACCTAGCGACCTGGCATGTAGGCTACATTACGGCATTTTAAAAATTCAACAGCGCTCATGTAAACAGGGAGAAGGTGTGAAGGAAAAGGTGTGAAGGAAACGCTATTGTGTCGTTTCTTCCAGAAACTGTCCCCGTGTAAAGGGCCCCTAAATTAACTCTGGGCCAGCTCTGTTGTCTGTGAGGTGTGAGAGCCGTCCAGGCCTCACACGTTCTGTTGTCTGTGAGGTGTGAGAGCCGCCCAGGCCTCACACGTTCTGTTGTCTGTGAGGTGTGAGAGCCGTCCAGGCCTCACACGTTCTGTTGTCTGTGAGGTGTGAGAGCCGCCCAGGCCTCACACGTTCTGTTGTCTGTGAGGTGTGAGAGCCGCCCAGGCCTCACACGTTCTGTTGTCTGTGAGGTGTGAGAGCCGCCCAGGCCTCACACGTTCTGTTGTCTGTGAGGTGTGAGAGCCGTCCAGGCCTCACACGTTCTGTTGTCTGTGAGGTGTGAGACACGTTCGGTTGCGCCCCACCAAAAGGCAGGACTAAAACATCAATGGTGTTGTAAGTGTCCACCTAGTTTCTAGCTCATCTGATCTGCTTGTGTCACTGTCCTCCATGTGTGATTCGCTGTCCTGCTCACACTCTCCTTCCCTCTCCAAACTGGGAACTACTACTTCAGGAGGCAACAGGCCTCTTAAAGAGACATGAACATGTCCCTCAAAGAATTCAGCATCAATCAACAAACAACAAACGGCCAGAAATACATAGGTAAATATGATCATATTTTCATTATCATTGAGTTGAGGGAACTACTGCCTACTGATCGTAACAACATAGCTGGGGAGGCACAGTGACATCATAGCTGGGGAGGCACAGTGACATCATAGCTGGGGAGGCACAGTGACATCATAGCTGGGGAGGCACAGTGACATCATAGCTGGGGAGGCACAGTGACATCATAGCTAGGGAGGCACAGTGAAATCATAGCTGGGGAGGCACAGTGACATCATAGCTGGGGAGGCACAGTGACATCATAGCTAGGGAGGCACAGTGACATCATAGCTGGGGAGGCACAGTGACATCATCGGCACATCATCGATATTAGCAATAAAGGTGAAATATTGGCATTTGCCCGAAACAAGCATTTCTGCCGATATGACAGGCTGATAAAATGATGCTAAATGCTTGTTGCTTATGCTGCATTCAAGACAACTCAGAGGTAGGAATTTGAATTTCCAAGCTGAAATTTCCGATCTCCGACCTCCAAGCTTTCCAGGTGCACAACACTGTTGTGTGTTGGGTGACGTCAACTGATTCTCTATGAAGTCAGGGTAGATTCACACCTTAGAGCAGGGGTTCCAAAACATTTTTGGCTTGTGACCCTATTTTGATGTCACAAAAATCTAGGGACCTGAGACATTTCAAATTCCGGTAGACCATCGATAATATCATCAGTGACATCTCAGTGATGTCACATATACTTTTTTTCCCCCTGCAGAATTCTGACTTTAATCTCAGAATCCTGATTTAAAGTTATAATCTAAAAGATTTTCATGCAAAAAAAAGAGTCACTCACAATGTTGATTGCGACTATGTCTGGATCTCACCTGCAATTACCACCCACCGCCATAGGTGTCACCCAAGAGAACAAAACGGAAATCTTAGAGATTCTCACTTTAAACTCAAAACTAAAACTAAAACTAAAACGCAAGTGACCCTAATCATCTTGGGTAATATTAAATTGTGTGTGGCGTAAAAAAAAAAAAAAAAAGATTTCAGGCGACCCTATTTGAATTCCAGGCGACCCCACTTAGGGTCACGACCCTAAAGTTGGAAACCACTGCCATAATATATCTGGGGGTTGTTGATCAGAACCAGAGACTCAGTGATTACTTGCTCAGCTGCTGAGATTTCAGGCTTTGAAAACTCACTTTCTGGCCTGTTGTCTGTTTTGGAAGAAAAACATAACATCCCAGTGCTGCTATATGTTCCGCTGGTCAGTGAAAGCTAATACTGTAGCCTCCTTCTCAAACCAACATAACCAATGCCAATGCAGTATTATTCGAGTATTTAGCATGGTGAGCTCTTTACCAGACATTGCTGTTGGTAGTTTACTGCTCTCTATTGTGAAATGCGTCTCTATTGTTTACAGGCCACTGTAGCCTAAAGGGGACGGAAGAGGGGTTGTATGAGTTTTATCAATGTTGCTGCAATTCCCACTGGTCACCAATAGAGGTCAATAAAGTCAGATTACTTAACACGGTCCAACTTTGCCACACAAGCAGAGAGCCGCTGGTTGTAGTCGGGGTTTAATAAAGCAGGACTCACCTTCGCCCTCCCGCTCCACTTTAGTCACAAAGCTGCCAGTGACGTGGGCCGCGACCTTTGGGCGAGGTGAAGCCCTATCCTCCATCACCAGTGAGGGCAGCACCCGTGACACTTCATCTGACAGGAAGGAAAGGATGAAATATGAGGACCTTGCTATGTCTTTGGGACATTTCCCACGGTCAGATTTAGTTACACTATGAGATATCCATCAGATAAAACAACACAAGCTGAATGACAGGACACAATTCAAACTATTTGGTCATTTTTAAAGGACAGTAAACAAACAATGTACATCTGGTTAACACATTGGATACTATATTTTATAAACAATGAACTTAAAGGAACACTCTGCCCATTTTCAACCAGCTTTGTATCATTAGAACATCAGTAGTATATCAGAAAACTGTAAACTGTTTTGAAGTCTGTCATTTAATTTGAGTTATTGAGTGTTAAAGTGTGGACCAGTGACATCACTGGTCCACACTAACTCAAATTAATAACTCATTAACTCAAATCAACTCTCAATAACTGTCAAACTAGATGAATGATGAATAGTTTGACAGTTATTGAGAGTTGAGAGTTATTCATTTGAGTTAGTGTGGACCAGTGATGTCACTGGTCCACACTTTAACACTCAATAACTGTCAAATTAAATGACAGACTTCAAAACCGTTAACAGTTTTCTGATATACTACTGATGTTCTAATGATACAAAGATGGTTGAAAATGGGCGGAGTGTTCCTTTAAGGTCATGATTTCCCACCAAATTAACATTTTGGAAACTAACCACTCAAATTGTATTATTATCATACACTAACACTAACACTCTTGAATGGTAGCACAGCACTCTAAAACTTGTATGGAAGCCATTGTGTTACACCATTTCCCATAACAACTGAATTTTCTTTGTTTTCCCAAGATATTGAGTTATTTAGGCCATAGAGAGACTGCATGGAATAGGCCATGCCCATCACGGGGGAAAGGCTCCGTTCATTTCCACATACCAGCATCATTTTCCTTGAATTAAACATAGCTAAAAGCGGTTGTGTGGTGGGCTGCGCAGACAACAAATGTAAAAAATCGCCAGTTAAAGTTTTTTTGTACTCCCGAGCAAAACAAGTAAGCCATTGAGAATTGGCGAGAAGAAAAATGTGGATCTAGCTGTCAAGAAGTAAGTTGGAGTGTTCATCTTCCGTATATACGATCTTTATGTGCAACACGCAACCATGCACGTGACATAGGAGAACGCCAGGATTGGAGGGGGGCTTTCTGTTTTCCCCCGTCTTGGGCGTGGTTTCTGAATGATGTCGCGTTACGCAGTGTCTCTATTGGAAAGCACATTTTGTTTTCACATGATAAGGGCATACTTTTATCATCCTGATGATAAAGTCATGGACATAGAATATTATCTCATTATCTTGATGATAAAGTAATGGACGTAGAGTATTATTTGATTATCTTGATGATAAAGTCATGGACATCGAGTATTATCTCATTATCTTGATAATAAAGTCATGGACGTAGAGTATTATTTGATTATCTTGATGATAAAGTCATGGACATCGAGTATTATCTCATTATCTTGATGATAAGGTCATGGACGTAGAGTATTATCTCATTATCTTGATGATAAAGTCATGGACGTAGAATATTATCTGATTATCTTGATGATAAAGTCATGGACATCGAGTATTATCTGATTATCTTGATGATAAAGTCATGGACATTGAGTATTATCTGATTATCTTGATGATAAAGTCATGGACATAACATATTATCTCATTATCTTGATGATAAAGTCATGGACATAGAGTATTATCTCATTATCTTGATGATAAAGTAATGGACATCGAGTATTATCTGATTATCTTGATGATAAAGTCATGGACATAACATATTATCTCATTATCTTGATAAAGTCATGGACATAACATATCTCATTATCTTGATGATAAAGTCATGGACATAACATATCTCATTATCTTGATGGTAAAGTCATGGACATAACATATTATCTCATTATCTTGATGATAAAGTCATGTACATAATATTATCTCATTATCTTGATGGTAAAGTCATGGACATAACATATTATCTCATTATCTTGATGATAAAGTCATGGACATAACATATTATCTCATTATCTTGATGATAAAGTCATGGACATCGAGTATTATCTCATTATCTTGATAATAAAGTCATGGACATAGAGTATTATCTCATTATCTTGATGATAAAGTCATGGACATAGAGTATTATCTCATTATCTTGATGGTAAAGTCATGGACATAATATTATCTCATTATCTTGATGGTAAAGTCATGGACATAGAGTATTATCTGATTATCTTGATGATAAAGTCATGGACATCGAGTATTATCTCATTATCTTGATGATAAAGTCATGGACATCGAGTATTATCTGATTATCTTGATGATACAGTCATGGACATAGAGTATTATCTCATTATCTTGATGGTAAAGTCATGGACATAACATATCTCATTATCTTGATGGTAAAGTCATGGACATAACATATTATCTCATTATCTTGATGATAAAGTCATGGACGTAGAATATTATCTGATTATCTTGATGATAAAGTCATGGACATAGAGTATTATCTGATTATCTTGATGGTCAAGTCATGGACATCGAATATTATCTCATTATCTTGATGATAAAGTTATGGACATAGAGTATTATCTCATTATCTTGATGATAAAGTTATGGACATAGAGTATTATCTCATTATCTTGATGATAAAGTTATGGACATAGAGTATTATCTCATTATCTTGATGATAAAGTCATGGACATCGAGTATTATCTCATTATCTTGATGATAAAGTTATGGACATAGAGTATTATCTCATTATCTTGGGAAAACAAAGGTTGTAATCTCAAGATAACGACAGAGTAAAGAGTTGCAAAACTAAGAAAATTAACATCACAGGAAAACAGTTTAGTTTAGTTTAGTGTTTAGTTTAGTTTACAGTTATTAAAAATGCATGCTACACAAGAGACTTCTGCACTACTGGACACATTTTTGACATGATAGTATCTTCATAGGCCTAAAATCAATTAGAATTGCAGAGGATGATGAGTAATTCAGTGTGTGTGTGTGTTTTAGGTTGGATCTCTTCTCACCTCTAACTGCTGAGGAGATCTCCCTCTGGTAACGCTGAGACAGAGACTGCAGAGGAGAAGAACCAACATCTCACACAATGGAAGGAGTATGACCAGTGTTATTACTGGCATCGTGCCACTTCACTGCCCCCACTGATATGTGATATCTGACATGTCTCTGATGTATAGAAAATAAAGTATAGAATTCAACATATACAAATACCCGTTAAAATATCTGAAAATTCCGAACCCAACCCAACCCAGCAGCCCGCAAACGGCCAATTTAATGTAATATGTCTCCGGGCTCACGCTGAGCGCAGCAGAGCTCTCCAAGGTGTCCAAACTATGTCTCCCCCCCCCCCCCCCCTCTCTCTCTCTCTCTCTCTCTCTCACACACACATGCGCGCGTCAGTTTTGCAGGGTCAGACTGCAGGGTCAGACTGCGGGGTCAGACTGCAGGGTCAGACTGCGGGGTCAGACTGCGGGGTCAGACTGCAGGGTCAGACTGCGGGGTCAGACTGTAGGGTCAGACTGCGGGGTCAGACTGTAGGGTCAGACTGTAGGGTCAGACTGCAGGGTCAGACTGCGGGGTCAGACTGCGGGGTCAGTCTGTAGGGTCAGACTGCGGGGTCAGACTGCGGGGTCAGACTGCGGGGTCAGACTGCGGGGTCAGACTGCGGGGTCAGACTGCGGGGTCAGACTGTAGGGTCAGACTGCAGGGTCAGACTGCGGGGTCAGACTGCAGGGTCAGACTGCGGGGTCAGACTGCAGGGTCAGACTGTAGGGTCAGACTGCGGGGTCAGCCTGTGGGGTCAGACTGCGGGGTCAGACTGCGGGGTCAGACTGCGGGGTCAGACTGTAGGGTCAGACTGCAGGGTCAGCCTGCAGGGTCAGACTGCGGGGTCAGACTGCAGGGTCAGACTGCGGGGTCAGACTGCGGGGTCAGACTGCGGGGTCAGACTGTAGGGTCAGACTGCAGGGTCAGCCTGTGGGGTCAGACTGCGGGGTCAGACTGCAGGGTCAGACTGCGGGGTCAGACTGTAGGGTCAGACTGCAGGGTCAGACTGCGGGGTCAGACTGCGGGGTCAGACTGCGGGGTCAGACTGCATGGTCAGACTGCGGGGTCAGACTGCGGGGTCAGACTGCGGGGTCAGACTGCAGGGTCAGACTGTAGGGTCAGACTGCAGGGTCAGACTGCGGGGTCAGACTGCAGGGTCAGACTGCGGGGTCAGACTGCATGGTCAGACTGCGGGGTCAGACTGCATGGTCAGCCCACGGGACCCGGCGAGTTCTGGGTAGCCCGCCCATCACCAGCACCAGCAGAAAAGCCGTCAGTAAAAGCAGTACATTTATGTGTGAATGCAAAAAATACAGTAAATCAGTGGCACCATAGGCTACATATGAATGTAAAGAGCCAGTTCCAATATGTGTTATGTTTTGATTCCAGGTCAGAGGTTCTCAAATGTTTTTCAGCCAAGGACCCCTTAAAAGATAGAAAATATACCGGGGACCCCCTCATTCTGATTTGTGATTTTGGGCTAAACTTAATTGTTTCCACGGTAACGTGCTTGAGTTTTAAATTGATAGGTTTGTTAGATTAGAATGTAATCCATGAACCATTTTAGATTTAAAGCATAAAATATTTTTGTTGAACTATGAAGCTTTTTCCCCGGACCCCCATTTGAGAACCACTGTTCCAGGTACCAAGCACACATACTACTAACATATAAAGCAAGTCTGTCTGTCTGTCTGTCTGTATTTCGTTCGTGTATCTCGAGAAGCGTTCATCCGATCTACTTCACACTTGGCGAGTGTATTGCTGGGGACCCCGAGGGCGTACAGTGTTGGATTTGGTGCAATTTGGAGAATTTATAATATGAATAAACTTTGAATAAACAAGTGAACAGCTCTATGTGCAGCAGGCAGCAGGGTCGAACGGGCACGGCACTAGTAACTTCACAATGCAGAAAACATGACATTATTACAACAACAACTATAACCAATCCATGAATTATCTTGCAACTCTATCTGGCAGCCATTGTTGCACTTAATGTGCTTGCTTTAGGTGCAGGAAGTGTGCTGTATAATCAGGTGCATTCATGTTCAGATTGTGTAACAGATGGCTCCTCGTAACCCACCCCTTTGCCCTTTCCTGTGTTCCTGCTTCCTTCACTAAATCAGTTGGCTCCACAACATGCCACGGCTGCCAAGCTGTTGATAACCCTGTTCTCTATTGAGCTGTTGATAACCCTGTTCTCTATTGAGCTGTTGATAACCCTGTTCTCTATTGAGCTGTTGATAACCCTGTTCTCTATTGAGCTGTTAATAACCCTGTTCTGTATTGAGCTGTTGATAACCCTGTTCTCTATTGAGCTGTTGATAACCCTGTTCTGTATTGAGCTGTTAATAACCCTGTTCTGTATTGAGCTGTTGATAACCCTGTTCTCTATTGAGCTGTTGATAACCCTGTTCTGTATTGAGCTGTTGATAACCCTGTTCAGTATTGAGCTGTTGATAACCCTGTTCTGTATTGAGCTGTTGATAACCCTGTTCTGTATTGAGCTGTTAATAACCCTGTTCTGTATTGAGCTGTTAATAACCCTGTTCTGTATTGAGCTGTTGATAACCCTGTTCTCTATTGAGCTGTTAATAACCCTGTTCTGTATTGAGCTGTTGATAACCCTGTTCTGTATTGAGCTGTTGATAACCCTGTTCTCTATTGAGCTGTTAATAACCCTGTTCTGTATTGAGCTGTTGATAACCCTGTTCTCTATTGAGCTGTTAATAACCCTGTTCTGTATTGAGCTGTTGATAACCCTGTTCTGTATTGAGCTGTTGATAACCCTGTTCTGTATTGAGCTGTTGATAACCCTGTTCTCTATTGAGCTGTTGATAACCCTGTTCTGTATTGAGCTGTTGATAACCCTGTTCTGTATTGAGCTGTTGATAACCCTGTTCTGTATTGAGCTGTTGATAACCCTGTTCTGTATTGAGCTGTTGATAACCCTGTTCTGTATTGAGCTGTTGATAACCCTGTTCTGTATTGAGCTGTTGATAACCCTGTTCTGTATTGAGCTGTTGATAACCCTGTTCTGTATTGAGCTGTTGATAACCCTGTTCTGTATTGAGCTGTTGATAACCCTGTTCTGTATTGAGCTGTTGAGAACCCTGTTCTGTATTGAGCTGTTGATAACCCTGTTCTCTATTGAGCTGTTAATAACCCTGTTCTGTATTGAGCTGTTGATAACCCTGTTCTCTATTGAGCTGTTGATAACCCTGTTCTGTATTGAGCTGTTAATAACCCTGTTCTGTATTGAGCTGTTAATAACCCTGTTCTGTATTGAGCTGTTGATAACCCTGTTCTGTATTGAGCTGTTGATAACCCTGTTCTGTATTGAGCTGTTGATAACCCTGTTCTGTATTGAGCTGTTGATAACCCTGTTCTGTATTGAGCTGTTAATAACCCTGTTCTGTATTGAGCTGTTGATAACCCTGTTCTGTATTGAGCTGTTGATAACCCTGTTCTGTATTGAGCTGTTGATAACCCTGTTCTGTATTGAGCTGTTGATAACCCTGTTCTGTATTGAGCTGTTGATAACCCTGTTCTGTATTGAGCTGTTGATAACCCTGTTCTGTATTGAGCTGTTGAGAACCCTGTTCTGTATTGAGCTGTTGATAACCCTGTTCTCTATTGAGCTGTTGATAACCCTGTTCTGTATTGAGCTGTTGAGAACCCTGTTCTGTATTGAGCTGTTGATAACCTAACCCTGTTCTGTATTGAGCTGTTGATAACCCTGTTCTGTATTGAGCTGTTGAGAACCCTGTTCTGTATTGAGCTGTTGATAACCCTGTTCTGTATTGAGCTGTTGATAACCCTGTTCTGTATTGAGCTGTTGATAACCCTGTTCTGTATTGAGCTGTTGATAACCCTGTTCTGTATTGAGCTGTTGAGAACCCTGTTCTGTATTGAGCTGTTGATAACCCTGTTCTGTATTGAGCTGTTGATAACCCTGTTCTGTATTGAGCTGGCCTGTGGACATGTTTGGCTTCAGTTTAATTTTGCTGCACACCTGCTTAAAAAGAACTGGAAAAAAAGTTAACAGCAAACTTACTCCATGAAGTCAATGGATGGACCACATCCCAACTTCTGCTTCAAATAATAATAATAATAATAATAATAATAATAATAATAATAATAATAATAATAATAATAATAATAATAATAATAATAATAAAGGTAATAATAATAATAATAATAAATTTGATTTGGAGGCGCCTTTCAAGACACCCAAGGTCACCTTACAGTGCATGTAAAACGGTTCAGCATTTAAAAGCATACAATGTATATAAAGAAAACAATCCGCATAAAACCAGCGACAAACAAGAAAATTAAAATGAAAGAGCAGTATGGGAGGGGGTTAGTGATGACAGTGAATAGGCCAGTTTGAACAGGTGGGTTTTGAATGTTGTTATGGTGTCAGACTGGCGAATGTGAGGGGATA
Source organism: Poromitra crassiceps (assembly GCF_964638095.1). Lineage (NCBI taxonomy): Eukaryota > Metazoa > Chordata > Actinopteri > Beryciformes > Melamphaidae > Poromitra > Poromitra crassiceps. The sequence goes on along the minus strand of NC_139624.1, from coordinate 8,207,495 downwards.
GGGAATTCCAGATATAAAGTCAAGACATTTTTCCCCCACAAGGTCTCAGTAGCTAATTCCCTTCTTCTCTAATGTGTATCCTTATGGGGATTTTCAAAATAATTGTGACATTAACAGGATATAATGGATCTAAAACGTGTTTGTTTTTCTGAGTGATTGATAGGCTACTGATAATGGACCAATAGCAGGCGGTGCTGCAGCTCTTCAAACAAACAATGAATCACACCCTCGGCCTCTCTGACTGCTCCACTCAACAAAAGACAAGCAAAGTCAACATGGAGATGACAGTAAACACAACCTCCAGGCTTCAAAATGCTGATGTCACACTCACTGGCCCAGCTGTTTGTACATGATGTCACACTCACTGGCCCAGCTGTTTGTACATGATGTCACACTCACTGGCCCAGCTGTTTGTACATGATGTCACACTCACTGGCCCAGCTGTTTGTACATGATGTCACACTCACTGGCCCAGCTGTTTGTACAGTCTTTGCTGATGTCACACTCACTGGCCCAGCTGTTTGTACAGTCTTTGCTAGTCTCTTAAAACAGACTGTCTCATCTACATCCGGCGAATGCAGCTATACACAGTCTGTACGTTACACCCCCAGAACATGCACAAGGAAGTTGGGAAAAAAACCTTCAGACAGGGAAGAAGTTTGACGGAATCCAACCAATCACGACACGTGTGTCCACGAAAAATGCGGCATATTGGATTCTGATTGGACTAATGAGCGGAAGACCCGCCTTTCTGCGATTCTGATTGGACTAATGAGCGGAAAACCCGCCTTTCTACTTTCCATTCCGGTTAGTGCATGATTCTCCCCCACGAAGTACAGACGGTATGGCGGAAGCATTTGAAAATTGCGGAAGCCAACTCGTCTGTTCTAAGAGACTAAATCTTTGCTGATGTCACACTCACTGGCCCAGCTGTTTGTACAGTCTTTGCTGATGTCACACTCACTGGCCCAGCTGTTTGTACAGTCTTTGCTGATGTCACACTCACTGGCCCAGCTGTTTGTACAGTCTTTGCTGATGTCACACTCACTGGCCCAGCTGTTTGTACAGTCTTTGGTAAACACCGCACAGGGTTTACAAAAACACCCCATAAGAGAGAGAGAGTGAGACAAATCAATGGCTACACCGTGGAAAGAGCAGGGTTACTTTATCTTCCGTAACACCGGGTTAAGCTTGTTGGGTCATTTCCACGGCAATGGGTTGTTTTGTGTAACTGAGCCACTGGGTGAGGCTGGGTCAGAGCAGGAGACAGCTGGAGAGATGCAGACATGTTGTTGCAGTTCCAACCGGTCACCAATAGAGAGGCAGACTGAGGTCAAAGATTACGCCTCTTTCCATTTGCACTGGGAACTGGGAATTTCCCAGTTCGCACAGGGGGAACACCCCCTGTGACATCACCTGAACTTGGACTCCCTACTCCGAAACTCGGGGGAACCAACCCTGACCTCAAAAACCAAGATGGCAGCTTCCGCATGAAAGCTGTATTAATGCACTGTTTATTACTGGATTATGGTAAATGATAAATGGACTGCATTTATAAAGCGCTTTTATCCAAAGCGCTTTACAATGTGCCTACATTCACCCATTCACAAACACATTCATACACCGAAGGCGGCTAGCTGCCACGCAGGGTGCTGGCACAGCCATCGGGAGCAATCTGGGGTTCAGTGTCTTGCCCAAGGACACTTCGGCATTCGGACTGGAGGAGCCGGGTTTATCGAACCACCGACCTTCTGGTTAGTGGACGACCCGCTCTACTTCCTGAGCCACAGCCGCCCCCCACACAGATCATTCATCTGTGTGTTTATTACTTTATTACTTCTGTCTTATTTGTGTCTTATTAAATCAGTCGTACACACAGTACTGTGTTTGTATGTGCAAAATACTGTCAACTCAAATACCCAACTACAGTTATTTTCAACAAAGCATTTTTAGAGGCTAGCGATGACAGAGAGGAGCGTGCGTGTGTGTGTGCCTGTGTGTGTGTGTGTGTGTGTGTGTGTGTGTGTGTGTGTGTGTGTGTGTGTGTGTGCGTGTGTGTGAGTGTGTGTGTGTGTGTGTGTGCCTGTGTGTGCCTGTGTGTGTGCCTGTGTGTGTGTGTGTGTGTGTGTGTGTGTGTGTGTGTGTGTGTGCGTGCGTGCGTGCTTGCGTGCGTGCGTGTGTGTGTCAGCCCAGGCCAGGTGAGTGCATTCCTCTGCTGATTAAACCACACACAGGATCACATCACATCTCCAGCTATGAAGGAGTCCATTGTGCGTCTGGAGGAGCAGACAGTGGTTTGGGATCAGTTTGGCTCCCCCCCCCCCTTTTTTTCCAGTTAATAGTCGGAGGTGAGATTAGCAGCGCAGGAAGCTTATAATATTAATAACAGTAGTAATACCGTCATGGCCGCTCCGTCAGACTTCAGGACCAGACTTAAAAGTGCGTATGTCTAGTGCGTAACTTTTACATAATAAATAAACGTCTGTTACATTTGAGCCCTTGCCAAATACAATGCTGATTAAGCCTTGTCAGCGCCATAACTCACTGTGTTTTAGAGTAGGACCGGAGTTCTCAATCTGCTGTCGCCCGAGGACATTCTCGCGCTGGCGGGTAGCACGAGACATCCGCCTGGCCAAGCCGAATAAAATAATTAAATCGTGCTGCAGCTCTTCTAGACTTCTAAATGTTATTCTGATAGTGATTCTGATAGTGAAACGAGCCATTTTGCAGAGGTTGTGTGAACGCTCAAAACTATTTCTCCACTGTTTTACAGCCAACACCGTAGCGACAGAGTATCATACATAGGAGCCTATGACATGCTGCATTCATGCGGTCATCAGGACGGTCCCATTTCCCGAGTTGGGAAGTGGTTTTTTCTGACTTTGGTGTTCATGAGCTTTTAAGTCCTAATGTGGAAACAACGTGGGCAAAAGATGTGTTGTATTTTATTGCTCAGAGCGTTTAAACAACATGTTGAAGCTGTTTCCAGTCTTTGTGTGACAACAAAGACCAAAGGAAACGGTCGGGAGCTAGTTTTCCCGATACCACATGAACGCAGCACACATACTCTCACTGCCAGAAGGGGGAGACAAAAGTTCGGCGCTACAAAAGTAAGGCACTATAGCTTTAACATAACCTGATGTGCCAGGGAACTTGTCTTTGGAAACTGTTTGGAAAAGGGGACAGGCGCTTTCAAAAAATACCTGGCAGGTGATTGGATGAACCATCGGCCTATCGCGATCTATTACGCGCTCACTGTCGTCACACCTAAATCCCGCCCGTAGCTGCCTCTGGATGCTGATTGGTCTGGCCCAAACAGCAGTCCATAACATCATGCCTGCTAGTGCAGTACTGTATAAGCACAGTAGAGTGGTACCAGAGTGGTTTGGGTCTGCCTGTGATGTCTTTGCTAATATCCCCAATACACCCGACGCTGTTTTTGTTGACACCAGCCATAAGCAGGTGCTGATGCTAGAGGTAGGCTGTGTCTTTGACCTGTACATGGACCAGGCATTCCAAGACAAATATATAAAATACCAACCACTACTCGAGACCATCACGAGCCTAGGTTATACCTGTAGATACAGTGTGCTTATATTTGGAAGCCTGGGACATGTACATAAATGCACCATGAGAGGCCTGCAGATTGCTGGCCTGACAAGAGCAAGAGCCAAACAAACTGTCAAATATTGCTCTGTCTCAGCAATTATTGGCAGTCTAGCAGTGTGGAGAAGGAGGTGCTATGTGTATCCATAAGTGCTCAGTATTAATTGACCCTGATATATTTGTTTCCCTGCTTATGAAATGTAATTTGTGGAACCAAATAAAGTATTTAAAATGTGTGTATGTGTGTGTGTGTGTGTGTGTGTGTGTGTGTGTGTGTGTGTGTGTGTGTGTGTGTGTGTGTGTGTGTGTGTGTGTGTGTGTGTGATTGATTGCTTTTTGTATCTGTACAATAATGATCTATGGCTGTCTCATTTTCAGACGATTTCTCAGGTGGACTCTCTTCCCATCTGGAGAGCATTCCTAGGAATAGATAACATGTATTTTGTCTTGTGACCAGACCAAGGTTGTATTGTCTCTTAAGAGAAAGATCAAGGTTGTATTGTCTCTCATGAGGAACATCAAGGTTGTATTGTCTCTTAAGAGAAAGATCAAGGTTGTATTGTCTCTCATGAGGAACATCAAGGTTGTATTGTCTCTCATGAGGAACATCAAGGTTGTATTGTCTCTTAAGAGAAAGATCAAGGTTGTATTGTCTCTCATGAGGAACATCAAGGTTGTATTGTCTCTTAAGAGAAAGATCAAGGTTGTATTGTCTCTCATGAGGAACATCAAGGTTGTATTGTCTCTCATGAGGAACATCAAGGTTGTATTGTCTCTCATGAGGAACATCAAGGTTGTATTGTCTCTTAAGAGAAAGATCAAGGTTGTATTGTCTCTCATGAGGAACATCAAGGTTGTATTGTCTCTTAAGAGAAAGATCAAGGTTGTATTGTCTCTCATGAGGAACATCAAGGTTGTATTGTCTCTCATGAGGAACATCAAGGTTGTATTGTCTCTTAAGAGAAAGATCAAGGTTGTATTGTCTCTCATGAGGAACATCAAGGTTGTATTGTCTCTTAAGAGAAAGATCAAGGTTGTATTGTCTCTCATGAGGAACATCAAGGTTGTATTGTCTCTCATGAGGAACATCAAGGTTGTATTGTCTCTCATGAGGAACATCAAGGTTGTATTGTCTCTTAAGAGAAAGATCAAGGTTGTATTGATGTAGCTAATGGAAATGTACTGGAACTTCTGCCTGCCTAATGGAAGATCACTGGCCTCCAAGGTGGGGAGCTGGTGCTCACTATAGTATATGATGGGTAGATGCCTTTGCTTGTGCCACACGCCTGACTATCTTTCCTGAGAGTGTGGAACTTTTGGAATAAAATCCTCCTAATATACATTTTAAACGAGCAACTCATTTATTGATGAATCAACAAAGCATTTGAGTCATTTTACCATTACAGTGCGTGTGTGTGTGTGCGCGCGCGCGCGCGCGCGCGCAGAGATGGGCAGTATTTGAAATACTTGTATTTGAAATACGTATTTCAACTACTTTTTTGTATTTTGTAATTTGTATTTGGCTGGGCAGAGAAAAATTAGATGTAATTTGTATCAAGATACTTTCAGATCTTGTATTTTGTGTATTTCAAATACATAAAATACATTTTTCTTTTTATTCTCAAATTGACACATGTAAACATTGACACAGGTTTAAACTAAAGATGGAGAAATTAGTTGTACTAAAAACAACTAAGTGAACTAAACTGAAACCTGATATGAATAAACAGAGAAATTACTTGTACTAAAAAACAACTAACTGGACTGAACTGAAACCTGATTTGAATAGGAGAAATTAGTTGTACTAAAAACAACTAAGTGAACTAAACTGAACTGAAACCTGATATGAAAAGATGGAGAAATAAGGTGTATTGAAAAACAACTAACTGAACTGAAACCTGACGTGAAAAGATGGAGAAATTAATTGTACTAAAAACAACTAAGTGAACTAAACTGAAACCTGATATGAATAAACAGAGGTAATTACTTGTACTAAAAAACAACTAACTGGACTGAACTGAAACCTGATTTGAATAGGAGAAATTAGTTGTACTAAAAACAACTAAGTGAACTAAACTGAACTGAAACCTGATATGAAAAGATGGAGAAATAAGGTGTATTGAAAAACAACTAACTGAACTGAAACCTGATGTGAAAAGATGGAGAAATTAGTTGTACTAAAAACAACTAAGTGAACTAAACTGAAACCTGATATGAATAGATGGAGAAATAAGTTGAAAAAACAACTAACTGAACTAAACTGAAACCTGATATGATTCAGAATAGATAGAGAAATAAGTTGTACTGAAAAACAACTAACTGAACTAAACTGAAAGCTGATATGATTCAGAATAGATTGAGAAAGAAGTTGTATTGAAAAACTAACTAACTGAACTAAACTGAAACCTGATGTGAATAGCTGAAGAAATAAGTTGTACTGGAAAAAAAAAAACTAACTGAACTATACTAAAACCTGATATGAATAGATTGAGAAATAAGTTGTACTGAAAAAAAACCTAACTGAACTAAACTGAAACCTGATTTGAATAGGAGAAATTAGTTGTACTGAAAAACAACTAACTGTCATAAACCTGATTTGAATAGATGGAGAAATTAGTTATAATGAAAAACTATAACTGAACACCAAAGTACCCTAATGAAAATCAAAAATGTCTTTCTGTTGCTACAAGGATGTCTGAGCTTCACTGTGCATAATGATGGTTGTGCAGATTTTGACACTAGAATGGTGTTACCACTGCTGATAGTGGAAAGTTGTATTCAGTGAGTGATTGTTCTTTAGTAATTATGTTCTAGATAGCCAGGTTGTTTTGGATTTTGTTTATGAAGCAGAAGGAGGGGAAGTCATTTTAAGGATGTAAGGATTTGAACAAGAGTCCAATTTCATGGAAGGCCTTTTTTGTTTGAGATGCAGTTTCTCATCGTTCCTCTCACCGATTCACAATTTCACAACCTTAGACAGGATGTGCATCAGGGCATTCAATTCCTGAAATGTAACCTTTTCTAGTTGTATAAATATGTTTGCACGTTAAATAAATACTGTGACGACAAGTTACTGACATGGTGGTGAATGTGAAGTTGTTTAAAGGGGACCTACTATGCCTTTTACCTATTTCAGTTATTTATATATTGTGTTATGATGTCAGATATCTATGGCTAAACATAGTCAAAGTTCCAAAACTTGAGGTTAACATGCAGAAATGCTGCCTTTAAGTCAAAAGCCCTCACAGAAGGTGATTAACATGAGCTGAAGGAGAAATTAGTTCTACTGAAAAACAACTAAAACTAAAATGGAAGAACTGCAGTGTGTTAGGGAGTACACATACTGTGACAGAGGACTAAAGAGAGGATTTACTGTCTAAGGAAACCAGAAAATTTCACTTTTGAATAGCTGAAATCAGAGAATTAGGACATTTTCCTTAAAGAAATGTCTCTAAATGATTAATAGATCATCAAAATAGGCAATTAATTTAATATTTGGCAATTCATCTATGAATTGACTAATCGTTGCAGCTCTTTATAAGTTTTTATAAAATGTATTTTCATGTATTTTCAAAATACAAAATACGTATTTGTATCTCAAATACATTTTCAGACAGGTATTTTGTATTTGTATTGTGATACATTTTTTGAGCAAGTATTTGTAATTTGTATCAAAATACTTTATGATGTATTTTCGCCCATCTCTGCGCGCGCGCATGTGTGTGTGTGTGTGTGTGTGTGTGCGTGTGTGTGTGTGTGTGCGTGTGTGTGTGTGTGTGTGTGTGTGTGTGTGTGTGTGTGTGTGTGTGTGTGTGTGTGTGTTGTATACCTTCTCAATGAGCAGGTGCAGCTGCTGGGTCACCTGCCAGCACGGGTCCCCTCTAACAGCTGGGACGCCCCGCAGCTCGGCGTCCGTCAGACAGGAGACGCTGCTCCGGGCGAATGTCTCCTTCATCTGCACACGCATGTCAAACAGACCAGCCCACAATTAGCCTGAATGTTTCTTTCATTTGAATGGAGCCGTTTATCCTGGCTCTTCTTTGTTCCCTTTTGGTTTGTCTTGTGGAGATGTTTGCGTCACCCTGGGATGTAGAGGAGAAGAAGTCCAGACAAACTCACTTTCCTCACCTTGTTATTTTCAGGAATAGAGTTTAGGCCTAAAGCCCCAGTCACACACACCAAGCCAATAGTCGGCAATGTCTGGGTCATCGGTGGGCGTCTGTCGCCCTAGTCTTTGCGGTATGTTGGCTCTAGTCTGCCTTGTTGGCGGCTTTTTCCGCTGATTCAACATGTTTTGTTTTGTTTTTCAATATTTTAATTTCAACTTTTTTGAACATACGAACAAGACCAGTGTTGGGCAAGTTACTTTCAAAATGTAATATACTACATATTACTTGTTATTTTCATTTTAAAGTAATAAGTTACTTTACAATATTACTGTCTGTGTAGAGTAACTCATTACTTATCACACTACTTTTGCATTACTTTCACCAAAACAACAGCAGCAGCAGAATGACATCGCCGCCCCGGAACCATCCTGAAAAATAATTTCAACCGCCTTGAAGTCAGTTTTAAATATGTGCTTTGATTTAATAAAATGTAACTCAATTTGTAGTTTGAGTTACTTGACAAAGTAACCGGTATAATATTACTGAAATCCTATAAGTAATAAGTTATATTACTGAGTTACTGCTAAAAGTAATATATTACATGTAATATGTTACTTTTGTAATGAGTTACCCCTAACACTGAACAAGACAAACAAACAGGCTCAGACACAGGAAAACAAAAGAAAAAAACATACAAGTGGGGGGAAAAAAGTAATAATTATCACCTCAGTGTTACGTCATGCTACGAGTCACGTAAGGTGCTTATATACTTGTAAGAGGTATTGTGCCCGGGGATCCCACACAGGGGGTCCATGAGGAAAACCAGCCCGGCGAATCACCCGTCGCCCCACAACCTCAACGAGGTAGGCTGGAAATTGGTCCCAAATAGCAGAGAATTTCTTAAGTGAGTTGGTCCTCACAGAAACTTCCTAAATTCCAAATCCTATCCTAAATGATTGGTAACCATGGTAATTAGAGTTAGGACTTGATTTAGGAAAACACCCATTACAAAACAACAGTTCCTAAGTCAATATTCTCAACCTAATTTAAAATGGGAAAAGCGTATTACAGAAGCGTCCCAACTCCCCAAAATCTTAAAACAGCTCTCCTAACTTTAAGATGCCAGCTATGCTGTCCTAACTAATTTACGATATTTTCAACTGGAACAACAGCCATCTTGCATCTCGTTATAATTTATAGCCTATTTATAGCCTACCTACCTACGTTATGGCTGCGCTGTTATTACATTTGCAAAACCAACAAAATGTCAACAGGCGCAATTTATTTTCCGAAAGGCTCATGCGGGACCCGAATGACGTTTTGCGTTTTGATGACAGAACGCTCGTTAATCGATACAGACTGCCCCGGGACATGATACTGCAGCTAGCCGAGGAGCTGAGACCGGTGTTGGAGAGACCGACTAGGCGACACGGGGCTCTGCCGGTTGTAGTACAACTTACAAATGCACTTCGGTTTTTTGCGAAGGGAGATTTTCAAACTGAAGTGGCCGACATATCCAAAATATCTCAGCCTGCTATGTCACGTAATTTAAATGAGGTAGGAACAGCCATCAGCAATTTGGCTCCTCGGTACATACAGTTTCCAAGGGGGGAGGAACAACAACACACATCGTTAGCCTACTAGCTAATAGCAGGCTACTAGCGCTCCTACTTCCCCCTGCGAGTTGAGAAAGGAGGAGGTGTCTGTTGCTAGTGGTTGCTAGGGTAACAGACAGAAAAGTTGATAACCGATGCTGGATGAGTATTTAGGATTTCCTAACAAGACATAAGATAGGATTTAGCAAGATAAGATAGGATTCCTAAAGTTAGTTAGGATTTGCTTCTGTAATACAAAATCAGAGAAAATCCTATCTTAAACTAGTCCTATCCTAACTTAAGACATAAGATAGGGAGTTTCTGTAATGTGGCCCCAGGAACCTAAGTCTCTCCATCCATATAACAGATAGTCATATCAGTCAGCCACAATTGAAAAGAGGGTGAGGAGGGGGACTTCCATTCCTTCAGGATGAGTTTCTCGGCAACAGTTCATAGAAGACTCTGAGCAGCCGAAGACGGCGAGTTCTGCCTCCGGCTGCAGGGCTATTCTGTAGGCCTTCGAGTTTACCAGACAAATATTTTGGCTCAGAATCCCGTGAGTGAAGGGCAGAAGCAAAAGGCATGAGACCGTTGACCGGCTGATTCAACATGTTGAATCCACGTCAAGCCGTCGGTGAGAGAAATCACTCTGATTGGCTGGTCAGCTGGTTAAGTGAGGCAGTGCACGAGAAGAGTGAGGCAGTGCACGAGAAGAGTGAGGCAGTGCACGAGAAGAGTGAGGCAGTGCACGAGAAGAGTGAGGCAGTGCACGAGAAGAGTGAGGCAGTGCACGAGAAGAGTGAGGCAGTGCACAAAACGTTCTGCTCATTCTTCAACTTCATCTCATCTGATCATTCCAATACACAGATATTTTCACGACGTGCCTTTGGGAAAGTCCCTCGAGCCTGTCGCTGTACGATATCACCCATTTAGTGCTGTTTTTTTCACCTCTTCCTTTCTTCTTCCACAAGCACAAGACCAGGCAAGGGTTGACAACGCCAGCCATTTGCAACTTTTCATCAGGCATGTTTCGACTAAGTAGCTATATTACGAAACCATCTAAGTGGTGAGCGAGAATGATGTGAAAATACTAGGCAAACATGGCTTTGTTTCATGTAGCTGGCTTGTATACCCACAGTCCATGAAGGGCTCACACCAGCGCAGAACGTGTGCCAGGACCATCGGCTGTCTTTGTGATGTGTTCAAGTGCAACTCTTTGGCCCCCGACACAGGAGACGCGAGGCGACGCAGGACGCCTTCGTTGCTTAACACTTTTTTTAGTCTGATCAAATGTTCTCACATGAATTCATAACATACCAGTACATCATTTGATACGCACTATGGGGTTCAAAATTCAATACAACCACTATCACGTAATCTGAACAAAAGTTCAGTGACAACAAAGTCTGACTGTGCAGTTTATTTACATAATGTATTTATTTATTTATTTTATTTGGTGAAAACCGACTCTTAACTGTTGCGTCTAGATTGACTGATTCATTCTCACCCTTTTTCATATCAATATCATATCATAATTTCGTCCACATTAGAGTCACAGATGCCATCTGATGAGATTGTGTCTCTGATCCAGTCTGAGAATATTTTCTTATGATCAGATATGATTTTGTCCAGAACTCCATGACTGTCTGTCTTGTAAAGAGACAACAGAGAAACTAGGATCAAAGCAGTCATTCTTCTACATTATCTCATTTTAACATCTTATGATTGAAAGTTTAATGGTGCATGAAGTTTAACAATTCATCAGTTTGCTGGGGACCGCCTGGAACCTGCTCAAGAACCCCTGGTGGTCCCCGGACCCCATGTTGAGAACCACCAGACTTTCTGTATGACGATCACCAACTGAAGGTGGTGCTTTTCTCACCTTTCTATTTACCACTACACCACTTCCTGTGACCAAATCCAGCCATGATTTCAGATTTTTTTTTTTTTTTTTTAAGGTCAGTGTGGAATCTATAAAGTCAACACTAGGGCCGTTCCTGGCATTTATCCCAGTTATTTTCTCGGTTTAGCAGTTCCCCATATATTGTGTCTCATAGTTAGGTAATGATTAATAGACATTAAACAGACTGAGAGAGTGATTGAACTCAATCCAGGTTACTAAAGGACACTGCTGCACCAACAGTGAGGCAAAACAAACAAACCCCAGTCCAACACACACACACACGCACGCACGCACGCACGCACACACGCACACGCACGCACGCACGCACGCGCACACACACACACACACACACACACACACACACACACACACACACACAGAGCTGTTGGTGGAAGATTGAAGAGACAGACACTGCATAGCTGCAGCCTGCAGAAACACAAAGGTCCTGATAATGATCGGTAATCATAAAAAATTGTGTAATCTATCTGCCTCTTTACTGGCAGGCAGCGCTGCGCTGTTACTTCCTGCTATGTTGTATTGTGCAAAACTGTCCCATGTTGCACTGTGGTTAAGGCATGATGCATCTGAGCTATACTGTAACTACACTGTGCAAAACTGGCCCATGTTGCACTGTGGTTAGTCTTGGCTCCCAGACGTTTGGTGAGCTGCGCCACCAAACGTCTGGGAATTTCACTGTCAGAAACTGTCTGTCAGAGCCCGGCGAGAACGGCCGGCAGCAGACACGCCTACATTTATTATTAGAATTTTATTTGGTAGCGGCAATGCCATTTATCATAGTTCCAATATAGAGCAAGACACCGATGTGCTGCAAAGAGAGTTTATATCTGTTGTTTATTTTACAATAATTTTTCCTACCCGGAAGTGGTCCACTTGCTACTGTGAGTCATCAGCAGGCTCTGTAACGTAGCCTCGGGAGTCGGGCTTATCGCTGGGGGAAAGACCTCTAGCCGCCGGGGCCGGATGAAACACGCCCTATTAACAGGTTATGTTTGTTTCTAAGTGATTAATATGTTTCTCCGCAAACGCGGCGATGTTTTGCGAAACACTGGTTCTGCATGAGCGTCACTGCCCCCAGAAAGCAGGCCCGCCCACAACACTCATGATTGGTTCTCCGATGCAAGGCTTCCAACAGCGCCACCTAACGTTATGCAAAGATTTACAGTAAATAGTAATATTCTCAGTCTTACAGGAGTGAAACGGATTAAGACTGAGGGCTGAGTCTACACTGTGGTTAAGGCATGAGGCATCTGAGCTATACTGTAACGGTGAAAACACACCGCACGCGTCTCCTGCACGTAAGCTGCGCAGCGCGACCATTTGCGACCTTGTGCGCAGCCAGTTTTCATTAGGACACCATGTTATCAGATCTGTCAGTCCACACCGAATTGCGCGCAGCGCGCCGCTCAGCTCAGCTCCGCGGACGCTCAGGGCCGCTCAGCTCAGCCTGGAGTTCTATTTTCCTGCGCGGCCGTCTGCGCCTGTGAGCGACTCTGTCAAGTTGAACAGATCAGATAAGGGCAGACAGGAACTCCGAAACCGGACATTCGTCAAATAAAACCAATTTCAAAGTGAAATAATGTTTATTTACGTTGTTGATTGCCCCTTTGGAAGTGTGAAAAGAGAGAAAGAGCAGTGGGAGAGGGGGAGCGGCTTCTAGGGGCTCATTGCCTGCGGAGCAACAAGTAGAGAGCTAGGACTCGCCTTCTCTCTACAACAGCACGCACTGGGAAAACGGGAGGAGAACAGACAAATGATGCAATTGCATTTTATAAAGAAGGTAGCCATTAACTGTTATCCCAAACATATTACTTTAGATATTTATGTCATCATTTACTTGGCCATGATAAGGAAGACAGGAGATCTGGGGCAAAATATATAGCGGACGAGCAGAGCGCGCAAAGAGAGCTGCGCTCTCTGTGTGGACACTTTAAGCGACTTCTGCGCGGAGGTGCGCTGCGCGGCGCATGCGCGCAATTTTTGCCTCTGGTATGTCCCCAGCGTCACTACACTGTGCAAAACTGTCCCATGTTGCACTGTGGTTAAGGCATGATGCATCTGAGCTATACTGTAACTGCACTGTGCAAAACTGTCCCATGTTGCACTGTGGTTAAGGCATGATGCATCTGAGCTATACTGTAACTGCACTGTGCAAAACTGTCCCATGTTGCACTGTGGTTAAGGCATGATGCATCTGGGCTATACTGTAACTGCACTGTGCAAAACTGTCCCATGTTGCACTGTGGTTAAGGCATGATGCATCTGAGCTATACTGTAACTGCACTGTGCAAAACTGTCCCATGTTGCACTGTGGTTAAGGCATGATGCATCTGAGCTATACTGTAACTGCACTGTGCAAAACTGTCCCATGTTGCACTGTGGTTAAGGCATGATGCATCTGAGCTATACTGTAACTGCACTGTGCAACACTGGATATTGCACTAAACAAAATGTATGAATCTGGACTATAGTGCACTGTGCATCGGGGCGCTGTTCCATTATGTTGCTCTTAACCCACATACTTTCTCTGTCTTTGCAAAGAGAGAGAGAAAAAGGCATACAGTATATCTGGACTATGTTGCATTGTGCAAAACTGGACCATCACTGAGGTAGGCTATGGTATGTATCTGGGCTATACTGCACTGCACAATATTATTTTTGTATTTGTATGATGTTTTATTGTTGTTTTTATAGTCTGGAAACTAGTCAACAATAGTTCCTGACATTCCTGTTCTTTTCTCTTCACCGGGTTAGGTTGTCAGTTCTCCATGTTGCATCTATTGTCGTGAAAAAAGGTATGAATCTGGACTATATTGCACTGTACACAGACTGAGCGCTATATTACACTGTACACAGACTGAGCGCAGCAACAGAAACCGCTCAAACGAGGTCAGAGCATTTTAAAGGCTTTAAATGCTAATCAGTAATCACTGAATGATACACACCAAACTGCAAATCACTAAGTGACGCACCAAAAACACTGTCATCGTTAAATGTTTATATTCTAGGTCAGCACCAAGTTCCGTTTCTGCGCAGCTAAAGCACAACTCTCTGCCCCTCGCTGTGCGCCCTGGCGCTGCGTAAAAAAGCCCCCCCTCCCCAAGTAGCCTATCCAAACTGTCCGTGGCTTACCGAGTTGAGCGAGGTGGTGAAGTGCA